>NC_133939.1:31321217-31650812 GCF_031877795.1 Strix aluco | reverse complement strand
TCCAGGCAAGGGAAGAGGTGATTCAGTTTGAGCAGGGGTTCCCTTTTGACTAACTTACTGTGAAGACTTGTAAATCAAAACTTTTATTGTTTTAACTTACTGTTCATGTTGTCTTACTTATGTGTGTTTCCAGATCACAAAATTCGTTCAAGACAGACACAGAGCAAGAAGGAATCGGCTTAGGAAGGATCAGCTTAAGAAACTTCCTGTACATAAATTTAAGAAAGGCAAGTGGATCATTCTTTCTCTGATTAGACCCCATTGTTTTTAACACTCAAAAACCCTCTAAATTGAGGGACTATGTGTAGTTTTGGAAACAATTTTGAATACACTTGAAATAGAGTTTGGAGTGAGAGCACACAAAAAGTTTGACTTGACCCTGTTCTCACTGAAATAGAGGAGTTCTGACATTTCTTTAATGGATGCAGAGCAGACACCATATGCAGACTGTGGTTGAGAAATAAAATGTTGCTTAATATACCACAAACTCAGTATAGAAATTCCACAAAGCTTCCTTGTTGTGCTCTCATTAACACTGACCGCAGCAGTCAGTCACTGTGATCTATTATTTCCATTATTTGGACCCCTCCAGAGTACTGCGTCCAGCTCTGGAGCCCTCAGTGCATGAAGGATGTGGACCTGCTCGAGTGGGGCCAGAGGAGACCACGAAGATGCTCGGGAGGCTGGAGCACCCCCCTGTGAGGACAGGCTGAGAGAGTTGGGGGGGTTCAGCTGGAGAAGAGAAGGCTCCGGGGAGACCTTAGAGCGGCCTCCCAGGACTGAAAGGGGCTACAGGAAAGGGGGGAGGGACTCTTGATCAGGGGAGTAGGGATAGGACGAGGGGGAACGGTTTTAAACTGACAGAGGGGAGATTTAGATGAGATCTAAGGAAGAAATTCTCCCCTGTGAGGGGGGTGAGGCCCTGGCACAGGTTGCCCAGAGAAGCTGTGGCTGCCCCCTCCCTGGAAGGGTTCAAGGCCAGGTTGGACGGGGCTTTGGGCAACCTGGGCTAGTGGAAGGTGGCCCTGCCTGGGGCAGGAGGGGGCACTGGATGGGCTTTGAGATCCCTTCCAACCCAAACCATTCTATGATTATCTGTCCGGAAACTGATAAATATTAGTGGCGCGCCATTGTAGAGTCTATAAAAACAAAACTATTTAGTGGGTATAATTTATCTGGTTCTCCAGAGGAGTGGTCCTTTTGTTCAATCGCAACACTTCTGTGAGGGCAGGAGCAATTCAAATTTAATGCCAGATTACTTGCTGTTGTGATTCTTTGTGGTGATTAATTTTATGCAAGGTCCAATGACAAGATGAGAAGTAAAGCTGTAGTAAGTTACTTTATTCAATGAAATAGAAAAGCTGCCTTAAGTCCTTCTCTGTTGTAGTTTACTCCCTAAAAGTAGGAAGAAAATATGCTACTTTTCTTCATTTTGTTTTTGAAATGTGTTACCATTTTACCATCTGATCGGTCATTCATACAAGCTATTGTAAGGTATGAGAAGAAAACGTGGGAGAAGTACTTAATCGAAACGGTTGATTACTGCATGACACGTGTCAACAGAGAACGTGTTTGCCAAGGCACAAAGACTGTGTTAGGAGATATGGCTGGGTTCAAGGATAGAACCACTTACTGTTCTTTGCCCTTCGTAAAGCCAACCTGCATTATTGATGATATTGTTCTCACTTTGTGCAAAGCAGATGTTCAATTTAAGCAGATAAAGTATTTGTGCGATGTTAGTCAGCCTCACAGGAAAAAAGAAAAGGTGTTTTCTTCTGCAGGGTTGCTTCAACCTTGCTATAATGAGCTATTGCTGTAGATTTAAAATTGACTCTAAAAAATAATCTTAAGCCAATAAAGCTAATATTAATTTTGATTTATTGATTCCCTATGAAATCTAATTAGAATAAAAATACAAAGTAAATTACGTTGTACTTTAAAGAGAAATTTACAAGGGAAAAGATGCTTCAAGAAAGTCAGTTAATGTCTTTTTCAGTTAATTGTGTGCGTCTCTAATAACTGTCTCAGAATTATGTGACTAAGTAGCCAGTGTATGAAAATAATCTTATTGCTGTTTTCCTCATTCTCCTTCCTCTTTGCTTTTGCTGAATCTTACACAATATGAACTGTTTGGAGCTCAGTCACTCATTGTAAAGCAAACCTGGCTGTAAACATCCAGGTATTCAGTGGCTTATGAAAAACACCACAAAAACCCTATTTTTTCAACTAGGATTTCAGTGTCTTTAAGCAAATGATCACTTTGGTTCTACTGCTATGAAATTAATCCCTTACATTACTTTAAGTACTTCTACTAAAAGGTCAAAATTTGACCCAGTACTTGCAGTATGTTACTTTCAGCAATTACAATAAAAATGTATTGCTTTGTGCTTCTTTGTGAAAGATAGGATTTCTCAAGGCATTATTGTGAAACCATTCACTGCAGTCGTCTTGATGATATATCCATTACCTTTTGCTTTGGAGGGATACGTGAAAGTAACTCATGGGCTATAATCCTGGTTTTAGGAATGCTGGATTTTCTGCTGTCTCAAGTGTATTCTTAAAAATCTGTTTGTATTGGAACATTGAAATGTTGGTCAAATACTGAAGCTAAGACGCTGTAGATACTGGTTCTTCTTTCTTGCACTGCTTTTGGTGTCATGAATCACTGCCTAATAAATGGTTTCATTGTACTGCAAAAGGTTTTTTAAGGGAAAGCTGGCTTTAGTGGATTTCTGGAATTTAATAGGCTGATAGGCAAATGATGATGCAATGAAGGTGATTGTTCTGTAGGGGTAATTGCACTCTAACATACCTAAAGAATTGTTAACACAGAAAATACATGAATCATCTTGAAATAGGATTTGAGTCAAATACCACTGTAATGCATGGGAACTTCTTGCTAATTTCAGTAGGCTTTAGATCAGGCACTCAGCATTTCTGAAATGAGTAGAGAATGCAGTAACAAAGGATGTGGCATTGACTGTCTCTGCAAGCCTTGCCTTTGAATGGTTCCACAGAAAGCAGCATCTGCTATATCAAAATCTGTTTTCTACACTGAAACAGAGTTTTGGGGCAGTTGTTGTGTTGTGGTTCCTTACAAAATGGGTTACATTTTGGTCATAGAGAAGTCAGTGGGAGTTGATATCTTTTGTATGATGTCTTTATGACAGAAGTGAACACACCAAAAAAGACAAATCCATTTAATGTGCCTGTAATTTGATCATTAGCAAACTGGAATAATCTGAAGAATGATAGCTTAGAAAAAATACAGGTTAGAAATTTTGTGAATTGGTACATATTGTAGAATTTATTTTCAGAAATATTTAATATTATTTCCATGCCAGCTTAACTTTACACTAAAATGGAATCTAGGCCAAGAATGAAAAGATTTTTAGATCTTAACTGCAATGATGTTACAGTATAAGGTCTCACTCCTTAAAAAAGAAAATATCATAAAGATAGAGATGTGTGGGCATATTATTAATAAAAATGAACGAAGTAATTTTTTTCTACATTGTGTAGAAATTAGGTTCCTAAATGAGTGGTTAGATACCTGGTGAAGAATGCAGAATTTGGGAGTTGCTACATCCACAAGACTGGAGCTGCTTGGTTGGGTGTTGAACTACGGAAGAGCTGAACTTCAGACAGTCAGCTTTGAAATGTTTTATCTACACGTGGAATATAGCTCTGACATGTGATAAATAATAAGCTGTAAGAGTATGTGTCATTTTAAGCAAATACGTATTTTTGAAGTATTGTGTATATCTTTATACGCCAGTTGATACTTATGATTGAACGATAGTGGGAAACAGATGTATCTCAATGCCTTTTAAAATAATCTGCTCCAGAGTAAGTACAGTTCTGCAGGTTACCACGTATTTCTAAATTGACTCTTTTTCCCTGCAAATGGGTTTATAACTGATGTAGTTACTGTTCATTACAGAGCCATCTGCTTGACTGCACAGCACAGTTATGGTCTAATAGAGAAAGCAAGTCCTAAGGTCTAACAAAGTCTTTAATGACACAGTTTTATTTTTGTGTTTTTCATTGTTCACAAGTACACATATATGTGGATGGGTAAATCTGTGTTTCTGAAAAATCTTTTTTTTATTTGTATGTGCCAAGTAGTTAGAAGATAATTTTGCTTACTAAACACTTTTCATGCACAATTTAAGCAAGATACTTTATTTTGCAGCAGTTTCCATACTTCCTTCTTTCCCCACTTTTTGGTGGTTCTGAGCCAGCTTCTAAGATACAGTAATGGGTATTTGAGAAAAGGATGCCTGCAAATGTCCCTTTTAAACAGGAAATCTTGTGTTCTTTGGGGGGTGTGTAGTCATGGAGGTTAAGCTGAGGTGGAGGCCAGGCTGCAGGCCTGGCAGAGCCATCCTACAGCTCCCAGCGCTGAGGGGGGCCGGCGCTGGGGGTCCTTCTGCTGCAGGACCTTGCCTCCCCTCCCCGGCCCCAGCAAGGAGTCTGGGCAATAGTGATAATTAGCTCCCATGGAATAGTGTTAATTAGCTCCTGGGGTGACCTGTTGAAGTGCAGCAGCTGGACTGAGCTTGGGGGAGCTGCTGGGTGCGGCGCCGTGGCCGGGCTGGGGATGGTTGCAGGTCCCGGTGCAGGGGGATAACGAGACCGGAGAAATACCTTTGCAGTGAGACATAGGCTGTTGGGTAGATCTGTGGCCTCCGTGTTTGAGAACTTCAGCATCGGCCTTACTGAGAACTTGATCTGTATTTACCTGCCTAGAAATGGGTGTGATGCTTTACCATGGCGTCGTTTTCTCCTGATGGTGCTGCTGTTGGTTTGCCAGGGGATGCCTTAGCGAGACAAGCCCACTCGAGGACAGTGGGCTGTCATTCTTCAGGATGTTCTTGTACATGTTGAATGACTAGTGGGGAGAAAGACAGATGTATTATTTGAATGTTGGGGTTTTTTTCCTCTGAGAGATGATGCCCTTGACAGCACTGACTGATGGTTAACTTTCATTTCTGTGTTGAACATAGGGATGATAATGTGCTGATTATAAATGATCCATAAACATCATTTGACTAATAAAAACAACAAAGAGAAAGAATGTCATAGCAAAAGAGGAAGTAATTTTTTTAGAAAAGCTACAGCTGAAGTACTTCACTGTTACATTAAACAAAACCCCTTACTTCAGTGATGGAGGTCTGGCAGTATGGACTCCATTTGATCTCTCTGACTCTTCCTACCTGCCCACGAGGTTTTTTCTCTCTCCTGCTTTCCCTTTATCTTCTGTTGTTGTATAATAACTATCAGGAAAACCGTGTTCACAAGTGGTTCTCACGTCCACTATGCTTATTTTCTGAAATGCCAAATTACAGCAGTGTTATTTTCCAGTGGCAGTCATCAGCTTTGCGTTTCTGTTGAATAATATATATTAACAAAAATAACATGAATCACATTTCACAGACTTTGTGTGCCACCACAGAAGCCCTTGGAATTTTATCTTTTGGCAAACAGATGAGAATTTGGTTTTAATCATGGATTTCTGATATTTGGGGAATAGACCTATGAACTGAGAGGTCCAGAGTTGCAACTTTACTCTGATTTACTACATGCCAAGATAAAATAATTATAATCTCTCTCCACTTTCTTTTCCATCCCTATAAAGTAGGATTGAGAATATTTACTACTTTGCAGTGCTCTTGTGGGATACTTAATGTTGCAATGCTGTATCAATTCTATGAGGTTTTTTGCATTAATCTTCTTTTTATTGCCTTTATAGTTTAAAAAAATTTGTAATGAAAGCAACGTAATTCGCACATATGTGCGAATCTCCGTAATTTACCTTTGCTGATAGTGAAATACGTTGCAGATGTGTTCCTTCATTTACCTCTGCAGTCTTGCCTCCCTTTTTTCCCTGTCAAACCACTAGCTTTAGCAAACCTGTAATTTAAACAATTTGCTGTGTCTTTGTTAATTGTACCCATACTGCTGGCTGGCTGGTTTGTTTGGTGTGATCTGTAATCATGCAGAAGTCAGGTAGTAGGCAACACAAGACCTTACTGCGTTAGAAATCAGCCTATTATTATGTAGGTGTGAATAGTTTTTAGCATCTGTCTTACACCCACAAATGGAGAAATCCTTTTAATAATGGGAAGAACTAACCTTCTAAGGATATCTTATGTGCCTTGGTTTTGTATCTGGTATATAATGGAATCCTATTTAAAATATTTTTTTGGTTTTCATACCTTTGGAAGGGGAGGTAGGTTAGAAGTTTTTGTTCCGTGCTTTTAAAGTGGAAGCATTAGGCACAGGCAAAAGATAGATTCAGTAGAAATTGTCATGGCTATCATAAAATATGAGAAATCAAGTGTAACCAATATTTTGGTAAAATGGGAGGGCTCGTTTTGCATTCCTTCGCCTGTTTGGGGAGGTTAGGTTGCACAGAGAATCCAAAAGCAAGCCTTATGAATGAGGCCAGAAAAGAATTGTATGCAGGTAGGCTTCCCTTGCCACCTCCCAAGTACACCCCTAGTACCACGGTGGATAGCTTCACGTGCTGTATGTTAGATGTTCCTTCTGTTTTCATCTCTAATAGATGCCAGGTTGCAATTCTGTGTATAGTACTTTTGAAATATTGAAGTCCTTAAAAAAAAAAAAAATCATCTTAGCAGAGCAGCAACACATGATAGTCATGATCCTGTGTAAGATCCTAGTCTGTATTTTCCACCCTGTAGAAGAGAGATTCTAGATAAACAACACCAGGTGTTGTATGTATTTTTAAAAAAATTGACAGCACCTTCAGAAAAGCCCAGAATAGAACTATTTTCACGAACATGCTTTATACTGAAAATTTTTAAGTCTACAGAATGTTAATTGCTATAGACTTCAGAGCACTGTGTGCACAACAATATGAGATTCTCTAGTAAAATAATTCTCTGAACTACAAAAATCAATCCTGTATGATTTTGATTTTTTTACATCATAGTCAATGGTATTTTGACACTGGAATGATGCAAAAAGCACCTGCTAATAATGCAGCTAAACACAAATTCACATAAATGAAACAGCCCTGTTATTAATGAGCTGGCTCAGTTCTTAGCTCGCTTTCATTAACATCTGAAAAAGAAGGCTTGCAAAAATCCTGAATCAAGGCAGAGGAGTGCTTGCCTTCTGTTCTGGTAATGTGGAATATAAGCCGTGTCCTTAATTAAAAGCTGAAGCTACAGTTATCTCTATATGAATATATGAATGCTATTAGGCTACTACTGTAATTCTTCAGTTTGTTTTTTATGATTTTTTTTTAATGAGAAAGTATTTAAACATGATCAAGACTAATCATGTGAGTTAGATTGTTTACAGACTAAATGGGAAAAGCTGTTACACTGCATTTATTTGACTGACAGTTTTCTGCATTTTGGAATTAAAAATGCTTAAGATTTTTATTACATCTGCAAGGAAAGTTTATTTTTCTCAGTAAAGTGTGTTGTTACACAGTTGTTAAAATCCTGGTCAAGCTGCTTTTTACAACTTTAAGTCTTGAATTTTTAATGTTTGTGCTTTTACTTCTTAATGATCTTACTCTGAACACATAAACAGAGAAATAGTACATCTTTGCCTCTCCTCTGTCACTGAACAACTTCATTTTGGGGATTCTATTTCCCCGAAAACTGAGTTTCATGTAATACTCGAAATTTGAGCTGACGACAGCGATTCATCTTTTGTGCCTCTACCTCCCTGGTGAGTCACTGGTGTTATTTCTGTTTCCCTTCTGCGGCTTCCTGGGAAGGCTCCGCTCCGTCGCTGCTGGGGCACAGCCCTTCGTTTTCCTGCTGCGAGGGACGCGTCTCCTCGCGTGTTCTGAACAGAGAGAACCACCATGCTGAGCGGCACAGGAAAACTAAGCTTTCCTTTGAAAACTGACTCTAAATACCCAGTGTAGGTAATTTTCCCATCTGTAGAAAAGCACTGGGTTTAGCAGCATGGTATCAAAACAAATTTTGAGCTGAGTTTCTAGAAATTCTTTTCTGCCATATAGTTTCATTACAGTAAAGGGAAAGCTCTGTTACCGTTGGATCTTTTGTGTTAAAGGATGTCTCTTCTGAGTAGCACAAATTCTGCTTGCTTCCTTCATTTGCAAGCTTCCTGATAACGTAGGGTAAGATCTTGACCCAAATGCGGGCCTGCTGTAGCAACACGTTATTGAAATCTGCCCCGTTGTTCCCACCTTTTCCCCAAAACAACACTTTGACCACTTGTATATTATATCAACTCTGAACAAGCTTAGAGTGTGAACTGTGCCTCTGGTTTGTCCCCAGTTGAGACTGAGATCTCATGTCAGTAATCTGGACAGTGCTTCGGGAAGTAATATGGGAACTTCAGTGGAGGAAAAAAAAAAATCTAAATTTGTGCTAAATAGCGTTGTGTCACAGATTTTACTGTGTGTGATACATGTATGTTGAAAGGTGAACTGAGCACGCAAGAGATTCTTGTTGTGGCTGATAACTCTGGCCCTAGCATATGTCAGTCTTACGCACTTAAATCTGACATCTCCAGCGTCAAACCTGAGCGATGTGCTGCAATGAAGTTTTAGTGCAGCCTGTAGTCCAGAAAAGACCTGATGGAAGTTTACTGGGAGAGGGTTAAGCGGACATGGTGGGGAATGGGAGTAGAGTTGAGTTGTGACGGTGACTGATGAGGTAACACTTGAGGGATGGATGGGGCTCAGGTTAGGTGGAATTTGGAAGGGAGTGGAAGGAGATGGGGAAATCTGCCATGAGGGGCACTGGGAACGAGATACGCCACCTCAACCCTTCTTTCTTTGACCTTGAGTGAAAGATCACAGGGTTCTCGTTTCTCTTGTGGGCTTTCTGCCTTGCTTGTGCTTTCCCATTTGTCTTTTGGTATATGGGAGAGTGAACCTTCTCTGCACATCCTCTCTCTGACGGCATCTACATCTCCTTACTTCGCCAGCTTGCTTACTTTGGGGCCACCCCCCAGGATCTTGGGCAGGGTGGGCCATATACTCCTTTTTTCCTGAGGTACCATCGTTGGTGCCTCTCCTTATCACAGAGTGTATCTCCAGGATGCAGGCGCCCTCCCACCACGTGCTAAGCAGGTGACTGCCCGTGTGATGGGACGTACAAATCCGTGTTGGATCATCTGACCCTGTAGCTCTCCTGCCCCTCAGCCAAACCTGTGCTGGACAAGTGACAGGAAGGCTCGCAGTTCGGTCTGCTGGCACATGTGCCTCTGCCCATGGGAGGGGACTTCAGAGGGGAAGAGGCGTCCTGGGCCAGATGAATTTCCTTCTGGCATGCCGTAGTTTGGTCATTTAGAGAACGCTTTGTGGTCAGGAGCGTGTGTGGCCCTAGCGAGCCGCTGCTTGTGAGGAGATGGGGCGGTGCTGGGCAGCACTCAGGCAGTGAGGGTCGGTGGCCTAGATAAAGTGCTGATGGCATAACAGCAGCAGCACCGTCTGGGAGCGCTGAGTGCCAGCGTTGGGGGCGTCTTCGGCTGCAAGAGGTGTGTGAAAGAAGAGTTCACCAACTTGGGCAGATACGGTGGCTCTGTGCACAGGGCCAGAACTTTTCCAGCCTTGACAGAGCTGAGCAGATGCTCAGCCCAGCTTGTGTCAAAGCAAGGAACCCAGACAGGGACAGGGACCCTTTGCTGCTCAAGTCCCTCTCAGGGCTTGATCAGGTAAGTACTCACAAGTCATGGAATAAGGTACGGCTCCTTACAACATGAAATGGAGCTGCGTCTTTATTTTAAAAGATGTGCTTTGCGCTACTGTCCTGGTTTAACCAGGATAGGGTTAAGTTTCCCCAGCAGTGGGGGGGGGCTCTAGCCGGGTTATTCAGATACCATGCGGAGCGCGGTGCACTCGTGGTTTTGTACATTGTGCTTCTCACTGCTGTATTTGGTAGCTATTTTGCTCTGTTCATTGCTATCACTATTGCTGTTATTGTTATTGTTGTTGTTTGTTGTGTTGCTATTGCACTGTTGTATTAAACCTTTCCTTATTTCAGTCTTGGGGCTTTGTATTTCACTCCCTTTGTGGGGGAGGGGTAGCGGCCGCGTGGTCTCAGACCCCGGCAGGGGCTAAACCACCACAGCTACTCACCTTTAATAAAATAGCCTAGTAATTGGCAGTCTTTGATGGGAGTTGGGGGATCTAGGTTCAGTTCCCTCTGCTGTTTTGTAGGATTAAGATGTCCATTTCCATCTCCTTCCAGATACTTTTCTCTTAGGAACTTCCTATGTGTCATATCTAAAGCCTTGACCTAAATCTAGGTTTGGGGAAAGGGGGAGGTTTGGCCCTTCACTGTGGTTACCTTCTGGTGGTCCCGAAAGGCTCGTTTAGAATATCACTGCTCCAAAGTTTTCTTTTCACTTCGTAAGGCCATAAGCTGCTTGTGTAACTGCAACTTCAGAGGGCCAGCAGCTTCTGGAGACTCGAAGGAACCATTGGGATTGATGAAAGGGCCATGTTGTAAAGCCCTTGAAATGGGAATAAATTGACTTCTTAAAAGTGTTTATATTTTGGTCATATAATGTATCACAACAGTGTACATAATGTCACTCCTGTCGGTAACATATATCTTATTTGTGAGGTTTGAATTACAAAATCATGTCAGCTTTCTTTTGTGACTGGACTGTCATTCTTGACTATTATTCTGCTTTTTTAACCCAGTTGTCTTTGTTGCTATTTTTCTGCCTGTGTTTTCTCAATAACTTATTAATATCTGTATAGTAAAGCAAATCCTGTATTTTAAATCCTTTTATCTTAATGAGAATGATAGAATATTACAGAGATAGCACTTCAGACAGTTTAAAACATTTTTATTAACCTGAAGGAAAGGTGAATGAGCTATAGTCCTAATAAGGAGAGAAATATAGGGGTCAACTACACAGCTTCAAAGAACCTGCCCCTACATGGACAGAGAGGAATAATAGTTTCTTCAACTGTGAAACCAACCCAGAATGGATGTGTATGAAAGATTTGCAGCAGACCTTTTCAAAGTTAAACTGATTCTCAATTACGTGCCGTAGGAGATGAATACGATGTATGTGCCATCTGTCTGGATGAATATGAGGATGGAGACAAGCTCAGAATCCTCCCGTGTTCTCATGGTAAGCAGCTGTATTTTAGGTTTGGTATTTGTATTAAAACGTCTCTCTAAAACACTGTGTCTAAAACCCACAGTGAATATGTTTGATTGATTTATAAAATTTAGTTTTGCTAATAGGCAGGAGCGTACGTACAAATTGGGAAAAGAGCAAACTTCTTTCTCTCTTAAAAAAAGCAAAACCAGATAGGATTCCCACTTCGCGTTTTTCTTTGGATGTTCATGTGAAAGAAAATCTGGGCTTGATAGGGAAACACATTCCAGACTTGCATTAAAAAAATAGGCTTTCACTTTCTCCGAGACAATCAAACCATAAAATGTAATTCAGCTGTTAGTGACAGAGACATGGGTGAAGGGATGTGGCCTGTCCTGTAGCCATAGGGACCACTGCCTTGACTGCGCTAGGAGGTCAGTGTTGTCAGTGCAAAAACTAGTGTTGATCAGTACAATTAGTAGAATGTTCTTACTGTGAACTAGTGGAATTGGTAGAATGTTCTTAAAGTTGTGCACTGCCTGAGCAGCCGTTCTCAACTCCAGCCCACTGCAAAAGGTGTACTGAGTAGTCATGTACATATCTGTCCGCAGGACAAGACTGCTCTTAGCTGCATGCAAGTACAAGAAGCATTTTAAGAGCATTTATCTAGAAATCTGGATTTCTTGGGCCTGGGCCCAAGAACGTCTCTAAATTTAAACATTTAAAAAAAAAAAAAAAAGCTGCATAAAATCTATCAAGAAAGATAGGATTCATTCTTCCTAGCTTGAGACCCTCTCTCTACCTCCCAGTCCATTAACTATATTGCAGCCATTTTGGCTGGGAGCAGTTTTCCCCAGCTTTTTCTCATTAAATTCCTGTGCTGAGCAGGCACTGCAACAGCAAATACCACATCACTAAGAGGTTTAAAAAGAGGCAACTGATGTTACAGCCTTGCATCCACAGTCAATGCAGCAGATGACAGGCTGGGCTTTGTAGGTCCTCAGTCATAAAAACCAATTTTGGTTCTGACAAACAAAAGAGCTCTTGGAAGAGAAAGAAGAGATCCACAGCATCTGTGCCAGCTAGGGACTGCGGAGTTAACTAAACCTGATCACCGATAGCAAAGACTGCTGACATTTAAAAACAAACAAAACAAAAACCAAACCAACAAACCCCAACAAAACAAAAACCAAAACCACCACCCTTGGTTCTTGTGGAGAACGTGCTGCTAACATGCTTGAGCAGGGACTGAACACAACATGCTTGCCCTTGTAAATACTTCACTCCTTGACGGGTAGAAGTCTCTGTTAATAAGCAGAGCTAAGTTTTTAATACCATAAGACACTTCAAACACATTTTCTTTAAACAAGGCCAGTATAGTTGCAGTGCCAACTGTAGACCTAATTTAAAATCCACAAAATTATGCAGTAATTTTACTTAATAACAAGGTGCTTCGATACATCTTGGTGGAGGTTAGAGGCATTGTGAGGATAATGATGGTGGGCACGTCTGCTGCAAGGTGGGTCTAATTCCTCAAGAAGCTGTTAAAGTTTATTTTGTCAAACGTGGCCCATTGCAGGACTCCTCTGAGTCATTCAGCAGAGGAAGTGGGTATTAATGGCACATATTTGGCCACGGTCCTCACCCATTAGGTGTATTGTACGCAGGGATAGACAGTCTGCATGCCAACAAACTTGTCACTAAAATTCTCTGTATGAGTTAAATTCTGAAATTCTGTTACTAATAAAATAATGTTACTAACCATAAATACAGTTTAGCAGGTTTCCTTGTCCTTTTCAC
Organism: Strix aluco; assembly: GCF_031877795.1. Lineage (NCBI taxonomy): Eukaryota > Metazoa > Chordata > Aves > Strigiformes > Strigidae > Strix > Strix aluco. The sequence continues at coordinate 31,637,933 of NC_133939.1, read as the reverse complement.
TTAGGTAACAGTGTGTATTTTGTTTCCTAACAGCGTATCACTGCAAGTGTGTGGACCCGTGGCTGACAAAAACCAAAAAAACCTGTCCTGTGTGTAAGCAGAAAGTGGTCCCTTCTCAGGGGGACTCTGACTCTGAAACAGACAGTAGTCAAGAGGAGAATGAAGTGTCGGAAAATACTCCGTTGCTTAGACCCTTAGCCTCAGTTAGCACTCAGTCGTTCGGGGCTCTGTCAGAGTCTCATTCCCACCAGAACATGACCGAGTCCTCAGAGTATGAGGAGGACGACAATGACAATATTGATAGCAGTGATGCAGAGAACGGAATAAACGAAGAAAGTGTAGTGGTGCAGCTCCAGCCCAGTGATGAAAGGGAGTACAGAGTGGCAAATACTGTTTGAGACTACTAACGATGAATAGTGTATGAACAAAAGAGTTCTTAAGGCTCTACTTTACAAACCTTTACGTAGGGAATATATTTTAATCTGTAATCCATTTGGTTTCTTCAGTAGGAGCGGCAGTTCATGTAGTAGTACTATGGTTAAATCATTACTGATAGATTTATTTTTGATTCAGGTATTCAGTCACACGTTCTGTCTTCTCAAAATGAACAGTTTAACTGGACTTCACAATGTTAATGAATAATGTTAATAGTTTATATCAATAGAAATATCACACAGACTAAGTGTATCTTGTTGAAACAGGATTTATCTGGAATAATTTTTTTCCATTTTGTAGCTACAACTGGGTCATACTGATAGCAATATTTATTATATGTATGGGATGTGTTAGCCCTTAAGCCCAACAAAAAATGTACTTGCATGTTTGTATAGAGTTTTCCTAAAAACTGTCACCACCACTGAAAGAAAAATGTAGAACAGATCAATATTCTATATGCTGGCGTATCAAAACAAAGCAGAAGAAATTCCACTTCTATCTCAAAGCAGCGATTCCAAATAATCCCTTGAAGCTTGCCACAGTAGCTGAGTTCAAGCAGTTCCATTGAGCAGTCCCTAGGATAAGGAATCTTAGAATACGTGTTTAGTTTTGAGCAGTTCACAAGGTAAGATTCACCCTAATCACGTTAATTATCCCTACCTGCTCCTATGACGTCGTCTGGTTTCCAGTGGGGATGTGGGAGTTGGGGGGTGGGGAGGTGACCGAAACAGAGGTTTGTTCCACATAGAAAAATAATTTTTGGTAAGTATTGTATTGATCCTCAACTCATATACCTCTTACTAAAGAGCATTTTATGCTGCATTAGTCTGCTAAACTATGTATATAGAAAAATTGTTCTTTTCAAATACCTGATTTGAAAACAAGTGCTTATAACTGTTTAACAGAACTCAGTACTTACCAGTGTATCATGGAAAAAGCAAACGCTATATAATACCTCTGTAACTATGTAGAAAGTAAAAACATACGTATAATCAAAACGCAGAGAATTTTTTTTATATGGTCTTGAATAAGGAAAGCTTGAAAGGATGTTAATAAACATGTTTTCCACTTTAAGTATCAAAAGGAATTTATTGAACTTCCGCATCGCTCTCACGGTACTCGTCTGCACTTATTGCCAAGGTCAGAGTGTTTTTAGATCCAGAGGTGCAGCTGCTCAGCCCCTCAGTAAGCGCGGCCCGGCCCTGCGCTGCGCGTCACAGAACAGGGGCTGCATGCAGGACTTGGTCCATAGAAAACCTGAATTCACCTCACTTTTTGAGGAGGAGTCTGGATCGGCCCAGGTCCGCGTAGATGTGCCCGTGTGGGGAGGGAAGGAGGACCAGAGTGGGAGTTGTGTCCTGCAAGCCGGAACGCGCTGATGGATGGCGGCGGCGGCAGGTGAGCGGCTCCCGGGGAGTTCTGACCTGACACCGCTGCAGCTGCACCCTCCCAGCGTCAGCCCGGCCCGGAAACCACTTCTGGGTCTGGCTGAGAGCAGAGAGCTTGTTCTGCAGCGTGAGGCATGGTAAAATAGCGATGGAGGAATGATTCACCTCTAAACTGCTGCCACCAGCAGCCCGCGGAGTTAGCGACACTGATTGTATTTTCACTGGGTAAATTCCACTCCAGCTGGTGTCTGTCAAGTCCGAATGTGAAAACTCATTTCTGAAAGCTTACCAAGCTGAAAGATGTTTCTTAGAACAGGTTCCTGCTGCTCCTGTGTTACAAAGTGCATGTGTTTATTTGTAATTGTGTTTCAGGCACCCCGAAACCTGGAGATCCAGAACTGTGAGCTGAAGTCAACTTTATAATACGTGTAACTCTGGCTGTAGTATTTGCTGCAATGACAAAAAGTGAAATTATATGATTTTTATCCGTTTCTTACTTGCTATTCTCCATGCTATGCAGAGAAAACTCATGCAGCAAAGGACATTATTTCCATCCCAAATATACTGTACATTTTAAAAAAACTGTTCCATTTTCTAAATGTCTTGATGTTATTAATGTGAATTTTATTTCAGCAGGCATTGGCAGTAAACACTGTAGTGATGCTCCCCCTGCCACAGCTCCCCTGTGCCACAGATACCGTTGACTTGTCAGTTGCCAGTGCCAGCAAGAATGAAAATGAAAACTAAAGGAGGAATAGCACTTTATTAGAAATACTGTGGAAGGTTAAATATCTCTTTGCATTTCTGAGTAGAATTTGTGTATTTCATTAAAACTTGCTAGATAAATCTTTGTCTCAAAAGACAGGGCCTCTCCAAACCCCCAGGAAAAGATAAATAGGGTTTTTTTTCTCTGGGCTCTGACCTGCTGCGTTCCCCAGGGAAAGGGGCACCGTTCCCTCACCCCGCGCTGTGAGGAGCTGGCTCCCGGGGCTTTCTGCCTGCGTGAAGTCCGCTCACCTTTGAGAACAGGCTGTCGGTGCTTCAGAGGTTCATACGCCATTGCCTAGTGGAAAAAAATTTCTTCCAATAAGTAGCTGTAACTAGTGTCTGAAGTTAAAAGTATTTCACGGGACCACTGAGGCACGTAATCTCCGCATAAAACAGCGCAGGCATTGTTGGCAGTTACCACAAAGTGTTTGTACGACCAGTAGAAATAGCTCCTCACAAAACAAGTTTGCACCGAACCTTTCATTGCATAATGAGAACAAACTACTTGAAAAGGAGCCAGAAGCGGCCAGGAATTAAAACCTGCCCTTGAAGGGGAGAGGTAAGCTTTCACTTTGGGGGGCAGGGTGGGGAGAATCCAGTAAAAGGCGACTGAAGAAAGTGATGGGTCTGACAAGTGTTTAAATAGGAAAACAAACAACCCTCCTTGCCCCCTGACAGTGCATGATGTTGGGAGAGCTCCAGAGCCAGTGTTTGAACAAACACTACCAGTGGGTACCTACATGCAAAATAATATAATGAGTATTAAAAATTGGACGATGTCTAAAAATGCAACACTGTCAGCAGTTCAGGATAGGCAGATGTTTCTGAGTTCTAACAATTCTAAATAACATGTTGATTATAAACGTAAAGACCCTTGGAAAGGCTGAGTAATAATGGGTGGTATAATTAAAGTCTGTCTGGATTATGGTGCAGAAAATAAGCACACTGACAACTTCATCAATGTATTTCAGAGAAAGGGACTGATCAGTGGTCTGGCAGTCAGTGTTAGACACTTGTAAGGCCCCAATACTTGCACATACCTGCAGCCTCCTCACCTCCCAGCCAGCCCACGCGGAGGCATAAGTAACCGGGGACGGAAGTGAGCCTGCAGACAGTGAGGCAAGTCAGTCAATAGAGAATTACATTCCTGACTTTGGAGTGAGACTGAACAACTTGAGAACTACCCTTAAAAAAAACCCCAAAACTCCACCCTTTGCAGCAACTCTGCTGCTTCGCACCTTTCCTGCTCCTTTCTCCTCTTTTCTAACACACCGATGTCAGTTCTGTTCTTCTACCCCAGCCTTGGGCAACAACGTGCTACAAAATAAAAAGGAGGGTGGGGCAGGCGCTTGGCTTCCTTGTGGCTGGGAACTGCTGCTGTGAGAGCAGAGGCGATGCTGCTGGATGCCCGCGCAAGGGGGGGGCACCTTTACCAAAGGGCAGGTGCTGGTGGCCCCAGTGCGGGCTCTGGGCTCTGCTGGGAGCTGCGGAGCCAACAGGTACTGAGGACAGCTCTGCACAAGTGGAGTTTCTAAAAACTGCCCAAGTTCTGTAGAAACTTGGGCCACAGCAGTTGGAGCGGGGCCCAGGGCCAGAACGTCAGAACGGCTGAGACAGTGTTTCGCTGTTGCTTCCAAAAATTTTTTGCAAAAGGAAGAATAACACAAATTTCTGACCTAGGTCACACCTTCAGCATAGGAAAACAAACCTTAGTATTTAAATTGTCTGTTAATCTGGAAAGGGGAGTTCAATGTAAAATTTGTTGAGGCCAGTGATTCAAGAAAAGTGTTTTAGGTAGACCCTAGCAAAACAGACACCATTCTGTTGTGGAAATTCAAGAACAAACGTATTTGAAAAAGTAACTTGAGCAACGCATTCTTACCAAGAAAAAGCACAGAGGTGCCATAGGCACCTGCTCAGGAGAGGGGAGCTGATCAGAAAGGAGCAATGTTAAAATAACGAAAGAATGGGATGAAAAGTGCTCGGTGTGCACAGCTAATGGCTGTGCTGCCTCTGAGATGCCGTTACAGGGAATTCCAGCTCTGGCCTTACTGCAGAAAAGCTTCAGGGACAGATGCCCACCCCCCACCCCCCCCCAACCAGAAAAAAATAAATCCTGCAGTTAGAATGCAAGTGTAAATGGGGTTTAGATACAGAACAAAGCAGATTCACACACTCACACTTCCATGGGGGAAGCGAAGGGTTTGCGTCCCCTCTACCAGTTACTACTAACTGTGAACTCGCTTGGTGCTGCGGGCGTGTTCCAGTCTGTCCTAACGTGAGCTCCAAGAGCTAGAAGATACAGGTCCGACATCCAGCAACTGAAGCAGTCACAGATAACGACTGTACATGAAGGTTTTAGTTAGACAGGGACCTGGGGACAAGCGAAGGTACAGGTGCACCACTCATGCTGGTGCTGCAGGGCTGGAAGAGCAAAGGCCTTCCAGTGGTGACACCCGAGCAGCACTAACTGGCCGTGCCAGGACTGGAAAAGTGCAGCCTTGGCTGAAGATTAACCTCCCTTGGTTTGGGGGTTCTCTTTTCCCCTCCTGCAGGCTCCTGCTGTTCCCTGCCAGGGCTGTTTGTGTCTTGGCCCTCGGGTGGCCCGGGGTGAGCACGTTCCTGCCCCGCAGTGGCCGGCAACCCCGGTCCCCTCCAGCTCTGGGGAGCACATGCGAGGCCTTTGCCTGGCAGGGGAACCCCCTCGCCGTGGAGGTGGCAAGAAATCCTCTCCTAAGCTGTATCTACCCCAAAGACCGCCTGGCCTTCGACTAAAGCTGTATTATTGTACTATCGCTGCCTTACAAAACCCGAAACAATGCCTAGATCCAGTATTAGCAGTCAGCCACGCAATGAAGGGCAGCTTCAGAGGATTCCTGTAGGGAGGAAAGAATTACCAACAGTCTGATTTTGTTTGGTTGGAATAAATTTATTTCATCTGTCTGTAAACAAGGTGTTTTTAATAGTTATGGCATTTTTTGAAATGCATATTAAATCAGATGAGTTAGACTGTATCCCAGATGTAACAAAGTGCAGGGAAAGAAATGGACAAATCAGCAACAAGAATTTGTTTAAATCTGTACATTATCCACAAGGCCCAACAATAGAAGCAAATACTAAAATGTCCCTAAGTAGTGCCATTCGAAAGAAACCCTCGTAGTCGGTTAAAATCCATCTCACAATAGCAACAGTTCTTTTTTTTTTTTTTTAAACAATAGTATGGCACAGAATACATATTAAAAAATTCATCACAAGACAGCCAAGTCAGTTATTCCAACCAATACCACCTCCCATTTATTCTTTTGTATACAGAGTTCTGCAGTTCTCTTTAAATGGACATACAAGTTAGTACCGTGCCTGAACTGAGAGTTTGGTTACAGACATTTCGGATGACTCGTGTGCAAGGCAGCTCACTCCATAATTTCTGCAGCAAGGGTGTGACAGGCCAAATGAAGATTTTAGATTTGAAATGGCATAGTTTTGAGTTTAGCTCTCAAACTACCCACCTTCATCCACACAGTGGCTTCAGAGCGGTCAGACTCTTTACCAGTAAGTGATCTGGCAGCAAGACTGGAGTCAGCCAGAGCTCCTGGTACGGCTGAAGGTGGCAGTTTTCCACAATGACATCGCAGTTTCATATTAAAAAACAAAAACCACAAAAAAAACCCCCATGACCCCCAAGCTGCAAATTAAAATTGGTCCTATGAAAAACTGAAACCAGACACACTCCAGATGGTTATGCTGGGATATCTAATGTCCATAATGGCAGCCTTTCACAATTCAACTACAGAACAGGAGCTGGCAAAAAAAAAAAAAAAAAAAAAAAAAAAAAGTGCCTGAGCTATTGCAATGATGGAATGTCTCTGGGGATTCGTTGGGGATCGTGGTTTTAAGGTCATGGGAGGAAGTGCATCTGTACCCTTTCATAGTTTTGCGATTGCACTTGTTAAGCAGTACAAGCTTCGGACATCATGAAGAAAAAATAAAAGCAATAAGCCTACGGTGAAGTGCAACGACAAAACTAACTTAACATTAATAGCTTCTGAGTGGCAAATTGGTTAAACAAACCAGGCACTATAAAAATGGGTGTAAGCAAACAAATGTGGATTTTTTTTTAAAAAAAAAAGAGAATAGAGGGACAGAAGTAAAGATATGCATGCACTTTTTTCCTCCCAACCATGCTCTGTGAAAGGAAGACTAGTGAGCCGTGTCGTTGCTCAAAGTGCTGAAGAGGCATCGATCAAATTAGATTGTACAATCGGCACCTTGTTTAGTATTTAAGTTGTTTTAGTTGTCAATATCACACTAATCGCTAAGACAAAGCAAAGCCTATGCTTGGCATATTCCCCTCCCGAGAGTTTTTGAAGGTATCATGCATATCGTCTGTGGTGCAGTGATGGTGCCAGGTACGGGACTCGGTTACATACAGTGGTTAACATACACGTGAGCCGGGGGAACAGGGATTACGACATAGGAAATGGGTAAATAAAAAACACAAAACTACCATCTACAGTCTGGTAGCACTGAACACAACTGGGTGGTGGTGAAGACAGTTGCTAGGTGGCTGGGGAGAGGCTGCTTAGACGTCAGACCTCCTCAGGTATAAAGCCAGTTCATATGCTTTCTTGTTGAGTGTCCCTCCATGGACACCTTCCTTTCCCATGACTATAACCAATGCTGGAGTACACAAGGAAACAAAACAAAAATGAACAGAATTAAAGGAAAAAAAAAAAAAAAACCAAAACACCTTTCCCCACCAACAAAGGGATACAAAGGAGACACAGGTTCATACCCCATCACCCTGCATTGCTAATAAAGTTTCCAGAATGTAAGGTTTAAAGCTCACCGCCAGGAAAGTTTAATAGCAATCTTCCCCTAATACTTAACAGTCTGCCTAGCAACTAGAACCCAGAGTCTCTCAAGTATTTTGCCATTGAGTATGCCTTCTTATTCAATCCGCCTCCATGGACCCCTTCTTTGCCCATTACAAAGACCAAGACTGAAAGAGAAAAGAAAAAAAGTTTTAAAAAGAGCGTGTTAGACAAGGAAACAACGCAAGTTCTAGGCAGTGCAATAAACACACTCAAATTCAAGATTTAGTGTCTGGGTATTAAGCTAGCTTAACAGGAGTTTTGTAAAAGTAGGGATGTAGATGGGAAAAGGCTCGAGTTATCCTCAGGGCTGTTATGTAACTCTTAAGTCTTAGGAGTTCACTGCTAAGAAAAATGCCACCGACTACCTCAAAAAAGCATCACAGTGCCTCTCCCCCATCAGCACCATCCATCACCACCCATCAAGGAAACCCTGGCTGCATCTTAAAAAAAACAAGGGGCAGAAAAGAAGTGTTGATAGGACAAAAGTGGTGGTGCATGGGGAGGAACTGTGACTCTGAAGAGCAGTCGAGGGAATATTCGTATATTCTTCTCTGTAGCGCTCACTACCAGTGTAAGAACCAGAGTAACCGCCTTGATACCGGCAGAAAAACCCAGGGGTCAGACTTGGGCCGAGACTTTTCAGACAACAATACAACTACAAACCACGCTTTCTGCGGCAGACAAAAGGCAGGGAAGGTTTTTACGCTGACCCTGCCTCTGCGGCCAGGATTTTGGTGGAGTGTCCCCATTGTCTGGCGAGGGAGATCGTCTCCGGCAGCCGCGGGCTGCCAGCAGATGTCACCCGCAGATGTCACCCGCCAGCACCCGCACAGCCAGCGCTGACTGTTCCCCGGCCAGGAGGCTGTAGTTGGAAATACTGCAGTCAGCCTACCTACAGGTGATTGTGCATCTCCATAGCAATTTGCTCACTAAAAGCTTCAGACAGACAGCTCTCACTGGTGTCTCACCATCTGCAGCCGAGCCAGAGCCCTGCTTGTTTCACTGCAGCGCTGCAAATGCCCTTCCCCTGCCATCGCCACCTGGCTTGAGCCCACAGACAACTTCTGCTCTAGTTTTAGTTTTGTACTTATAAGCAAAACTCTGTTGCTCACTCATTTGTTCCACAGCCAGCCAAAAAATGTCAGGCCAGATATTTTGAAGACAAGGCATCCTACTTGTAGCCAGCACTCTGAGGCATGTTTTGTGTGTCCCAACCCCGTGTCATCCCCATAACACATTTTACTAGAAGTCACGCGAGGAGCACGGGCAGCAGGCGTACTAGTGTAAAGCAAGTTTCTTGGTGACACCAAACCGGACGGGCTTTTTGGCCTGAAGACAGACTCCAGAGAGCTCAATAGGAAGTGCAGGAAGAGTTAGTGTAGGACTTGTTAAAAGGCAAGTAGAAGCAGCTCATACAAGGAACTCATATCTTTGCAGAATAAACTTTCCATTGAGAAGTTCACAAGGAAAAAGCTCGTTTCACTACCGATCACCAGTAGATCCTTACCGTAAGCTTTAGATACCGAGTAACTCGGTAAGCTCACTGTAAGCTCACTGCAAGCCCTGCTCTGCCCTGGGCTGCTGGCCGGAGCTGTTTAACCATTTCAGAGCCCAGCGCCCGGCTGCAGCCGCAGGGGGGGACAGGGACAAGGGTGGCTGCTGGGCAGAAATCTCGTCCACCGGCCACAGCGCTGCCAGTCACCCCCCTTACGTCACTTCCTGTAATCAGCCATTAAATACAGGGGTCTGGTTTGTTTAACAGCCGGAGCCTGTGCTTAGGGTCACGTTTTTAACTTGGGGATCTGAAAGCGAAGAAAATCACGCTTACCTCGGCCAGCTCTGCCTACAGCAACATTGTATGTTGGCTCACCACCTTGACTCTTTGTCCTGATGTCCATTGTGCAGTCGCCGTCAACATACAGGCTATCTCTGATCACAGAGCACTTCTTCGCACCAAGGGTCAGACCATTGGTGAAGAAACCCTCTCGGTCTTTTCCTACAATCATATCTATTTCTACCGGCTGTCAGGGAAAAAAGTCCAGAGTTAGCACGGTGGCGTTTCATTGTTTAATCTCTATTTAGCGAGCGTCCTGTCTCTGCCCAGAGATGAGACAGTATATTTCGCCTCGCCCCCACCAGGAAGTGCTCCAGCAAGCAGGGCTTTGTTAGTCACGGTTTACACCGCGCTGGTTTATTGCCGCTGGAAGCAGCGGAGCCGCTGCCCGGGAACAGTTCAGAGCCCGAGCCCGCGGACCCCCCGGGCGCGGGTTCCCGGGGAAGCCGGTCCCGCGCCACCGGGGCCAGTTAAGCCCGGGATTTGTCGGCCGCTCCAGGCCGAGGCCGGCCCCGCGGAGCCGGGCCGCCGCCAGCACCTGTCCCCGGCTCGGCTGCCGCCATCGGCGGGGCGTGGGCCCGGGTCCGGCGGCGGGGACACGCGGTGGCCGAGCCGCGCTCTGCAGCGGCCCCGCGGCGGCGGGCGGGCCGCCATGCGAGAGGGCCCGGGCGGGGAGCGTAGCCCGGTGCGGCGGGGGGGGGGGGCGGTGGCGGGTGGGCCGCGGCCTCAAAGTGCAGCGTCACGGCGGGCCCGGCCGCCACAATCACAGCCCAGCTCTGCGTGCCCGCCGCCGCCGCCGGCCCTGCCCGGCCGCCGCGGGCCCTGCGCCGGCACTGGGACCGGCACCGGGTCCCGCGGGCGGGGCGCGGCGCTGGCCGGCGGGTCGGGCGGGACAGGCCGCGCTGCAGCACGCTGCCCGCCCCGCGCACGGCCCTTATGTAACGGCGGCACGGGCCCCGCTGCACCGGGCGGGCGGGCGGACGTGCAGGCGGGCGCGGGGCCGGCGGCGGCGGGGGCGAAGGACGGGCAGGGGCGGGGGAGGGGAGGGAGGAGGAATCAATGGCAGTGCGCCATCTTGGCGCTGAAAAACATGGAGCCAGCGGCGAGGTGGGCATTCACGAACGCCTCCTACGCCGCGCACGTAAGCCTCGCCGCAGCGCCGGGCCCGGGCGCGGGCGGCCCTACGCAAGCCCCGCCGCGCACGCCCCGCGCGGCCTCTCCCGCCGGGCCACGCCGCCCCCGCCCCGCCGGCGGGAAGGGCCCCGCCGCACACCCCCCCCCCCCCCCCCCCCCCCCGCCTCAACCCGCGGCGCGGACAAAAAGGCGGCGCGGGATCGCTGCCCCCCCCCCCCCCCGCACCCCCCCGGCCCCGCCGCCGCCCCGCAAGGTGCCCCCGTCCCCCGCCCGGCCGCGCTCGCCCTTCCCCGCCGCCGCCCTCACCGTGATGCTCTGGAAGATGCCGCCGGCCGTGGCTGCCCAGACGTACTTGGCGTCGCAGTAGCCCACAATGGCGGCCTCCTGGCAGCAGCCATCGCACATCAGGTTGTCCACGTAGCTCTGCCAGCCGGCCATCTTCGCGCGGGCGGCGGTGCGGGCGAGCGGGGCGGGCGGCGGGGCGCGGGCCGGGCGGCGGGCGGCGGGGCTGGGCGCGGCGGTCCCGTCCCTTCTCCTCTCCCTCTCGCCTCTCCCTGCTCGACGGCGGAGCGGAGCCGAGCGCTGCAGCGAGCGGCGCGGCCCAGCCCAGCCCTCCGCGCTGCCGGCGCCGAGGGGCGGAGGGGAGGAGGGGCGCGGCCCGGCACCGCCCCCCGCGCCGCCCGGCTCCCCGCGCTGAGGGGGGGCAACGGCGGCAGCTTCCGCCGGGCGGCGGGGAGCGGGCTCCGGTCCCGCGGGAGAGGAGAGCGGGGCAGAGCGGTCCCTGCGCGGGCTCGGACCCGTGTGGGGGAGCGGCGCGGCGCCATGACATCCCCCCGCCGCCCTCAGCCCCGGGGGCCGCCCGCCCCGGCCCGCCGCCCTGAGCCCCGGGGCCCGCCGTTGGGGCCGCCCGCCCAGCCGGGAGGGGAGCGGCGGGTGAGTACCGGCTGCCGCGCCGCCTTCCTCCCGTCGGATTCCGGGTGGGGAAATTCGAACTTAGAGCCCAAGAAACGCTGCGCTGTTCCCCCCCCCCCGCCCCCCCGCCCCTCAGGAAGCGTGGTCCTTGCCTGGGCAAACCCCTGACATTTTTTCAGGCTCATAGTCTCCAGTTGGCCGGAGCCGAGCCCTCTGCGAACGGCCTGGGCCGGGGCGCGGCTAAAGGCCTCGTCTAGCGGCTCCCCCGCGGCTGCCTCCCGGGGGGCGACGGTAGATCAGCTGGGGGCATTTACGGTTTATTTCTTTATTTATACGTTTCGTGTCTTTTTGCGCGTAATTCGGCAGCTGCGAGCTCGGCCGCCGCGGGCCGTCCCGCCTGGCCCAGCGAGCCGGGGTCCCGGCGCTGGGAGGGGATTTCTGTGGCAAACAGCTTGTCTGGCGTTGAGCTGCTGGGCTCCCCCTCCCACACACCAGCATCCCTTAGATTTTATGTCCGTGTGGTTTTGGAGGTGCCAGTTTCAGGTTTTATTCCTCCAGGTTCCACCAAGCTTTGTGTTGAGATAATTTCGGTGCTCCCCTCTAAGAGCCCAGGCCTGACACCAGCGTTCTGCTGCACCAGTACTGGGCCCTGGGCAGGGTCACTGCTGGGAAGACTGGCCTACGACAAGTTGCAGGAACGTTCACCTGCAACTTTAAGGGCTTGTTTTAGGGCTGGGTCTTCTTTAACACTGAAACTGGGGGGGTGTTGCCTTCCTTTTGGGCAGGGTGGTTTTGCCTTGCTTGGTATCTGCTGTGGTTCTCTGGGAAATGGAGACGGGTGGGATGTGAAGTGGCTGTCCATGTAATCAACTTTGAAGCTTTAATTCAGGAAGTTAGATCTTACACCTGAATGTGCCCATGCATAGTATATTATAACTGAATCTGTCTTTTCCTGAGGTTATATCCCCCAGGAAGAATATTCACCAGGTATTTATAATGAATATCGCTACAGCATACTTCAGGGTGTTCTTAGGCCTTTTAAAACCTAGTTTGGTTGCCACTGGATTGAGCATTGTTTAGCTACTTACAGAGATTGCTTAGATTGCTAGATACTTAAAGAGAGCTTATTTGCATCCTTTCGCTTAATTCTGTAAGTATTTTCTCGATTTTATTTTCACAGTGCCTTTCCCCCTCTGAATTTGGACAGCACCAGAACTTTGCTTTATCCTTTTCCAGACATCCATGTATAGCAAAAATGTCCTCGTGTCATTGTATCTACCAGTGAGTTACAGGCTTTAAATTTGCTTTTGGCTTTTTAAACAGCTAAAGCTTTTAGTGAGGTTTGGATTGCCTTCATCATCCTCCCTCCACAGATTCCTTCCACGGGAAGGAGAAAAAGTTCTCTTCTGTCTGAAGATGCCTTTGAGGGCCACTTCTCTTTCTTAATGCTTGTCTGCAGGAGGTCCCAGTTTAACACTCTTACTTGCACAGAATGGAATGCATCCCTCTTAAATGAACAGGAGGCCAATGGGTCCATTGTTTTTAGAGTTCAACCAAAATGTGTTTGGTTTTTGTCTGTAAAGGTTTGGATTTTTTGTTGTTCTTGGCAAGCTGCACTAAGGATTCAAAATTGTGTCACTTTAATAAGTAGATTTGATAAATATAGAGGCAGACATCTTACCACCCTGAACCCAGGGGCAGCCCTGGGAATTTCGGAGCTGCCTGTCTGCTCGCATCATTATCGTTTGGTTAACGAGAGGTGGGCTTTGTGTGGGCAGCGGGCTGCTTGGTAGCAGTGTGGAGGTGTCTGGCGCAAGAGCCTGTGGGTTCAGCCAGAGGCTACGGCGCCTCCTGCACGCGCCCTTCCACACGTTTGCCCGTCCCTCTGCTCGAGGACCAAGTGCGCGTTCCCACCACCTAATGTCCCGTCCTGTTCCGTGGGAGGCAGAGACCTGGCGTCGGGGCTGGCTGGGAGCTGGGCCGAGTGTGGGGGAGCTGCTGCGCGAGGCGCCCCGAGGGCTTGGGGTGGGTGGGTTCAGTGCGTCACCTCTTTGATGGACTGCAGAATGCAGATGGAATGCAGAGTGGCTTCGGTAATATCACCACTGCTTTGTAGTTGTTTAATAGCTGTGTAAACCAGGTAATCAGTAGCGTGAGTGCTATTTTGATGAGGAGGTTGTGTTAGCAGTACAGGGAACATAGTTGTCTGCATTTAATGATTTAAATTAGAAAAAACTGCACGGAAGTCTGGGATCTCCTGAACATAAATTGATGGATGAGAGTAGAGAATTTGCCACCTGCTTGGTAGCTCGGCTCTTGATCGTGTGATTTGTGAAGTAACTCCAGTATTATATTTAGAAAGTGCAGTCTGAATTGGGTTACTGTTATTTAATGTTACAAAACTATCAGGTAGCTTTTATAATTTGCAGATTCAGCAGTCACCAGTGCTTCTTCTAAAAAATCATAATCCTTTAATTCTATTTTCACTATTAGGTGCATCATTTAGTCATGTTCTATGTTATACAATTGTTATCATGCTATTTGTATAGACACTACTGCAACAGCACCTTTGAGACTGTTTGATTTGAGAAAATGAGGATGTGCTCTGTATGTTAAAGACTGTAAGAGAGAGGAGTTCCAGTTTTATTTTTTGTAACGAGTCTTAATTGGAATCAGAGACATTTGTTAAATGAACAATTTATATATAAACAAAAATATTGTTAAAACAACCCACTACATCTATCAATTTTAATGTCAGTACCTGGACTGATGTATGAAATGATGTTGTCTGGACATAAGCTATACATGTACAGTAAGTTGTTGCTAAATAGTGATTTCTTGCATTTTAGTCTCTTTCTGCATTCTGCCCGGTAGTTCTTCTTTCTGGAAGGTATTTGCACGCTACAGCCACAGTTTGGTTTTTTTATGCAGCTTGTAGCAATTATTAGTTTTTTTGCTTCGGTTTAGAACTTTGTCTGATATTTATGTTGGATCACATCTAAGAAAAATAACCATTTGAAAGAATTTTGAAGTACCGGCTCTGCTTAGCCAGAGTGTGCTATTTATAACTTTGTGAGAGACTTGGCTGCTTTTATATGAGTAACATAAAAGTTGGAATTGGCCAAAAACTTGAAGGAGGGTGTATATTTTGTTAGCAAAATAACTTGCAGTTTTCTGTCAGGCTTTGTAATGACCAGAGCTGCTGCTGTGCTCCAAATGGTTGGACAGCCAAAGGTAAGATTTCTTACGATGTCCCAGGTTCTTCCTGTTTTTCACCAAATTGGCCCATTTGGAGAGATAACTTTAACCAGCATTTAAGTGTAGGCAGGAAGGGCAAGTGGCCATCAACAGAACGAAGCTTGACTTCTTTGTGAAAATTAAACTTTAGGGAGCCAGAGCTTGCTGGGTGCTGGTTCACCTCCGGCGTTCCCACCGCTGGCCTCAGCTTGTGGTGCCGCTCTGGTGACTTCCTCTCCAGACCATGCTGGATTTCCTGTGGCAGTCTTTCTCGTTACCACAAGTGCTTTCGGAAGTGCAGAGGGTAAAACCGATTTAGAAGTGTTACGAGTTAGGAGACTCGCTTCTGCTGATGGAAAGCCAGGGAGCAGGGAACAGGCTGTGTCTCGCAGCTGCCTGGCGATGGCTGGAGGATGGGCTTTGCAGGGGCCTTCCACAGCCGCGGAAGCGACTTGGCTGAAAAACGAGGAAGCCAGCAAAGGCTGGGATGAGTGTTAGCTAGACATGAATTGTAAAAACAACATCTTAATAAGCTGAAAACCTGAAGCTAGCTTTGAAAAACACAGTGATACAGAATGCAACGATCGTGAGCTTAAGACCCCAGTGTGAAGTTTCAGTGCATAGCTACGCCTACGTGTGGAGAAGGTCCTGTCTGGTGCTGGCAGAGCTGTGGCCGCGTGACTCAGAGCCCTGTACAGCAGCACTGGGAGCCATCCAGAAAGTTCTGAAAAAAAGATGCTTTTGTGGTGCATCTTACATCAGCTGGAAAGGTGGTTTAACTCCACGTGCAGGTGAGAGTTTCGTCCCTGTGAGGGAAGGTTTGCCTGGTATGGTTTTACCAGTACAGATAGCTCAGCAAAACCTTTGTCTTTCTAAGGATTAACTAGGTAAGCAGCGAAGAAGAATTTCCGTTCCCTATCCTTTATTTAGCCATCAAATCCAAACATAACAAACCTAAAATGTAACTTTTAAAATCAGATGCAAGCTTAGGGGTGTTGCTATGTCAGATGATAAGGGTATGAGATCGCTTCCATTTCAGTGACTTCCAGAAATGTTTTAAATCTGGGGAAGGACAGTTCTTTGTGGATCTGATTTACAGACTGGCCAAAGCACCAAAAAAAGATGTCTAAAATCATGGGGCTTTGGTCAGCTTTTGGATTTTTAAGGTAAGTTCTTGATTTCACCATTGACCAGCAAAAAATAAATCTTAATCCTAGAAACTAAAGTATTTTATATGTAAAGTATATTGGACAGGTGGTCTCTGGTTCTTAATGTTATCTTCGGTGAGATGTGCAGAATTAGGCCTATGTGACCCAGCTTTCTGTGTATTCAGATTTATCAGTCAGGCTCCTCAGTGTACTGAGATCCTGCAATATTTTGTTTTGCTTTAAATAAAGCAAACAGAACCCAAATAAGTAACCCTCTGTTAAATTTTCAATTATGAAACAAGGGTATGTACTGTGAAATTCAGCAAGTTTGTAGATAGCTCTACACAGTGGAGGGAAGGTGGTAGCGTCTTCCATCCAAGCTCTTCTACTTATTTTATTTTATCCAAGCTCAGTGGTGATTCATTACATGCCTTTCTTAACCGATTATTTCAGCGAGTGAAAGGCTGTATAGAAGTTAATCTGAAAAGCAAAAACTGAGGCTAAGAAATGCAGTAAGGGAGTTGGAGAAGCACAAAGTCCGAGGGAGAGAAAGCAGAAAGGTGGAAAATGGAGCAGAGCAAGCCTGGGCTCTCAGCACGGTCATTTTGAATGGGTATTTGTGCAGTGTGGTTAAACAAGAGCAGCTAACAGTCTTACTGCTGCATGGTCAGTACCTCTGAGCCCTGTGCAGGCTTCACTGACCACACTGAGAAATTATGGTAGATGAAAAAAAGCATTTAACTTTTCCCAGGCTTCATCTGTTGGGTTTTTTTGTTGTGTTTTTTTTTCCCCCCCTCTGTCAAAGTTGACTGGTGTATAATTTTATCTTTGTAATAGCTGGTCTGCATCTTTGCAGTGTGCTCGCCCACATTAACAACCCCCCCAAAGTTCCGCTAACGCCATCTGGCACCGCGGGTGCGCGGCGGTAGCACCGGAGCCCTCCCCTGCTGAACCCCAGCAGCAGCCTCTTCCTGGGGCTCGCGTCTGTCGCAGCCTGTGCCCCGCTCTTGGCCGCCCGTGCCTGGTCGTGTCCTGGTTATTGGGCTGACGGGCCCTTGTGCTTTTCTAGCTCACAGTTTCTTTAGGTGATTGGTTTTGCACTGCTTTCTGCTGCTTATTCAATCTACCACGTGGTTTAGCCAGGGAACTCTGAAGCTTGGTTCAGTACGGTATTTCCTTCATTAAGCTTTCTTTCAGTGACAGCATCTGTAAATATGTTTATCTGGGTGATATTTTGTCCTCTGATCCCAAATAATTTTGCTGTTGATGCTTGTTATTTGTTAAAAGTCCAAAGGATTTTTGGATCACAGATGCGTAAATCTATCTGTCATATATAATTTCTACCCAAAACATTCACTGTCAGCAAAAGCATTTAATAATTATTCTAAAGTATAAAAAGCTGTATTTTCCCAGCAAACTGACACAGTTCTAACCTTATAATGCATTGTAAAATTGCAAATATATATTATTTTTTGAATGAAGCAGAAATGGCTAAACATTTTTTCTTTTTTTTAATTTAGTACCAAATTTCTCTCTAGCCATGAAGTACTCGATTCTAGCTATGAGTAGCAGTCAGCCTGCCTGCCATCAGCCCACCAAAGAAGAGCCAGTATACGTTTATTTAATATTTAGAACATTTTTGTGTGAATTTTTGACAGTTGAAGTACTTCTTTGTTTCAGCACCTAGAAAATTTTTTCTGCCGTACCTGTCGTGCTTTCCTCTCAATTACATCTAGTCAAATAAATACCACATTTTTGACAAAGAGTATATGAAGATTGTTCTGCTCAAATTTGTCTACATAATCACAAAAGAAGATCAAAGAAAAGTTTTAAAATACATGAATTACATTCTTAGAAAAGGTGTACTAGCCTGAAAGTCTAATACTGCTGAACTGCAGAGCAGCCACGCTGGTAGGGATGAAAGGAAACATTAAGAATCTAAAAATGGGAGGAACAGGGAAAGGTAGAGTTGGGTAAAGGAGAAAACAACCTAAAAATGGTGTGGTTTCATTTAGAACATCTTCTCTTCTTCGTAAATACCTCACTGTGGGAAACAAGTAATACTGTATCTCAACCAAACAGCTATTTGTTATGAAAAGTAAACACACCGTGGACATGAAGGGGAAGAAGCGTAGTGGGGGTTGTGAAGCTGAGGCTGGTCTCCTTCGGCACCGCGGTGAGCGGGCGCCTGCAGAGGCCTGGCAGGTGGCTTCGCCAGGCTGTGGTTTGGGTTTTGGTCATGGACGGGCCTTGTCGGTGGTTTGTGCCTCCCGGCGTCTCTGGTTTAACGTTGTCTGCGTCATGAGTGCCGATGGCGGCAGCGTCTGAACCTCAGGTCGTACGCCGCTTCTTCACAGCAACCGGGAGCGGAGCCGTGGTGGTGGCGCTGTGAGGAAGCAGAATCCAGTCCCGGGCAGTGTGTCCCCGTGCTCCTCTGTCTGTCCTCCTGGCACCCGCCATCCCGTGGGCACCGTCCCGTCGGGTCACACCTGGAGTGTCCACAGCTGCTCTTGCCTGCTTGTCGGTCGTCCCTCTTCCCAGCTGTGCCTTCCCAGCGCATGCCTCCGTTATGTGAAGGCGTACATGGGAAAGATGCAGCTAATACAGCTTGTCTGTCCTCTGGATGAAGATAAACACCAAATTGGCAAAGTGCTTTTTAAAGATTTGTAACTCGGGTGTATTACATTTATCTAGAGGAGTGAAAGGATTCCTCCTATTTCAGTTTTCTTTGAAACTCTGCCGAAAGAGTATGAAAATACACGACTTCAGTATATAAAAAAACCCAGTCTCACGTGTTGCTGCTTTGACTGAACAATCAGGATAACTGTCCTTTGCTGTACAGACCTAGTCCTCATTATTGGGTTAGACCAGCCCACGTGAGGCAGTGGTGACATACAGCAAGGCTTTGCTCACAGAGCTAGAAACAGGTGCGGTTCTAGCAGCTGCCATGGCAAAACAAACGCAGAAAAGCAGAGGAAGGGAACAGCTAGACTTTCTTGTGTGTTTGTTTTAACAGATGTGTTATCGTTAGTAGACGTCTGTGGAGAAGATGATGGTAAACTGCTGGCAGGCGGCCAGGCCGTGTATGGAGCAGCAAGGGTGTCATCGACAACCCGGGTGTGGGTTGGTTGGGTGGATTGGAATACACACTCTGTGATTGGGAGGAAATGGAACTCTTGGGCTGTGGTAGGGCAGCTTGGAGGCAGCATTTAGGCAAAAGTCTACTTGTTTCTCAAAATCTACGGTCGGCACGGACCTGGGGATGGTCACTGGCCAAATAATGACTGCAGCAGAGGACACGGCCCGTCTCAATGCCGGGTTATACCCTTTCCCACTTCATCCATTTATAACACTTTTCTGTCAGACACAGCTGTTTCTCCTTCTTGTTTACATATTTTTCTGTTGTTCCAGCAATTATTTTTTTTTTAAGAGTAGCTTGTGGTGAGAAATAAGATCGTGCTTCACTCTCCACACTTGAGGCATTGTAACTGCATGGCTTTGGTGGTAGCTTCTGTTATTCTGTAGTGTGAGAGGATAACAATCCCTGTCAAATGATTGTTAAAGACTAAGCAAAAAAAAAAAACTTTCAAGGAAAAAAAAAAAGGCTTGTTTTTAATTTAAATAACACAATATTTTTGTTTCTGTCTTTGCTATTTTAGAAACTATGTGCTGTAACAGGCAAAGAAGTACCACAAAAGGAGTTAAATTTATAACTGTAGTATAACCATGGTCACCTTGCAGCATGCAAAATAGCACTTTGAGTTTAGCAAAGATCAGTCGAGCAGATCTGCCCTCTCTACTGCAGTTCCCTTCTCCCTCCTTCCTCCTCCCCTTCCCCTCCCTGATGGCCCTTCCCTGTGCTCGGCCCTTCTTTCAGGGTAGCGCCCTGGTGTGTACAAACATCTTCTGAAATATGGGAAAAAATATTGATTGATTGGTTTCCAGGTAGTTGTAAGGTAGTTCTTCTGAAGGGTGTAAAACTAATAAATGAATGTCCCAGGTCATTTTCAAAACATAATTAAAATATGGTTGAACTTAATCCCCTCCAGGTATTTTCAGTATTAATCAGGAATACCTTTTTTTGCCACAGTGCAGCCACTATGAAATACCACCACAGTAAGTTCGTTTCCAGAAGTAAAGCAGCGACCTTGTTTGTACACTGCTTCAAGGATGGCAGCTGGTGTCATGAAGTATTTTTTGGAGAGGGCTCACCAGCACCGGGGTCCCCCCGTAACGTGAAGGGCCATCTGGTTCTGGGGGGAGTCTGGGCGCTGTCACGCTTTCCACAAAACCCTTTGAGAGCACTTGGCAAGCAATGGGAAGCCCAGGGTTCAAATTCCTTCTTCTCCTGAGAAGTTATAAATTTTCCACTTCTCTTGAGAGTGCCCCAGCTCCTGGCAGCGGGCTTTTGGGAGGGGTGTGCCGCCTTCCCACTCTCCGTCCCCGTCTGCGCCCCGGCTCCCTGGGTCCGGAAAGGAGGAGTAGCGCACAACTTTGCGGCCATGATTGCGGAGCGCTGCTGAGGTGCTGGGGTCACGCGTGGCTCCGCAGGCTGGCACTCCTCTCCCTGTTGCAGGCGCCTATTTCGAGCATTTTGTCCCAGTCCGGGTAGTGCCGTGTTCTCTGTTTGGTCCAAGATACAGCAGGTTTAAAATGAAGCCCTTACAGACTGTAAGAGTAATTCCAACAGACTTCTCGTCGTCTGTGTGTGACAGCTTTGAGATGCTAGGCTTGCTGCTTCTGATAGTTTTGTGAGCATAGTTGCTATTTTTGAGCTGCACATCTTTCAGTAACTTCCAAGACCCTGGCACTAGATGGAGCTTTAATCTACTTGCACTTAGAAGTCTATTAAATTTAACCACAAATTAAAAATAGGGAAGAATAAATGAAGATATATATGCCTGCTGCTATATTTACAGTGCCCTTTTTCCCTTTTGTTAGAAGAGTGGTGTAAGTTATAATTTAAATTTAATTTAAAGGAAAATTGAAATACTGCAACAGAATCTCCTTGATCTAGCAGGTGCTTCATAATCACTCTTACTAGCACCCTTTAATGTACTCTCAGGCTCCTGGGAGAAGTTGCTCTAAGTTAGATATGCTGAAAAGGTGCTGCATATTTAAGCAAATAACTCACCTGTGATGAATAAAGGTAATGCCATTTTCTGAACAAAGTTCCTGTTTATATTTCAGGATGGGATGGGGGTGACCAAGCCTTCTGTTTGCTCTGCTCATTCAGTAATGTATTTGCATTCTCACTTCATGCTACCAAAGCCAACAATTCAGAATCATCTGTTACCAGTCACTTCATTTTTTCCCCATGTGTTAGCTTGAAAACATTGAACAAATAGAAACAAATAAAAAACAGCTTTGAAACTGTAGCATTTAATACTTTCCCTTCAGCAAGCACCATGTCTCACAGGCTGTAGAGCACATAGCAGCTCCTCTGCTCTGTGTACGGACACGGTTTCATTAAATGCGTTGTTGTAGCTGGTAAGCATCCTCCGGCACCACCGTCATGTTACAGAAAGCATCAGCGTTGTAAAATCTGCATGGTGCATAAACTCACTTTTATTTCCTTCTTAGATGCTCTTTATCTCATTGTCCCATGTACCAATTAACGTGGCTGGGCCACTCTTCCTTTTTCCTTGCAAATGGAGAAGAAGATGCATACGCTACGTTTTCAAAGATGGGCACAGGATTTACCCACAAAGCTTCCTCTGACCTAAAGATGTAGAAAAGTTTCCCCTTTGTAAATGCGGAGGTTAGATTGTAGATTAGATATAAATGATCAGATAAGGAAGTGAAGTCTGGATAACATCTCAGCAAGGAAACTAAGCAGGTTCAGGGAATGCAGAACAAAGGGATCTGTGGTGGCTGAGGACCGAGTAGTTTGTACAGAGTATGACAGCAGGACCATATTTATGTAGATGTATGTTGTCCACTGCTTTGCTGTTCTGCATTTAATTTCTGCCCAAGGTGTGGTTTATGCCCTTGCTTTAAGAAATTCTTGACAAGCATGCCCTTGTCTGCATGGCTGACTTTTTTTAGTGTCCCCTTTAAATGTGGATGTACAAAACTGCAGACACAACTCCAGTGTTGTTCATGCCAGTGCCACAAGCAGAGCTAAAATCACCTTCTTGTTCCTTCTTACCACTTGCTCAAGCACAACCAGTTGCTGGAGAGCGATACATCAAACTGAGACTTAACACAGACAGGTCCATCGTGCTTGGAAGAACTGGGCTCTGCTGTTTCTTCTTTATCCATATATATCCTTTTGTGCAAGAGACTAAATCTACAGTTATGGATATTTGAAATGTAAAAGTTGATTGGGGAAGAAGTACATCTTTTTTTCTGCAGTGTGCTGGGAAAATATTCCTGTGTAATTAGTGAGGTTCTTGTTAGGGTTTTTCACCTTTAAAGACTGCTTTGCACTATTGCACTACTGAATGTGCAATATCATAAATTCGAACCTGACCACAGAGGGAAATGAAAATAAATCACTTAACCACTGGGAATGATCCTTCCTACCGGCAGGGATCAGGCTAATGGCATCAAGGAAGGAAGCAGCAAACATGCTCTTACCTCTACTGATGTAAACCCAAAGTAATACTACAACCTTGAATGGAGTGAATCTGGAGCAGTATGCCTTAGCGTACTCTGGGAGGGAAGGTCTGCCTTCCTGATAATTATTAATTATTATTAAAATCTGATTCTTGTAAGGGTTTATTTACCTTCTGTGGCAGATGCTTTTTGAGTTTGATGCATCAGATGCTTGAGGACAATGCGCTCTACAAATACTGCTTCCAAAAAAGTTGTATGGAGTTCTTTCCTTTTGTTGTGTTGGCAGTCTGGCAGCATGACAGCACCATGAATGAGAAGGGGAAAGGGCAAACACAGACGTGTTCTCTAGACACCAGGGCCGGAATCTGATGGTGTCCTGTTCTTGTGATGCTAGCACTGCTGATCTCCAAATGATTTCTGGTTCAACAGAATTAGGTCTGTAGTAACTGTGGCAACCCAAACCACAGAAAGCAGCTTATGACCTAAAGCTGAAGTTGCTCCTCTTTGAGTATTAATGGGGCGGTTTTTTCCTCCTAGCCAGCTATGTTAATTGGCCAAGAAAGAAAGCAAAGCAGCTGTTCTTCGATTACAACAGTGCTTTGATGTTTGTATTTCATCCTGACCTAATCTCAGGAATAGGAAAAAAACAGAAGTTGGGAACTGAAATGATGATATTCATAACAAATGTTGTCATTAAAGCACTGAATATTTTTTTGTTGCTTCACTACAAAATCTGACCTTGACTCTCAATCTTCTTGCAGGCCTCTCTTTTCAGAGACTGCTCTGACCAGCGGGAGGGTATGAACGGGACAGGTGGGGTGTGTGGGAGCCCTCTGCGATTGCCTGCAGTATGCAGTTAGACATGTCCTGCGAAGAACGCACCAGAAACTGTCATTGTGTTCTCTTCTCACCACCTTTTTGATAGGTAAAGAAAGCTTTGTTTGTTTCTTTAATTAATTCTGTTATTTATCTCAGGAATGCCTGTGATGCTCAGTCTGTGACGTTTGAGGAAAGCTTTTTGAAATCTCACACACAAACTTTACAGATTTATTCTATCATTTACCACTGCACTGGGTCTTAGTCACCCTGCAGCCTCCCTGACAAGCAGGGCTTCAACCTCTGTCGTTAAAAACCCCCGCTTACTAATTTAAAAAAGAAACATGCTTAGCCAATTCGGTTCATCTTTATTTCTCTTCAGTGAGCAGATGAGGGCACAAGCCAAAATCTTTTGTCTCCATGTTTTGCTGATTAAGGATACCAATTAAACTCGGACACCAGAGTGAAAAGAGTAGGCATATTTTACTGGTGATAACTAAATAATGTAACAGAATACAGAAAACATGCAGTAAGAAAAAAGCAGAATAATGCACTTAAAGCAACAAACAGGAAAATACAGGATAATGCATCAAATCATTACTACATGAGAGAGAGAATAGTGATTAAGAGAGATACATCACCACTTGCACCCATTCCCATCATCCAGACCCGCAAGCGCTGGGCAGCCCCGGTTACAGCGAGGATTTGGAGAGCCTTTCCCGGCAAGTGGGAAGTCCTACGCGGTGCGTCCACCCGTAGGTGAGGCTTCCAAAGTCACTGTGAGTGGGTCCAACCTTATATACCAGAGATCGACAAGCCAGAATAGCTGGCACCTTTGTTTTGAGTGGAAAACTTCTGGTTTCATTCTCCTGTTGGATTCCACCCAAAGCTTGGCCAGAGCTCGGGGGGGGAACCAAGGGAGTTTCTAACAAGGCCAAATACTTAGGTTCTCAGCCTTGAACGAGGCTGCGAAAGGAAAGTTGGATACATTCTCTCCTCACTACTGATTATATTTTGTCTTTCACTAGTGAGTTTACATATTTTATTAATGACTACATGCTAAGTTAGCAGCTTCAGCATTTCAATGCTTTGGCACTTTTTACACCAGCATAAGTGGGTTGTTATAACTTAGTACAATACCTACTAGCACAATGGTTATCAGTTATAAAATATACAGGATTCATCTATAGGTCAACTCTGGCTTGGGCCTGTTGTCCAAGCCTTAGCATAGGTGAGCAGGAAATAATTTTTTACTTTGCTCCTCTCCAGAGGAGACAGAAACACTTCTTGAATGTGAGGGGCCTAGGCATGAAAAAGGCACTAGGCTGCTCTGCAGTGTTAAGACTGATGTACTTCCCAGTATATTCAGGTCTTTTTCTGGGTCTCTGGAGACTGTGACTTCAGAAACACAGGCATCTGTGAGTTTAGGCAGCTGGTAAGCAGGAATGTTAGAGCTCTGGGCCCCTGAAGTGGCTGGACCCTTCTGGAGGCTGTTGTGAGAACGAGGATGTCTGCCAGAGCAGGAATTGGACTCAGAAGTGAGCCTGGTCCTCCAGCCTCCGACCACCCTTCTCCCTGGCAGCCGATTTGTCTCTGGGCCTTCCCAGGCCATATACCGCTTGTGCCGGAATTGGTTTCCAGACTAGCTGGCATGAGGCAGCCTGCCAGGAACGTGGAAAGCCCTGTGCTGTGGATAACTCCCAACCTGACCTTTTGTACTGAGCCAGTTACCAGCAGCTGGGAAAGGTCGCATCATCAAAGCTTTCTTGCCTTAGTAGAAGAACGCGGCTGCTTTTAACTGTTTGCTGGCCAAACTAGGTGTGTGGCTAGCACACTGGATTGCAGGTTTGTCGCAGTCATCTCGTCAGGCTTCATACAGTTGTTGGGGGGGGGGTCCCCTTTGGGTTTTCTTGGGCTGGGTTGTTTGGGGGACAGGAGTTGGTGAGCTCTGCCTCTGCTCGCCTCCCATGGCTTTCCTGGTGCCTCTTGCTGCCACATGACGTGACTGCTTTCGCCTGCTCCCACGTGAGTATAATATCAGATTCAGGGCAGAGGCACAGGAGAGCAGCAGCCTTTTAATTCTTTAAAGGCCATTTGTAAAGATAAAGGGCTCAATACTGGTTTACTCGGGCAGGGTTTTTTTGGGTGGTATCAGAACAAACCCATTTAAATAATTACAACATTTTCCCCACATTTCCTTTACATGCCGTTTTTCACGGACCACGAGGCCGTATTCCCTGCCTGCTACTGCAGGATATTCCAAATACAGTGGAGCGTCGGAGTCTTATGTGGTAATGCTGATGCTGGGCAGCTGTTGTGTTTCTGCCTAGACAAGCTCCATGTTGCTGTGGTCACCTTATCTTGACCGTAGAACATTGGCTTTCGGTTCTTGTTGCAAGTGAAAAATAGCAGTTCATAGAGCAGAATTATTTCGCTTTACTACCAAAGCGTTTCTTCTGACGGAACAGCAGGCTGCACTGGGCGAGCGTGTGTCAGGATGCAAAGATACCGCAGTCCCAGCACCTTGCACTGTGCAGGCCCTTGTTACAGAGAGGATCCTTTGTCCTGCGGTGCGTTAATGAGAAATTCCTTGCCACTTTCAGCTCTGGTAATGGCAACTATAACACTTGCTCTAGCAGCTGATCTAGCTAAGGGAGCAGTTGTTTTGTGTGTTTCTTGGAGGCTAATGCGGTGCTACTGCTAAATCTTTACAGCTCTGTCATGTTAATGCCAAAAAAGAGAGAGTATTTGATTTTCTTAAAAAAACAAACAAATTGCCCGCAAACCTTGCTTTTTGTGGTCAGCCCCTCACAAATGCCCTGGACTCTGTTCAGTTCGTTCTTTTGAATAATTTCAGCATAAGGCCCTTGTAAAGTTTGCTCTAAAATGGATTCAGGCCAAACCTTTTGTTTGTTAGTAAAGAACAAGTTATAGACAGTAGATCTTTCTTTCTTGTTTAATATGTATAAGCTCCTTTTACAAGCCTTATCCAAAGAACGTTCAGTTAATTACTCAAGGCATCTTGTTATTTGGAGCCCCTGCTTGTTGGGGAAGTGAAACCGCTTTTGAGAAAGCGCAGGCAGTTCTTTGTGACTGTTCTGTTCCCCGCTGTAGGGCCCAGGCGAGCACTGCGCGCTCCTCCCGCTGAGGGCAGACCCTTGCTGCGTCTGCTTCTCCTGGTGCTCCAGCACAGGGAAGGAATAACTGCCATGGGGTGAACTGCACCGAGGGATGAAATCGAGGAGTGTGAGAGGAGGGTTTGGGCAGCTGCCGAGGCAATGGGAGTCGAGCTGACCTCTCTGCTTTCCCGTCGTCTGGCTGGAGCAGAGCTGGGCAGGGATGCCGAGGGGGTGCCCACTGCTGCGGGACACTACATGCTTGTTTTTCCCAAAGCGGGTCACCGATGTTTTCAGATAAATGCTGTGAGCTGGTGGTGATTCAGATCTGGTTTTTGGGGTAGCTGCCAGCTGATGGGCAGCCTTTCTGCTTCCTGCAGAGCCTGGCTGTTGCCCAAAGGGCTGGCACACAGCTCTCCTGTGCCCCTTCCCCAGCCCAGGGGAGCAGCAGTCGCATCGCGCGCTTGTGGGGAACGGCCCTCGGCGTCAGGGATCCCTGTGCCCTTCCTTGGGATGCCCAGGAAGGGGCGTGCGGGTGGAGCCGGAGGTAGGGAGGACCAAACGCAGGGGTGTCATGGACAGACCCCTTCTGTTAGTCCTGCTCCTGCTCCCGACTGGGAACAGGACTGTGGCTCACATGCTGCAGGCACACGAGGTGGGAACTGCTTTTCCTCACGTGCCACATTAGTGTACAAAGCGGGGGCTTAATGTTAATCCCCTGGAGAGCTGCGGTAGGAGCTGCCTGTTAGGGCCGTGGCACAGCAATTAGACCCGGGTGATTAGCGAGGGAGCGCTGGGGCTCTGCTCTGGTGCCGCGGGAGCACGTGTTCTCCTGTGAAGCGAGTGGAGCTGTGTCTGGGCATGAGTCTTGGCTTTGGGCGGAGGCAGGAGCCGGGGGACGGGCTCTCAGGGTTGCTGGTTTCCATTCTGGGCGCAGAGCACGGGTTAGGAACCAGGGCAGGAGCCCTGAGTGCCCCAGAGGAGACTCGGTGGGCACTGCGGGAGTGGGGGGGACCTGCCTGTCACTGTGTCCCGCTGCCGGCACCCGCCGTCCCCTCCCTCCGCTGGGAGAGGCTGAGCCATCCTCCTGCCCGGAGAAGGCGCCGGGCAGAGCCACGGCACCCGCGGCGGCAGCGAGGCCTCGCCAGCAGTTGTGCCCTCGGAGTACAGCAGCTCTTTCACATCAGAAAGAAGGAAACGTCCAATCGCAGAGACGGTCGCCTCTCCGTAAATAGCAAACCAAGTGACCTAATTCGGCGCAGCAGCAGCTCCTCGGGGGCGTCCCTCAGCAGGCTCCATGGCAGGCCGTGCCGAGCTGACTCATCACTTCCAGCGTGGCAGAGATTGGAGCTTTCGGGCCCTAAGGATTTCACTGTTTCTTTATTAATATTAAATTGATTAAAATGAATTTTTAAAATACCAGGTGAGACTTGCCTAAAGAAGTACACATGAAAAAAAGAAGGAAATAGTCGGTCTGTGGGTGTGTTTCACAATCTCTCTGGCTCGTACAGCTGTGAGCACCCATTGCAGCTTGGAGGAGTCTTATGTCAGATATTCTATCCCAGTGGATTAGCAAAGACAGGATTAATCTGTCATTATTATAAAAAGGTGAGAATTATAACTGTCCTCACTTATACCCAGCGAAAACCCACCGCTGTCCTCAGCCACGGCAGGATGGTACCACAGGCTTCTGTGCTCCGCTACAAGGCTTTGTCCAGAAGCTGGGATCTCTGAGGGAAGCGTGGGAGCACCCCGTTCTCTCCCAGCATCGCCCAGTGCCTGACAAATCTCCCCATGCAGTCCAGAGGCTCCCTGGAGCAGCCTGTGGGGTGTCTTGTACCAGAACAGGCTGTCGGGGCCTGCACTCAGCCTGCGCTCAGGGTGCCGTAGCGAGCGTGGGCGGTAGCAGATGGGTGCAGGAGCCGTCTTCCCGCTATCAGAGGGCAGTTGCAAAGGAGCTTTTCCCCTGGGCCATTCTCACTTGCTGTTCTTGCCCCCGCTCTGCTGGCTGGAGGCTGCCTTACGCTGAGAAGCAAGAGGGTTCCTGTCCCTTGTGATTTCCATCTGCTCTGGTGTAACTGCACAAGTCAAGGTTACGTGGATATTTCAGGCTTTTCCTCTGCCTCTCCCCTCTTACACTGGTGGGAGGCAGGAGCAGGCTGCCAGCCAGCTAGCAGCCCAGGGGCGCCTGCAGACCGACCCCCACGCTGGCAAGGAGCCTTCCCTGCTGTGGTGGACTCCAGAGATGCAGGAACACCCTTCTTGGAGGCTGCAGAAGTGGTGTCAGAGCCCTCTTCACACAGGGAATTCTCCCTGGAGGTTCATCCTGGGGGCACCATCCCCCAGCATCCCACCCGCTGCTTCAGAGGGGGCAGGTGGGCAGCGGCACTCGCCTCTGTGGCACTGTACTGCGAGGAAGCAGCGCAGGGTCTTGCCCTAACTCGTCAGCAGGGATTGTTCTCCGTCCCAGTGAAGGTCAGGGCTAGCTCAGACAGCATGAACAGTAGATTAATTGATAAAGCTTTTTGTTCTGTAAACAAATAGCAACAAATTAAAAAAAAAAAAAAGGCAGGTAGAAAGCTTTGTGGTACTTCAGGGAAGACAGAGCGGGAAGCTGAGAGGAATGAAGGAGCAGAATGTGGAATTCACCTGGAGATTATGAAGCAGCAGCTTTTGTCAGCCCCTTTTATGTCTAGCTAAAAAAAAGGAGACCTGCTATTTCAGTGAAACTAAAGAATAAAAATTAAAAAAAACCCAGAAAACCTCTGCAGAAACAGTTTGACACTTGCTATTGATTGAAGTAATGGAGCATGTGGAGTTCTAAGAAGTTGCATAAAAGCATCTTTGGTCTTTTAAAAATCCCTCTAAAAGACACAGTGATATTACTCACATGCTGTTCACCTCTGTCTCTTCTCATCTCTAGGTCTCAAAAGCTGAAGCGCTTTAAATTCACATGCCAAAGCAGGAGCTAATTTTCCCGACTCCATGCCCTGCACTCAGCTGTCGGTCTTGCCTGCAATGCCCAAAGCAGATGTTGCCATGGAGGAGCCTGGCTGATGAGAGACATCGTTCCCGTTCTCCTCCCGGAGAGGCCGGCGGTGCCAGCTGGGATGCCTGGAGAAGCCCGCCTCTGTCCCTGGCCCTGGGAGCTCAGGTAGGACGGGTTCTTTCGTAGCCCTCGGGGTCCCGCAGCCAGTGGCAGAGTTTGTCCGGGCTGGGTCACCATGTCTGTGATCTGCTCCCTCTGGCTTCGCCTCGGAGAGCTGTGGAGGGTGACAAAGGACCGGTGTATTCTGTGTGGCGTACGGATTGATGCTTTATCTGAGAGTGGCTTCTGTGTAAGTTTTGACATGTTTTAATTTTTTTGTGACTGAGGGCTTTCCAAATTAATAGGTGATACTAATGAATTCCTTCCTGCACTTAAACAGACTCAGATTTAGTGTTTTACTCTATTAAGTAGGGTAAGAAGAACACTGGGTTACAGACTGTTCTTGCTTCATTCATTTTGTCAATTGCAGTTTTAGTTTTAATTATTTATAACACACCATAATGTACTAGTTAATTTACAGTAGCATATTCCTGTACAGTAATGAAATTAGTGACATGAGACTTACTGCAGCACTTGCTGTTTACTCTTTGCTGAGTAATATACACATTAATTATATGCATATTAGAATGGCTTTAAAATATATATAGACTCAGCTGGAGGGTTAATGTATTTTAGACTAGCTGTTCTTCATGTAGTTAAAAATAGTATCATCTAAGACCTGATCCTAAAGAAGTACATGAAATCAGTGTGACTATTTGTGGAAGGAAGGTTCTGGCAATGTGAAATTCTTTCAATCTCTGTAGGGCCAGGCCTTAGTCAGCAGACCTTAAAGAGCACATTTCAGTGTTTTAAGGGCAATATTCTTGATAAGGTTATCTTATTCCTATTTCCTTTTAGTTAAAAGGTACCTAACAAGACTGCCTTCTCTGTCCTGAGTGGCTGCAAAGTCTGTTTAAGCCCTGCTGCTGTTAATGATGAGCACGGGTGCAAAGGTCAGAGAAGTGCTGGCCCTGTGGCAGCTTTTGACTTTGACAAAACAAAGTGCTGTCAGATTCACAAGGCAAACAGACTTGAAAATAGAGAAAATATTTTTTCACATTTTTTAAGTTTTATCACTCAGCTGTGCTATTTGTAGTAGTAGTAGACATAACATTTGCAGAAAGAAATGTGACAGATCTATTCAGCTGGCAATACTAAGTTTCTCTGTATGGATACCACATCTTGCCAACAATTCCTATCCTGTGGTGAAAGTTGTGTGTAGTTACCTAACAAGACAACTGGCTGTCTTTATTATGCATTTCCACTTTTTCGAGCTGGAGATAAGACATGCCTAGATATGCCAGGAATTAAAACAACCTGACACGTCCATTCTTGTTTGGTGAAAATGCTGCCCTGTATTCTCAGAGCAAAATAATTATGCTCTCTGTATTGTCACAGGTTCTGCTATTTAGTGGTAATAGCTGTCAAGCATCAAAACCCACAACAAAACAAACAAAAAAAAAACAACCGAGGATATTCTTCCTAGCAAGTGCCCTACCTCACTCCCTGTTTCGCTTCTTTTAGCCCCAGGCTAAGGATAGTGCTTCTGAAATAAGAGTGATTCATGCCCTCCAGCTACACCAGCAGCCGGCCTCCGAGGGTTTGGTTTTTCCTGTTCACCCTCTCACAGTGGCTCGGCATGGAACATGCAGAGTTGGTGCTTTCTTGCAGTCCCAGCCTTGTGAAGGCAAGGACTGGCTGGATCAACAGCACCTGGGGGGCTTTGCCCCTCAAAATTCAGCATATGTGAGTAGGTGACATCAAGTAATTGAGCTGCATTTTCTTTCTCCGTGAGACTTTTCTGGAGGAGCCGCAGTCACCTTGCGGGGAGCTGGAGCGGAGCGGTGGGCACAGGCGCTGTCCGGGTGAGCATGCCTGTGCTCCTCGCAGCGGGGCAGGCGGACGGGCTGGGCACAGGAGATAGAGGGTCGGGGGCTCCTCATGTGACTCCCTGGTTGCCCACCAACCCCTTTTTGAGTGGCGCAGCTCCGGCCGGGCTCCAGCAACCAAGGAGAGAGCCGCAGCCCCACACACTGCACCGGAGCTGAGCGTGGGGCTGCCGGGAGCATGGCCTGCTTCAGCCTGCTGAAGGACAGGGCATCAGGGTGTAAAGCTTGGCCTCAAAATCACACCCGGCATTTACACAAGCGTCCCTCTGGGAGAGGCTGTGCTGCACGCCCCTCGGGTCGGCCCTGGCTTGTAGCCTCCCCCTTCGACAGGTCGGTACAACAGACGGGTTTTCCAGAAAGCCTGTGACTGACTAAACCCTGCAGGGTGGATGGATGGTGGCTCTCTGAGTAAACCCTGCAGGGTAGCAGTGCGCCGGGGAGGTGGGCTGGGGTGACGGGACACTGAGAGAGGAATGCAGAGGAGCCAGCTATCTCCTGGTGAAGGGGATGGGAGGGCGGCCATTGTTTTAGATCAACAGCTGAGCGGATCGGCTCGGGGTGTAAATGTCTCCCTGAGCTAGCCAGACTGGGGGTGGAGGGGTGGGGAAGGGATTACGTGGCCTAGCCCAGCCTAAGGTAAAACATCTAAACAACCAGCAGAGGATTCCCAAGAGAGCAGCAGGTTTGAGCTGGCGTCAACCCACACGTCCCTTCCCGCCAACCGGGGACGCCCAGTGTCGGGGCAGCGAGCGTGTTACAGAGACCAGTCATGGGAATCACGCTGGTACGGGGGCTGAGCTGCGCGTTGCAATTGCTAACTCACACTTGTATTGTGCTTTCGGTGTGGTTTGTATCACTCTGCTATGTCAGGCCTCCTGCTGCGGAGCACCCAGGCGCTGGCAGGGCCCCAGCAGCTTCTCGCCCCGCGCGGTGCCAGCGCCTGCTGCAGCTCTGCACACCCCGCTCCTGTCGGCTCTCTGACTGCCCTCTCTTCAAACACCGGGGTTACCGTGGGGATATCCCATCTGGTATTTGAACATTACGGTGCTTTACTGCACAAAGATACGCTTTTCAGTAAAGCAAAGTACTACTCAGCGCCAGGACCAGTGATGGAGTTTGTTCTCCAGTAGATGATGGATAGAAACCGATAGATAAAATGTGTCCTTATCAAGCACAGAAAGCACTTTCCAAATGGGAACACAGTACCCAGCCAAGGAGTGGAGAATTTCTTCCTGTCTGAAAATTCCTTTTGTCTCTCAGTCTATCAAATTCTACCCCATTATTATTTTTGCTATGAACAATGCTTTCAGCCAAGCCTTAAGAAGTTCTGTCCCCTTCTCTTGTGTTGCACAAGGCTCCCACATTTTAAGCGATACTGAGCTGCACATCAAACCCCAGGTCCCCTTCCACAAGCTCCCCAGGCCACAGCCTGCAGCATGACACCTGGTTGCACGTCCTACACCCCCTTACCACTGAGAGCCTGGTGCCTGTTAGACCCTTCCCCGGGAAAACTGCAGAAAAACACACTATGCATTTTCTTAAGTCTCCACAGAATTAATGTCCAGGGTAAAATTTGGCCCATAGTATTTTATGACACCAACTTGTAAATTATTTTGCTTCTAAGCGTAAAGGTTTGGGGAAATTAAAAATTCCAGTGCTCCAGAGGGAGCAAAGCCAGATCTGCCGTTGCCATCATGTGCCGTGCAGTATGAGGTGTGACGGTGCCATCGCTGTGAAGCAGAGCGCAGTCAGACCGGAACACAGTTCACAAGCGGCTGGTGCAAATTATTTTTATGGTGGTACCTTTATTTCACACACATCCATCTGGGTAAACAAGACTCTGTTGTTCAGTCAGTAACAGATTCTTTGTGATTTAGTCTTGCTGTTTTTTTAAAACTGTTAGCATCAAAGCGCTGGTGGCCTGTGGTTTCTCATCCTCGCTTATGCACCACAGCCGTTCAGTCCTGGGTCAGATAAATGACCCGTGCCTCAGGAACTGGCCAGCCAGGCTCTGCCTGTCCTGACCTCTGGTGTACAGCGCCCATGCCGCTCACCGGCACTCCAGGGGCTCTGGGCTTGTGTGAGAGATGCGAGGAGGCAGCTGGCATCACCGTATGATGGAGCAGTAACTGATGACAGCGTTGTCCCATGTCCTCCTGTGAAGGAGGAACTGCAGCAGTGATTTGTGCAGACCATTCCACACAAATTGATGCAGAACTTTGTTAATCCATCTTGGGAGACACGGAGTCCTTTGGTGGCAGTTGGTTTCTCACATTTCTGTAAAGAGTGCGTGTGTATATTGTGGAAAGACAGAAAATAATTGAAAGCATTAGTCTTTTTTTTTTGTTTCTAATTTGCTCATTAGAGA
Source organism: Strix aluco (assembly GCF_031877795.1). Taxonomy (NCBI): domain Eukaryota; kingdom Metazoa; phylum Chordata; class Aves; order Strigiformes; family Strigidae; genus Strix; species Strix aluco. The sequence continues at coordinate 31,604,365 of NC_133939.1, read as the reverse complement.
TTTGTTAGAAGGAAACCTGTGCAATGAAGAAGGTAAGGAAATCTTACCAGGAGCAACACCCAGGTGCAGGTACCAAATGCCTGCAGGCACCTGAATTCAATTGATGCAGAGAAGCTGAATTTAAAATGTACTACAGAACAAAACAGGGCCAGCTGGAGGATTTCCTGTAAGAGAAAGGAAAAGCCTGGGGAAGCGGCAGACAGAAACACGGACCTGAGACATTCCTCCTGGCTGTGAGTAGTGTCTCTGGAAAAGGGGAGTGGGAATGGCTTGGTTTGGTCATTTGGCCTAGCGAACTCTTCCAGTTAATGTTTTTTTCATCTAGCATTCAAAATGTTGGAGGGATTTTTTTTTTTTTAAAAGTATGTATACATGGGGTGAGGCTGAGTAAGTATTCATTATAAAAGGCTCCAGAAACACCATGCTTCTGTCTCTGAGCACGAAGAGAAGTGATAGAAGATACAGAAAAACTTGTCAGGGTTACTCTGAGCTAAATGACTTACAGTGTGTAAGTTGTGTCGGTACGTGGCTTGAGAAGAGCTTTTGTTGGTGAGCGATGGTGCCTGGTGTTTGAGGTCACTGCAGCGGGCAGGGAGACGAGTGTTCACCTGCTGCGGTATCAGTAAACGTGGGAGCTGGAGGAGCCAGCGGTGGCTGCAGAGGCCTCGGCAGGAGCCCTCGCTGCCGGGGTGCCGCAGCCAACAGGCCCGCGTGTGGCATGGTGTGGCCCCTGTCCGTCTCCATCCTGTCCTTGCTCGTCCTCCCCTGCCAGCAGCTCGGGGCAGAGGGTGCCTGACCATGGAGTCGCAGGGGGCGAGACCCCGGCGCCGTCCCTGCCCCGTACAGGCCCACTGCTCTGCCGCCCCAGCTTTCCTACAGCAGCAGTGGTGGCAGGTGGCACTCGCAGCCCCAAAAAACACCTCGTAGGTTTGACCGTTTCAGACTTCTGAAGTTGCTAGGTTTCCAGTATTTCCTTTACCAGGCATTACAAAAAAGCTTCTGTAAGTTAAGGGAAAATGCATTTAACTCGGTACCCATCTTGCACTCGATCTCGTCATACCTCTAATTTTAACGTAGGCTGAGTCATTTTCGTCCTACTGCTTTAAAATCAGACTGTGGAGCATGGTCCTGTTCTGGTATGTTTGGGAAGTAGAACAATTTTTCTCTCTTAGTCAGATCTGTCCTGCCAAGCTTCTATCACTCGGTGCTCTCAGATATAAAAATAACATATAGCCAGGGATGATTTGCAGAGTTAGTTTTATTACTGTAAGTAAAATTGAAATGTGAAGGATGCCAGCTTACATTATGCAGATTGATTTATAAAAATAAATTAAATGAAAGTATTAGTCCCAGTGAAATATTTAACCTTGTTTTGACATAATTCCTTGGGGAAGAATTGACATTGTGTGTGCAGTACGGTAGTTACGCAGTATTTCCTTTCTCTGTTTTGTTTTTCTGTGGCCTACTGGTCCCTCTGCTGCCCGCCTGGCAAACCCTCCGCTGAGGTTGCAGTTGTTAATGGTTTTATGCTTAAAGTGCTATATTGCTCCCTATTCTTCTTCTTGAAAATACCTGATTTGGTTTTTGCAAATCCAAATACTTCAGTAGATACAGACTCTTGGCATGGAGAATAGAGGTGGTGCAGCTGTAGTCTGGCAGTGCTGTAAACTGCTGGAAACGGTCGTGATGTGAAGCCTTGACAGCAGGTAGAGCTGCTCCGAGTGCTGCATCTGCAGGTACATATCCCTGTACGCACGGGAGAGAGAGAACGGAAAACGCAGGGGGAGCGCTGCAGGACGTGTGTGACTGTAACATCTGAAATATTGCGCTCCTGGGTCTGCGGTTTAGGAAGAACGTGGCAAAACTAGAAAAATACTGAAAATGGGACAAATCCAAGATTGAACAAGCTTAATCTGTTTATATACAAAATCTGGTTGCGAATCTGGGCTGATCTAATTTTGCATTCACAGGTTGGTTTCTTCACATGAATTTGAGTTGTAAAGCAGTGACTGATTTTTATTTTTTAATTTATTTATTTTTGCCGTAAGTTCTTTTGAACCCACATTTCAGCAACAACTTGGGTCTTCAGACAACATGGGTTGTAACAGAAGCGAGCGCATACGCGCGATACCAACCGACGTGTAGTTGTTCCACCTCTCGGTGTGAGCTGCTGTTCCACCTCTGAGCGGGTCCTATCCTGCTTCGCTGCTGGTGCTGCACTGGCAGAGGGAGCTGGTGGGGGCAGCCAGACAGGCCATGGGGCTCAGCATGACTGCAGTGTGCCTCCCAGGCTGGCACAAGCTTCCCCTGCTCACATTAAGTGTGGATTTTGGCCCATAGCATGAACTGAAGCCTGGTGGGGATTTGCTTTATTTCTACTGTCAAACAGGCTCAGGATTCCGGCTTGCTCCCAAGGACGAGTCAGTTTGCACAACCCAGACGCCTCTGGGTTGCTGTGCTGCTCTTGGCAAGACTCGGGGATAGGCCTTGCTTACAGACACAGGCTAGCGATTGGTGTTTTCACTGATGTGGCTAAGGTATCCTTTACGTGGAAAAAGATAACTTGTTTCTAGTTGGCTTTATCTATTTTCTACCTCTGAGTAGTTTCAAACCCAATTTACTGGTCTGCTGGGTGAAAGTAAAGCATCTTGCAATGGGAAAGAAATCCAATACATTATTCAGTAGGGGGTTTGTTTGTTTTGTGCATAAGTCACTATCAGTTATCTGCTTAAAAAGTTGGTTTGGTTGAAAAAATGCTAACAATACTATGTATAATTCTGTGTTTTCCGCATTTATGATGGCATATAAGCAACAACAAAAAAACCTGACGGTAGCAGGCTTTGTGTTGCCTTATAGGAAGTCACAAAGTTTGTAGCGTAAAGGGAAGTTGTGTTACGCCTCTTTGAGGCTTCTTGCTTACTCTTCACTGCCCAAGACCTTAGCATAAATTGAAAGCAAGCTCCGCATACCCACAAAGGAGCGTCAAGTGTTACCTTGCACCAGTTAGGCATGAGCTTTGGCTGCTCCTTGCTAGGCAGAGCAGGCTTTGTTGTGCTGCCGTGTTGCCATGGGGCCTTCCAAAACCCTCTTGCTCTCGTCACTCTGTGCCGACCTGGTTCCGCTGGGAGGGCTTGTGAGGTCCCCGCGTACCCCTGTGTGTGCTCTTTGCACACTTCAAGCCCGGTCTAAGGTCCAAGGAAGTAAATAAGATTCCCGCTGACTTTCCATTCAGCCTGTGGCAAGACTGACGGTGGTGATCTCCAGTGGTTATTTGCGTTTCCACAGACAGTGGGATCCCCCCTCAAAGACCAGGCCTGTTGGAGCGGATGCTGGACAAATGCAAAGCGGGAGGCAAATGCAAGCAGGTGTGGGAGGAGATGTTTGTGCATTGTTTGCTTGCTGACTGAGAGCTAGGCTGGGATGACCCATCTCCTCTTGCAGTAGCCGCATCATCTGGCTGTGCCTGTCAGTTGCTCGTGAGCAGGTGTTGGCCACGGAGACAGGCTGAGTCTCCTCGCCAGTTCCCTAGAAGGTGCCACCTGCAAAAGCTGGTTTTCTATTTGTAGCCATGTGTTTACCTGCTGTTTTAAAAAAAACCTTGCACAAATGGATCTCCAAGCAGCTAGGCAGACGCAAGCTTGCATGCTAAATTAATCTCCTTCCCCAGTGACTGCTGCCCTATTGCATCCCCTACGGCGCGTGGAGCATTCCAGCTTTCTTACAGAATGAGAGGTGACGGAGCATACAGCAGCGCTGACTAATGTCACTTGTCAGGTGCCTTCTAAAGGACAAGGTGAGGCCGAGTGTTTGTAATACACTCAAGAGGATATGTTAGTCTGGATTTCTCCATGGCTTCAGTACAACAGTAGGAATGGTGTTATCAGAAACACCATTTCCAATGTTGAAGATAAACTTGAGACTACAATAAAGGAACACTTGAAAAATATTAAAACACATACAAAGGTGGATCCTTTGAATAGTGTGTGTCAGGGCAGGGCTTGAAGTAGGTGGTCCCTTTGCACTGCCCACTTATCTAGATTTGGCTTCTAGATAATTAAGCTGACTATTTTTTGCTAGTGTACTTTAGAGTTTGAAAGCACTAAGCTTTTGAAAGCAAATTCACTATTTGCAATGTAACTGAAAAATGCAGGCGTTAATAGCAGTGAAGTTAGTATTTGGCTAGGCAACAATTCTCTGTTCTCAGGCTGCATCTGGGGTATTCTTGGGGTATTTGACTTCTGCATAGATGTGCAGTATTGTGCATTTATACCAGCAAGTTAAATTCATCGGAGTCTGGAGATGAGTTTTCTTTTCGTACCTGTCTCTTCCATTGAGCTTTCTTTAAGATTGCAAAACCCTCCTATGGAATAAAGATTTTTCCCAGGGGATGGCAAAAGAAATGTTGCGGAGTTTTCTGCTGCCAAGGACCAGCGTACTCTGTACGTGCTGAAAGACTCAAACTAGCTAGCTTGCTGGCAGGAGCAAGGTCACGGTGGCTTTCCCCTCCCCAGTTACCCAATTTAATGGATATTTTTCTTTTCTGTCATTTTAAGGAGCATTGTCATTTTGGCTTGTGGCCTGCTGATGATAAGACAGAATGACTATGTCCTCTGGCTCCCACAGCTCTCCATCTGTCTGTGCACACCCTCCTCCTTTGAGAACCGCTGTCCACGGGTCCTTCTTCCTGCCCACTGCCAGCTCCTGGCTGTGGTGGCTCCACCCGAGCAAGGACTGACCGAAGGCGTCTAGGCTGGAGCCACCCGCGCTCTGCTCTAGCACCCCCATGGCAGGAGCTGCTTTACTGAAGCCGCCATCTGCTCCTGGCTGAGCTGAGCTTTCCTCTTGGCGTGGACCAGCTCTGGGGTGTAGCAGGGCTCTGGCCATGCTCGTGGTCAGTGCTTTTCTGCGCTCCCTTTGTGTGGGGTAGGGCCAAGAGGAGAGCGGAGACTGACTGGACGCTGCTGGTGGCCTCAGCTACTACCTGGGGAAGCTTCGCTGTCTTCCCGCATCCTGAGGGAGCGGGAGGGATTGAAGCAGGGGCTGAAATCCAAGGAGAAGTAGAGGAGCTCTTGTTCAGAGAGAATGGGGCCCAAACTCTTGCTTCAAAAAAGAAATCGCTTGCACTTAAGTTTTCAGTAATGCTGCTTTCAGTTCTCTTACTGTATGAAAATGAGGCCAGGACACAGGTCTTTGGAGTCAGAACATTTGTGCTCAGTGTCTCAAAGAAAACGGTGTGCTAAACTGCTAAAAAGTCAGAAGCTGATAGGTACGATTCAGACCACAGCTTACCTCAGGTTGTAACAAACCACACATATTTGAACAGCGTATTATAGCAAAGGCGCACTCCGTAGATTTTAGTTTTAACTAAATGAACTGAAAAAGGATTTTTGAAAATTCCAAGCAGTTTTTGAGGAATTCAGAGACTGGATTAAAGCATGTCTTCATTGACCACAGAGTACAAATTGGGAAAATATGAGTTTCCAGCTTTCAGAAGGTTGTGACTTTCACTTTTCTTTTTTAATCAGCTTTTCTAGCTCTGAAATAATGAACTCTACCAATGCAGCTGGCATGGTGTTTCTAAAAAGATGTATTGTTCTTCTGAGCCTTTACAGAGCCATTTCAGAGCCTTTCACATGCTACAGATACAAAAAAAAAGTTGGAGCACGGAAGTTTGGGGTTGTGCGGGAGCAGAAGATTAGGGGAGGGGGGTAGATGCCTTTTAAATCACTGATATATGATAGGAAGTCAGGTCCCCTCTGGAGCAAAATTAGTAGTTCCCTGACCATCCTGATTCCTCGTTAAATCCGCTGCTGCTGGCATTCCATGGTCTGTTCAGCACTTGGATACCCCTGCCTGTAGGAACTCAGCCTACAATCTCCTTTCCCTAAAACCAGCTGCTTACTTCTTGATCTATACTGGGAAGAAGACACCTGGGTCACTGTCTTCAAAAGGATCTGTTATGCCCACTCTCTGCTTTCTCTTTCTCGACTAAACAAATCACCTTCTTCCTGTTTCTCACAGAACTGAAGGACGGGGAGGTTGGAAGGGGCCTCTGAAGATCGTCCCGTCCAACTCTCCTCTTCGGAACAGGTCGTGCAGAGCACTCAGATGTGCTGAGTATCTCCCGAGCATGGGGACTGCATGGCCCCCCCAGCAACCTGTCCCAGTGTTTGCCTCGCAGGAAAATTATTTTCCCTCGTGCTTGAATGGATCATCCTGTGTTTCAGTTTGTGCCTGTGTCCTGTTGTTCTGTCCCTCGGCACCATGAGAAGAGTCTGGCTCTGTCCCGTTTGCTCCCCCTATCAGTACTTACACATTGATAAAATCCTCCCAGACCTTCTCTTCTCAAGCCTGCTGGCTCCCAGCTCTCCCAGCCTCTCCCCATACGTCATGTGATTTTATCCCTTCATCATCCTCATGGCCCTTCACTGGACTCTCCAGTATGTCCAAGTCTCTGGTATTAAGTGATGTTTAATATTGCCCAACCTGGAGATCACACCAGTCCCAACTGCTGTTCTCTTCCCCAGCAAGAGTATGTACACAAATACAGTTCCTTCTTGGTGTTCTGCAGAGTGTTTTTCTTTTAGTCAAATGCTCCAAGTCACTTCAGTCTCTGTATTAACTCTTACATAAGCCTTTTCCTGGCTGGTGATTGTGAAATGAGATGTCATGAACTGCAGCTGAAGAATGAAAAACAGGATTTCTTCTCTCCCTGGTACCAACAGTTTGGTCACTTCAATCTCCCTTCATGAATATGGACTTTAAAAAGTAGAAATACAGATTTCAGAGGTAGGAGATTAAAGGATTTGGGAAATCCTAGGAAAAAAAAAATCCTGCTTCTGGCTGAGGTGGAGAGCTTGGAATCCATCTGATCCATCTGTATGTAGAGAGCTCCTGTCTCACAAACAGCCGAGGCTGCTGTGGGTTTGGAGGAACCGCCGTGTGCTTGTCAAGGAGGCTTCTCCAAATGGGAGAAGCAGCAGAACTAAAGCAGGGTTTGTGGGTGGTGTCCAGGACTGGGTAGGGTACATCGGAAGAGGTCGAGTCCTCATCTCAGTCTCTCCCTTGCTCATTGATCTCAAGCAGGTTTCATCAAGCGTAGCTCTGTTCTGGGAAGCCGTTGGGTTACGAGGGCCCGGTGGAGTCCCTGAGGTGCTGCCTCTTGGTGGCTGCCACGTCCCTGTTAGCACAGCCATGGGGATGCTGGAGGAGAGTGCGGAAGGACTTGAGCCAGCTCAGCTGGGCAGAGGTCGTGTTGCATTGAGGCATGGTTTTGGGGGGCAGCAGAAAGGTTTAGCAGGGTTGGGGTTTACTTATGCTGGGTTTTTTGGTTTGTTTTCTTCTCTAATCTCTTTCTGCCAGCTCTGCAAGCACAGCCAGGATCCTCAGAGTATCTGCACGTGGAGAACTTCACGTGCAGGATGCCAGAACACAAACATGTAGCTGGAGTTATCCTAAGCGAAGTGTTCCCGTGGACGTTGTCTGACAGTGGGATGGGCTGCCCTGTGCCCAGCACACGCTGGGGATGGCTGAGCAGGGAATTTCTCTGCTGTAGGCTCGTGCCGTAGCTGACTGCGCGCTGACTTTTTCAGACAGGCTGTTGCCAAGACCCACACTGGATCCCTGACGTGTCCCTGACCTCTGCCAGGAGTGGGGTTGCCATCTGGTGTGCCAGTCCAGTGGCACAAGTGGTTTTCTTTAAGTTTTGTGTAATCTGTGCCGCTCTGGGACTTTCTGAACAGGTTTTTTTGGCAACGAAGAAATACTTTGGTGATGGGAGTGTTGTAACTTGTGATTGCCAAGGCACACAAAGCCCTCTGGAGAAGCAGCAGAGGATTGCAAGCTGGGTGTAGGTACAGTAATTGCCCTGAGTTTATCTGAATTGAGTTAATCATGTAATTGATTTGTCAGAGAGGGTGTCCAATAAAAGGATGTTTGGCAGCTGAGCAAGGGGTGAGGTGAGAAGATCTGTGTCTGTTATGGAGCAGAGAGGGGGAGAGAGTCAATGGCTTGTGCTCTGGTGTTCCCATGAGATGAACGTGGTAAATGCAGAGCAAACAGAAGTGATTATTAGCATTCAAAAGCAGCTGATCTGGTCACTTAGTGCCATTTTGCATCCTTGCCTTCAGGAGGAGCTTATTTTCCTGTCTGTAAAATGGGAATGACAGTCCCTGTCCAGAAGGCTCACTGTGCCGTGTGTTAGCAATCACAGCGCTGCTGTCGCTGTCCGGAGTGATTTGTCACAATTCCTTTCTTGGGAATCACAGTATTTCGGTTCAGCAAAGGTACAGCTAACCTAGAAGTAAGGGGGTGAAAACAGTAAGTGTGAGATTGTGTGGTGTGCAGAAAGAGGAGACAGCTTGTCCCAATAAACCATGAGGTGTCATGTTGAGGTGGAGCTGTGAATCCAGCCTGCGAGGTGCAGTGTAGGATCTGCCAGAGCTCTGAAGGTGTGTGTGGTCATCGGACAGTGGTCGGGTTTGCTGCTGCCATGGCTGCCAGTGTTTTGGAAAAGGGCTTTGGCACAGATATGCATATCTAATGACAATAGTAGTTCATGAACGTAGTTAAAAAACAATCAGTCCCCCGCCCCTCCCCAGAGCACAGCAGATGAAGACTGGTTTCTCCTCTGTGGAGACTCCTATTCATGGCTGTGGAGGCTGAGGCTTGCTTGTCAGAGCAGTCCCGCAGAGCCCTCTGTGCTCGGGGGGATGCTGATGCAGAGCCTTTTCCTGGGCACAGCGCTGTCTTGCTGCCTTGCCTACCCCAGCTGTGGCAGAATTTTCTTCTGGTAATTTCTGGGCATTTGCTGCTCATATTTCCTGCCTTGGAAGTCTCAGGAGAGTAATCATGAAGGCTTTCTTTTAACTTTCTCTCTCTTCCACAGACTATCCGGTGGTACTTTAACAGTTCTGTGCAACCTCTAGCTTTACAGAGGTTTTTACGCTCATGTTCCCTGCCATTTTCCACATTCTTTTGTGCTCCAATTCTATTTTTCACTTACCACTTTATCTTCTAATCTTGTCATCTTCCCCTGCCTGCCTTCTCCACCTCTCTGTCCCAGTCCCGGGCCCTGGCACGTGGGTGGACAGTGGCCAGCGGAGCACATAGTGTGTCTAGCAGAGAGGAGAGGATGGAAGTTTATCACCTGAGCCAGCCAGGGGACAGCTGCAGCAGGTGAAGCTTCAGATTTGGCCTGCGGTGTGTTCCGGTCCTGACACATGGATGTTCTGGGGTAAGCTGTGCACATCGGAGCCTCCTGAGGAGGAACGAAATCCCGCAGAGAACAAATGGCTCCCTGAGGTGATGCAGAGCTCGATTGTGGCTCTGGGCAGCAGCCGAAGCTATCCTGTGCAACTGGGCAGAAACTGGGAGCGACTGGGACTGTCGGTGCCTGTTGCCGGTGTCTGACTGGGATGGAACAGGCTTGGCGGTTGTGACGGCCCCCTCTGCTCCCGCAGGTGTGCCCAGGAAGCCTCTGCCACAGTCACCGCCGAAGACTTGCGTGGCCTGAGGACCTTTCAGGTTTCAACATATGTGTGGTGCTTCCTCTGGAGGCTGCTGGCGTCTGCAGTGTGGGTTATCACGGGCCGAGCAGGGCGGTGGCTTGCCTGACGTGCCGTCTGGCGGCTGAGGTGCAGTTTCAGTGAAACTCCTGGGGATGAGACACTCGGCTGAGGTCACGCCGCACCACGGGCCTGTTGGCGAGGGCCATGCTGGCACCAGCGTGCTCCCCTAGCTGCTGCTGGGCGCAGTGGCACATCGGTTGTGAGTGGGAATTCCTGCCAGCCACCGCTGGGTTGTATCCCGTGCTGTTACCAGGTGGAGCTTTAAAAAATCATGGGTGTACGTGGCCGGATCCAGTGACGTGGGGTCCCTTTAACTATGGGAGTGCTCTTCTATAACCATCTCCACACCAAAGAGTGCTCGGCGCCCTGCTTCCCTCGCACAGGACGCTGTGAGGATGGATCTGGTCAGGTGTGTTGGAGGCACCGACTTCCACAGCATCCAGACACCTCACAGGCCTTCGATTACAGTAACATCTGCCTCGTCAAGCACCCAGAGGGGCAAAATAATCATAAGGGGATGCTGTTTCTTTTTTAACGCTTAATTTCTCTTTTATTACTTGGGCTAGAGCCTTTGTTCCAGACACAGTCCAAACTGTCTTTGAAACCAGAAATGTGACTGCGCCCGGATGCACTGCGTTATTTCCTTTCTTTTTTCTCCCTTTCTTCCTAAAGCGAGCAGCCTCTGGGGTGTTTTGCAGCACTACTGCTGTTCAACATGAAGAGGCTGGGAAACTGATGTATGCAACGATTAAATCACTTTCACAAGGTCATGTGGCGAATCATTGGCGACGCCAAGAATAGCACCCCAAGTCTCTTGGCTCTCTCTAGCCCACCCCAAACACTACAGCCTGCCTTTTCCTGGTGAGCATGATCTGATTCATAATGCAGCAGTTCTGCTACCTCTCTGCGATCTCACTGCTGCTGCAGAGAAAAGCAGCCAGGCTCAGGCAGCAACAGAGATTGTACATGTCTGTAGCAAAAAGTCTAAACCCCGTCTAAACCCCAGAAACGGTATTTAGCAGCTTATCTTATCTACAGATAAGCTCATAAAATGTACTGACTGGTTAAAAATAGGTTTTAAAGTTCTTGGCAAACATCTCGAACTTCATATTCTTTGTTTTTTGCTGCAGTACAAAAATACCATTTCAATGATTCTGATTCATATTGGCTTTTTCTGGTCTTTCTGGAGAAATACCAAATTATTGATGGGTGTTTTTTGCTTTTAATTGTGCTCTTGATTGCTAAACCTATTCCTGCTATTTTCTTGCAGTATGTTTAGGCTATGTTTAGGCAAATGCAAATGTGAGTGGTTATTCAGTGCCTTTGGCACTCTGAACAGAATGTACCGAACTCCCGGGGCTTGTTACAAAACCTCAGCCTCCAGCACTAACAAAGCCTGTGCAGGCAGTAGCTGAAATGTGAGAACTACCTGGTCTTGGCAGAGGGAGTTCAGAGGATCTGGGAAGATCACAGATCGCAAACTTACACCCAGTTTTTGGCCTGTGGACTGGGTGAATGAAACGAGGGGACTCCTGCCCGTGTGCTGGCAGCTAAGGGTGTTCTGGGGAGGCTGTACGTGTGCTGCCTGTGACACTGGCGCCGGGGTGGTTTAACGCTGTGGTCTGTGGATCCTTTTGCAGCGTGTTGTGTACGGGTGAAGTTCCGTCTGGCTGTATCAACACCCCGCTCAGTGTGTTCCTCCATCGTAATGGAGGCTTTCCTTCCATCATAATGGAGGCTTTCCTCCCCCGGACACCGCAGCCTTTGGAAGGGAGGTGTAACAGTGCGGTGCCGCTGCCTGCTGCCTGTCCGTTGGCAGCAGCTCGGGATTTTTACAGTTGTTTGCCTTGTTACTTAACCTATTTTAAGCTCTGATGGAATAAGGATGGCATTTGATCACAGTACTGGGCACAACTGTTTGGCTTTTATAACCCATGTTTTAAACCGGAGGCTTTTTCCACATATGCTTGTGTCTTCAAATAACTTAGACTCGTGGCTTTAGACCTGTGTGCTCTTTCGCTGGCCTTTGCCATTGCCTCTTATGAGAGAGCTCCCGACTGTCACTCGGGTGGGTGTTGTTTGCCTGGGTGAGAACCTCTCAAAGGAAGGAGCGTAGCGATGACTGGGGGGGCACATACACCGAACAGAGCATTTCCTGGCCTCCATCCTTGGTCTAGTTCTCATGGTGGGAGCTAAAGATGTCCTTCTATCTCTGTCTTTTTATTGGATTTTCTTTATCATCTCTACATGTGTGCCAGTGTTGTTTGATCATGGGTTTATTAAGCCGGTGGCATAAAGACTTTAATATCTAGTGCTACAGCATAAATCTCTCTCGTAGTGGAAATGATCAGCTGCTAATGCTGGTTCTGTGTTCATCTACCTCCAGTACGCTGAATGAGCGGCCTCCATCTACCATGTAAAACTCTCTTAAAAGTGTTGCTCTGTTTTTTACCCATGAGGCTGAGAGTTCCGAGAGCAGCTTGCCCTGCAAGCTTGATCCCTCAGCGTTTTCGTGGGTTAGATGCATTTACGGTTAGCAGTGAAGGTTAGTCTCGTGTCATTTGTTTTAATGCTCTGCAGAGCAAGGCAGAAGGCTTGTTTCTTCTTGCAAGGGAGTGTAGCCAGGAGACGAATGTTTGCCATCTGGGAGGAAAACCAGGGCTGGCAGTAACGTAAAGTCAGGAGAAAAGTAAAAGGAAGCACTCAGCTGAGAGAGGGCCAGAGTACAGAGGAGAGGAGAGGCAGGTAGTGCGATGTTTGTCGCAGTTGTCTCTGATCTCCTTACGTAATAATCTAAGAAACTCAGAAAAGTGAATCACCAGAGCTGCAGCTTTATGCTGTCTTTGGGTGGTAAGGAAAACCATGGGACCTCTTAGCTGCTTTGTTCCGTACAGGTGTTTTCCAAGGCCCACACAGATAATATCCATAAAACTAATACGCATTTACTGCGATCTGAAATTAGATTTCTGCCCATATATTCTCCTGCTTTCATGTTTTGATGGCCAAGTGTTTTATCAAATCTCTGCCTTTTTTTTATATTTCCAAGCTGCATGTGGATATACCAGCTTTGGGGTAATTGTGCACCACATTCACGCACACAAATATCTGATACTTGTGACGTCCTGGGACCAGGATTGGAGACCTCGCTCTGACCTCTCAAATAAGAATCCCAGTTGTGGGACTGCTGGGTTATTGTGCAAGCTGGTGCTTAATGCGTGAAAGAAAATCACATTCTACATTATGCAAAATTACAGCTGCTGAAACCTCCACGCTGTATATAATGTAGGTTAGAAGGAAATCCAGAACAGCTGGTACGTTCCAGTAAACTACAGTTTGTGCTGTTGGGGCCTAAGGGACAGCTTGTTACTGCAAATGCCGTTTCCCCCTGCAAAACCTTCACTTGCAGTAAGGAGGCAAACTATAGCAATTTGGCCAAACACAGGTACATAACAGCCCCAAAGCCATGTATGCGGTCACTAAAGACGATGCTGTTTGAGCCAGCTTTTAATGAGAAGTACAAAGAATTTGATCATTAAAAAAATCTGGCTAATTCATCGTCTAAATTTAGAGTACAGACGAATGAATGAAAAGCTGATGTAAAAAAGCAAGTTCAAGCCATTTGTGGGAAGGGAAATGGCCTTCACTGCCGCCTCCTTCTTAGTATTTGCAACAGCATCCAGGACTGAGCATCACACACCCAGGAAAAAATGGAGTATTTCAGTCCTTAACAAAGACTTTTTAAGCTGGAGCATGAACTACTCAGGTGGGGGGCGACGAGCAGGCCCTGCCTGCGCGGCACCGCTGGCTCTCGCCTGCAGCACCAGGCAGCCTGGCTCGAGGGGGAGATCTGGCTTGGGGGGGCTCAGCTGGCTGGGCTCGCTGTGGGTCTGCACAGGGGGGGTCCTGGGCCACTTGGCTGGTGACTTCTTCCTCTGGAGCCTCTCCGGCAGCTCGGGGCACACGCAGGCATCTCCAAATGCAGCAGGTCTGCAGTGAGCCGAGAGGATGCCTGGCCTCCGTGCCATGCTGCAATGGGACGGGGCTGCAGCCAGGCCCCGAGTCACCACCGGCCTTCCCCGGGCATGGCCTGCGATGCTGCTGGGCACGCCGTGGGGATGTGCATGCGGTGGCGGTGCAGGACGTGTCAGAGGCAAGACCCTCCTCCGGTCCGTCTGAGCTGCCCTGCTTTCTCCCAGACCTGTCTTGGGCCAAAGTGAAATGTGGGCAGGCTGCCTCAGGGCAAAAAGTGGAGGGACTTCACAGTTCAGAACCATTTAAGACAAGGCTAGCATTGTATCCTGTCCTGGTTTTGCTAAATCAGATTTAATTTTTTTCCCCTGATGGATCTTACTCTCATCGCTGTGTCTTTTTTGTTGTTTTCAGGATGATGAACCTTTCTGCAGCAAGATTTGAAACAGCCAGATTCCAGCGTAGACCAAAGTCCCTAGGATTCACTTGTGATTTCCAGGAGGGCTTCTTTAAGGTATTCCTGATGATCATTATGAAGTCATAAACTTTTATTTTGGGTGTCTGAAATGCCCTAGGAATTTTCTGATGAGGGTACCTTGCAAAAAGTTGTTACACTTCAGTGCTCATTGCTTGTAATTTCCAAAACGACTTGTGTTCTATAAAACCAATTCTTCACCAAGCGTTGGACGTGTTTTCCAGTACCTCCTGGGGGTGTCCCTGATCCAAGCGCTGGTTTGGTGTGAATGCATGAGAAGCTGAAAGAGAAACTGATTGCTTTCTGCATCTTGCCTCTGCTTTTCCTCTTGTGCTAAGGGCCATAAAGCAGAAAAGTAATTGAAAAATGGTAGCTTGAGGCAGTGTTGTATGTGTACTTGTGCGAGCTGGTTACCCTTCCTCCTCCTCGCCTCTTTACTCTGCTGTTAATGGATTTGGATAGAAAAGGGAGGGTTTTTGTTTCAGCGAGGCAGGCTGGCTGGCAGCTCCTCCTGGCGCTGCCGCTGGCCCTGGGCAGGCTGCCTGTCCTCCAGCCACGCCGCAGCTGACGGCGGGGTGACTGGCTCGCTTTACTTAGAAGGTTGGTACATCCACAGGCTGTAACACGATAAATAGTGAGCAGCTGAACGATTCGGAGCATACAAAGAACGACACAGAGAGGTTGGGTTTTACTGCATTTTGAGCTCTTTCCATAGAAAGCAAAAGGAACACCGTGGTTTTCCTTATTTGTGTGGTCCTGATGCAGAGTATTGTGAGTTGCAGAGAATGATGGAAGCAGACAATGTTTGTGCTGGTAACAGGGGTTGAAATACTCCCTGTCATGGAAAAGACGAACAAGCCAATTCCACATCACCTTTCTTTTCTGAGCCCTGTGAGTGCTGTCAGTGTTGCTGCTATTTTAATTTACAAGCCGCTGCCCTGTGTGGTGTCCACACCATTGCCATGCATGGTCAAGTGTCACCTTCCCAGGCGTGGCACGAAGGGAGTAAGGGGGCATGAGCCCTCCGGTGCTCCCTCTGCCTGTCTCTTGCTCTTCATGTTTTGCTGTATCACACACCACTGAAGCCAGAGCAGGGGCAGGAGGGCACCAAGGAGGCAGCAGAAGAGGCAGGCGTGAAGGGACCAAAGGGAGGGGTAGTGCAGGAGCAGTAGGTAGAGAAGGCACCATCCTTGGTGGCCGTGGTTGGCACACTGTGCTGAGGAAAGAGCAACCCTGCAGAAGTATTCCCTGTCGTTCCTGGCCGCAGTAGCCTGTACATCAAGCAAGGAGAAAGAGCCATTCCCTTCCTCCTCAGGGGTGGAGGAACCTGGCCAGCCCTGAAGAAATCCAGCCCAGGTGTGTCCCCTGGAGCCAGCGCTGCAGGATCAAACCTCCTGCTCCAGCAGCCCAGAAGGACGTTAGCAGAAGGCTAGCGATAAACTCGCCTGATGCGGCTCTGAGCTTTTTGAAGCTCTTGTTCCCAATTAGACAAGATGTAAAAGCCTTATTGTACTGAGAGATGATGCAGTACCGATAGGTGACGTCTCTAAGGATGAAATTGTCAGGTAAATTCTGCTTGTGGAGGCCCTACACATGTGGAAGACAGCAGCTGTATTCGCTGGAAGCTAGAAGACAACTGTCAGTCAGTCTCTTGGCTTCTGATCTGAACAGCTCTGACCAGGAAGCACTGAAACATTAAACAGAAGAACTTGCAGGTTCTTTTTGAGGTTATTTTTTCTTTCTACAATTGCAGGCAAAGAGGACCAGATTTTTCTGGAGCATATGCCTATAGTGAAAAACCCTGGGTGCATTTGCCATCCTTGTGGGCAACCAGTATCAGCAGCTTGTGTGCGTGCGCCAGGGGTTTTATGCACAAACTCGGAGAACAAGGTGCTGGTAGCTCCTAAGGCTGTTGCTTTCAGAAGTGTTCTGAAAGGGATGGTTGGACAGAAATCCCCTTTAGTGACACGTGGGTCTTTTTTTCTGTCAAAGAGGGAAGATGGTCTAATTATCCTTTCTGTAGTCATCACCCAAACTGATGGTGCATCATCTTGAGCCAGCAAATACCCCTTGCAGTGGATGTCAGTGGGTACAGCCAAAGAACTTCTGGAGTTTCCTTTCCTGTGGCTTCCTTGAGAGCAGAAGTGTCTCCCTGCCACCCTCAGCTACCAGGAACTGCTCTTCCCCAGGCTGATGCTCCTGAACATCAGCAGAGTTGCTCCGTCTCCACTCACCTTGCCCCGTATTATCTAGCTTGCTCGGTAGTGATGCAGACAGAAGCTTTCTGCAGCTTGGTACCTTTGAAAGTCTCCTAAAGTATGCAGGCCAGGCAGTTTAAGAAGAGAAGCAGTGATTTGGAGCTGAAGCTGGCAGAGCCTGCTTGTACTTTGTATTAGAGCTTGTTCCTGTGTGTGTGCGTGCACTCATGCATATCTCCTCTTCAGCACTTTATCTCCCTCTTCTCTTTAGTGCTTTATCTCACTTCTGCTCTTTAGTGCCCATTATCTCTTGTCAGCTATCTGCATTACAGAGTGTAGGACACCATTTAGGAGGAGTACTATGAATCAACCTTGTCTGTCATCTCCAGGAGAGCTACACATGTGTGGATGATGCATGTTTCACGTGAGGGTGCTTCTCCTCCTAGGGCAGCGTGCTATGTACCTGATCTTGCTGCTGGCTACCCTACCACATTCCATACCTGGCCTTCCCCTTTCTGCCTGGGTGGTATTTGTAGACACCTGCAGGTAAGTAGCCTGGCTGCTGTCTGTCTGCAGTTCCGCTGTGCTGATCCGCTTTCGTCTGTCATTCACCGAGTGAATACCTTATGTGGGCACTATTGATCATCTTCACAACCACCTGTCTGAAAATCATTTTCCATCTGTGGCTGAGTCCTGTCTGCATGCTTTGTTCACATGCCCTGTAGTGACCCTGGTTCTCCCGTTCCTCAGCGGCGTGGCTCTGCCGGGCACAAGGAAGTGATGCTGGGTCAGGCTGGAGTGAGCGAGGAAGACTCTGTCCCCAGGTGATTTTCTGCTCTTTGTGGATACCTGGAGTAACCAGAGCAAGTGGCTGGTGTCCAGAATGTGCAAATGCAGGTGTGTGACAAATGAACCAGTTGTCTGTTTTTCGGTAACTGAGTAAAGCAGCTGTACTCAACCAGGCAGTGGGCTGGGGAAGGACCCTCCCATGTTCCTCTGGCTACAGGAAACTCATCTGCTAAAATGGGAGCCTGGTGGTCAGACCCCAGGCTGGTTCTTGTCCCCGGTGCTGCCTTATTTCTTGTGGGCTGCTGCCCTCGGCCTGTGGTTGCGAAAGATGAATAGCTGGCAGGAAGGTAGCGAGTATGTGCTCCTTAAACATACATTGCCTGATGGCTGCCTTCCCCGTGCCCAGATGTATGGCTTGCTCTAGGACACTGGGACCTCCCTCTCTGCTGCGGTAGACACTTCTATTATTAGCTCAGTGGCAGCTTTCCATATGCCAACACTTGTGACTGCAGGACTGTTTAATTTTCACTTCTCTGAAGTACTTAATTTGTCAGCTGTTGGCTTTATTCATTAAAGACCAAACGTCAAAGTCCTTACCTAGATTTTTGCTCTGTTAGGACTGAAGCGTGGATCCTGTCTGGACAGACCATTGTATTTATGCAGAGCCAGAGGCAGGGTAAGGTCTTACATCCAGAAAGTCAATCACTACTGGGCTAATCAGTAGAAAACCCCCATCTTGAGGGGTGGGTGTCCAGTCTCCCTTCTTCTAGTCAGAAAAATGAAAAATCAGTTCTGCTAGAAGTACTGCCCGCTTGCGTTGCAGCGCCTGCCCGAAGATGTGGTGCGCAGTTGCCAGTGCCCGTCTGCAGGTGCTGGCACTTCTCTGGTGGCTGAGGATAGCTGCTGCTGTGAGATAATCACTAAGCAATTCACTGCTGGGGGCCTCTCTTTAATTATTGAATGCCAGAATAGGGGTATATTGAGTTACCTTGCTGACAAATATAATCTTCAGCATCTCGTGTAACTCTACAATATTCTCAGTTTTCCTACTTGCATAACATGAAATCTACTTCAAAGAATCCAAAAAAAGGCAAAATATGTTTTTATATATTGCTTATAAAGCAGTACACGTTTCCAGGGAATAACAAGTTGTACACTGGCTTTGAAGATAGCCTTCCCTGGCCATCAGCAGCGTGTGGTTACTCTTCTTTAAAGCCAGGCCTGCACTTGGGTGTGCAGCAGGATGTGCATGGTGCGTTATCAAACCAACCAACAACAAAAACCAACCCCAGAAGAGAGGGGGAGGAGCCTCATTTTGCTCTGGCTTCTCTGAAGTGTTTAATTTGTCAGCTGTTGTTGTGGAAGATCTGGCTGACGGGTCTTGAGGAAACTGCAACCTGTAGTTGTGGTGCTGGGGTGCACGACACGCAGCAGGCGCCCGTGTCCCTGCGGGGCCTCGCTGGAGTCACCTGCAGCAGCGCGTGAAGGTGGGGCGGGGGGAAGAGAGAAAATCAACATACGCATTTGTAATTTTTCCCAGCTTGCAGAGATGCAAGTAAATGCCAGTGTTCCCCCTCATCCCTCCTCCTCTGTCCTGCTGTTACGTACGGATTGCAGGCGTTAGATCTGCAAGCGGTGGCTGAGAAATTGGCCACAGATCCCTTGACCTTTAGTTCCTGTAAAATCCTCTGGGTAATGCAGTCTTCAGTGCTCACAGACATGATACGATTTTTATATACGCTTTCTCTAAATGTGGCAAGCAAAATTTGTCATTCCTTATTTTGCAGGAGAAATAAAACATGTCTTCTCATTTCCCAAACCATGCTGAATTCCGTGTAATCCTGGTAACAATTTACAAAAGCGTTGTGTAATATTCTTCCTTTCTTTACTGGAAGGAAAGGCAATACTGTGGTTAATCGAACATTTTTGTCATTTGCAAGTTTGGGAGAATTTCGTGCTGCTGCATGATGTCAAGCAGGCAGCCATGGAGCCCGAGGTCCCTCCTTTGTCACATGCAGCAGCCCTGGCAGGTGCTGACAGAATAATTACAGGCTGGAGTGGGTGATACTGCAGGCATTAATGGGCTCCTGGCGCTGGTGAGAGGAGAGCTCCATCTACTGTTCTACAAAGAGAAGGCAAAAATAACTAGCAGGGTCTTCCCACACACACTCAGAACTTGCTGGATACCGGGTACTACTTGGGACGGCTTTCCTTCCCCTCCCCCCCCCCTTTTTTTTATTCTTCCCGTGGCTTTCAGAGCCCTCCAGATCCCGTTGCCTCCCTCGGGTACTGTGCAGGTACGGAGCTGGGGATGGGGCCTCCTTCGCCATTGCTAAGCAGGCAAGACAGACAAAGGATTGAGAACAGCAGCCTGGAAACTAAGTGACTTTACACGCGCCTGTAGAATCGGCGGCAGAACCAGAAACTGCCCCTGATTTCTAGCCTGCTTCCCCGACAGGAGGGGGTTCATCTCCAGAACGTGAGGAAGGCACAGATTTTTTGCAGAAGCAGGGAAGAGGTCTAGATAGCTCACGGTTCTGCCGCTTTTTGCTCGATTTGCCACTGCACTATTTCTGAACTTACTGTATTTTATGTAGCTAGAGACAGGTCTCCTGTGTAAGCACATACGGGCATTTCTGTGAGAATTGAGCCCTGCACAAAACATAGATCCCTCTTCTACTAAGCGTGGGGATGCAGCAAGGGCTGTGAGCCCTGAACTGAGGTCTGGATGCAAATTCTGCAAGTAAATTCTGTCCTCAGTACTTCCAGCTAAAATTTTACTCTCTGCCCTTTGGATTATGCTTTTAATAGTGGCAGTGCATGTTCAAAACTGAGTATTTTCCACTGACCTTTATCTTTGTAATAGGCTGAATTAAGACCTGCTGTTCAAGTGCCAATTGTGCTGGCCTGAGATACGTTATATATAGTCATTACTGGCCGGTTTGAATAGCTCCTAAAGGACAATGTGTACAATTTAGTTCTAGAAAAAACAAAGATTTTGGGATTTAGAGTACTTGTTAAAAGTGCTGATTTTTCTCCACAAGTGATCTGCTGGTAGCGAAAACACATTGTTGTTCTGTGCTTGCAGGGAACTTCAGAAGTGTCTGGATTCTTAGATTTCCACAAAAAGCTTAACTGATAGTTGTTCTGCACCGATGTCAGGAAGAGTTTGTGCTTATGTTACTTGACTGTGGGAGCTCATCTCAAGTTATGTGAACAGATGTTTCAGATTTGAGTTCAGCCTGGCAGAAAAGAGGGAACAGTCTAGTCCCCAGCATTTTCCATCTTTCACAGTATTACCACAACCTCGCATCTCCTAGGTACTCTCTCAGATACCACATCTTCTGCAGATATTTGCAGTCCCTTTTCTGCCTGGGAAAAAAAATAACCAGCAGTGATTTTTTTTTTTTTTTTTTTACTGAATTTTTCTTTGCCATGAAACTGAAATGCAAACTCCTCCAAAGGAAAAGGAGAAATTTGCTTTTATCCAGCCTAGTACTCCTCATGGGGCACTCTACTCGGTGAAATGTGTGGGTGGGGGGTGTTGAGCGTCCCAGGGGTCACAGAGGCCAGGGCCTGCACCTTTTATTAATGCTGGCCTTTGCTGTACATACAGAGGTGCTTGCATCTAGGTATGTGTCTCGCTGCTTTGGAGGGAGACTTTCCACGGATACGGGGTGCAGCAGGGACAGCACAAGGCAGGGCACAGTTGGGCTTTAGGTCAAAGAGGCGCAGATGCTGCCCGTACCAGGCTCCTCTGCTTCTGGGCTGGAAATGCAGCCGTGGGCCCTTTCTTCTCTCCGTGCTACAGTCAGGTGTGGGCTGAGGTCCCCAAGCCTTGCTTGGCCTGCCCCTCGTAACCAGCCTGCGGGCTCGTTCACAGCCAGCAGCTTTGTCAGAGGGACCGACCCTGCTGGTCTTCCGAGCTTGAGCAGGAAAATAACCTTTGCAAGTTTTCCCAACTGTGACGAATGCGTTCCTTAGCACTGGATTTTCCTTCATGAAATGACACAGAGCTGTTGGAGCACATTCCATATAGTAGTTACACTAATTAACTCTGTACTTGCTTATCAATAATCTGTAATTTCAGAGCTTCACACCTGTTTGTTCAAGTGCCTTTTACTTGTTAGTGTTTTAATGTACAGAGCTGCAACTTTCTCTGTAAAACTGTAACAAACAATTAAACCCCCCCATAAACCACTCTCAGAAGACATTGCCTGCTTTCCTCATCCTGGTGTGTGTTACACACCCAAGCAGCCCTGAGCATAGCAAGTGGTACGTATGCAGCAAGAGCAACAACAAAAGAAATATAAAATCCTTCTCATGACACAGCTGTCAACAATTAAATTGTGTGAAGCTTTGCTAGTAGAGGTTATGAAGAAGCCCATGGAAATCTGAAACAGCTTTCAAAAGAAAGCACTGAAAATATGCGCCAGAAACCGAGGAATAGATTGCAGATGGCAAATATATGTCTCTGCAGACTGTCAGGGAACAATTTGGTTTGACAAATGGCTGTGATCTACCATGGAGCTGTGCAGAAGATGAACCGTCAAGCTGCAGAGCAGCAGCATACAAAAATAATTAAGCAAGATTAAGCATGCTGATACGGATTTTTGTGGGAGAATTCACCCGTCTGTGCAGTGGCCGGATCCCACAGACTGCTGGGAGATGGAGGACCCTCCACTCCTGCAAACAATGCTGTTTAATTTTTATACCATGCCTGTCAGCTATAAACCCTCAGGACCTCTTTTAAGAAAGAAGAAGATGTGGTGGTGTTCACCCACGAGCTGGGGCAGGGCAGGGAAATGCTCTGCCAGAGGCTGGAGAGCAGTGAGCGATAGTGCTGGAGAGACATGCTGGAGCCTGCCAGCCCTCGGCGCCGTCCCTGCGGGGCTGGAGGAGATTGAGTCCACCGTAAGCAGCGAACGAAGAGATAAAACATTGGGGGAGCGCTTGCCACAGCTCAGCCCAGCACCCCGGCGCTCCAGGCAGCGGATTCCCAGCGCGGCGGAAGCGGGCTGGCCCCGCGCAGAGCTCGGGCAGGAATGACTTGCCATTGGCGTGGGTTTCAGCAGTGACCCCTGCAGCTGAGCTGCTGACTCAGCGTGGCCGGGACAGCGTCTGGGAGGTGGTGAAAGCTCTGGGGCTGGGGGATGCGGAGCTGGACGGTGGCATGAGTTCCCGTCCTCAGCACAGCCTTGCCTTGGGTGGGAGCTGTCTCAGCAGCAGAGGAGCACAGAGGACAGTGACTGGTCATAGGCCTCCGCTGACGTTGCAGCGGGGCCAGGCTGTGGGCACTGCGCAGTCCCAGGAAGTTTGCTCCTGCTGCGGCAGCGTTCGTAGCGCAGTCCTGGCGCTTCCCGGGGCTGTCGGTACTGAGCCGCATGGAGAGTAGCTCGCCCTTCCCTTGGCCACCCATTTCTCTCTCAAAGCCTGTGCTGGGTTCTCCTGAATTAGTAATTTACTCAGCTCTAACACTGCAGACTAAATTTTGCCCATGGTAGTGCAGACCGTTAGCAACAGAGGGTTTGAGTAAGGCTGGAAGTTTCCCGAGTCCTGAGACAAGACTCTGGCTTTGGCCACGTTGCTGTGCCTGGGGAGAGCGTGAGGGCGGCGGGAGGTGGGGATCTGCAGGGCTGCAGCAAGTAGGTCTGAAGTTGCATGAAAAATAGCTGAACTGTAACGTTTTCTCTTGACAGAAGTAGTAATAGAGGGCACAGACACTTCCTTTCTGTGATTCAGAAACTTGCAAATCTTCTTTGATTCACACCTTATAAGTAAAATTAGCTTGTGCCTCACTGTTGCCAAACCTTTTCAAAGCAAAGATATTTGTACAAAGGAATTCAGCAACAGAAATGGAATTCACTCGTGGATCAGATTACTGTTATTTCTGGCTGGAAGCAGTACCAGAAATACTTGCAGGGATTTCCACTTTGCCTTTGGAAAGATGTTGTGCATATTGGTGATAGAAAAGTAGCTGTTTGGGAGGATAATTCATATACATTAAGAGAGAGGAAGGGAGACGAGCCCCACGAAACTGTCACAGCCGTGAGTACAAGTGTTTAGCTTTGCGTTATAACATTCAGTCACTTTTGAAACAGGGATCATCAGCTGTTGTTGTTGAGAATGTTGTGACGTGAGCGGCAATTGCTGCTGCTCGGGAGGAGACGTTTCCAGCCCAAAGTCTAAGCTTTCATTCAAGCGCAGTTCTTTATGCTGATTATGCCTTGGCATCCTAGAGAGTTGTCAGATATCTTCCTGCATGTGGGGACTCTGCACATGATAATTAATTGGAGGCATTTTGATGATGTTTAAGGCAACGATTGTTTGTGACACAGGTGAATGTGATGTTACCTTAAAGCATAAACTTACCCATCAGTTGGGAGCATCAGTCAAGAAAAGTCTGGTGTTTAAGACGCGTGCTGATCAGTGGCCCATACTTTGCAGCAGCTTTGAGTAAAGCCTCGGTCCATGTGCTCGTGCTCTCCCCGGGGACAGAGGCGTCACCTGAGGAGCTGGGTTTGGGGCTGACAGACTACGTGGCTGCAGAGGGGGGCACAGGGAGAGATGCAGGCCCATGCATGGCTCCAGCGGCGTTAGCTGCCTGGGGTGCCAAAGGACGGCCATAAACTGTGAATGCAGATACCTGGTTGGTTGTAATACACACGGATGACTTTTAGCATAAAGTCAGAGTCCTCTGATCGTAGCCCTAAATGCTGATAAAAACGGTGGAATGAACAGATGTCTGTAGTATAATGTAGAAGGACAGTTCTGTTCCTGGCAAACTGAGAATTTTAAAGCAAAAGAGTATAAGAAGGTTTTACTTCAGTAAGAGTTAGATGTGTTACATTGGAAATAGGGCTGGTTATATTACTTGACCCCAAAATAATATACTTGATATCTGTGAATGTCAAGTGAAGTCTTACTAAGCAATGACATGTTTCTGTGGCCACCTTGGCTGAGTTTCGTCATTCTGCTGGGTGGACTGTGCACAGAGAAGCATATCTCCAAGGAGTGAATTCTTTGGCTCTTCAGAAATGCGTGTGAAAGGGGACAGCAACATATGGACTTGGCATACCCCACTGTGGGAGCCTGGGAACATTTTGTGCCTGCAGCAAGTGTAGGAAGAAGGGAGGAGGAGAGACGGCGGAGCAGCTGCAGTGAGCTGGGCGGGGACTGCACCGAGGTACGCGGCTGCTCGCGGCGGCAGGAGCAGGAGCAGCACTGGAGGGGCCCAGCCCTGCCCAGGGCTTTCTCACAGTTGAGGTGAAGAACAGGTCTCGTCCCACGGCCCTTCCTTCCACAGGGTCACAGCGGAATTGGGAGATTCTTGCGAAGAGCCCTGGGCGACATCTGGACCAGAGGGTGCAAGTAAAATGGCTGGCCAGACCAAAAGCAAGCCAGATGCCGAGGGAAGAGTGGAAGAGGGGCTGGTTCGGAAGCTCAGTGCTGCCCACGATCAGAGGCTTCAGGTGCGAGTGGAGGCAGGAGCACCCTGTGGCTTTTCCAAATGTACTACCATGAGGAGATGTCTTTATGGATCAGAAACTCCAAGTGCTGTACAGAACAATGAATTAAAAATAAAACCATAGCAATCTCACACAAATTGCAGGTGAGCGCGCTGCAGGCGGAAGGGCAGACACGGAGCACTTGCGCTGAAAGCCTGCAAGAGTCTGCGTGTTGCCATATACTTCACAGCAAGTCTTCAACACATTTTCTCTGGGCTAGAAGCAGAGCGATGGCTTGCTTCTTCAGAGCTATGGCTTTGCAGCTGTAGTGGCAATATGTTCGGTCTCTCATTCTGGATCTTAAAGAACAACCCCCTCAACTTGTAAATACCACGTACAATTAAATAGGGTGCGTTTTCCTCTGCCTCAAATGCGTGACGCACCCCAGTGAGGTCAGTGGAGAGGCTCATGTTCCTTCCAATAGATTTTATTGGACACCTTAAAAGAAGATCTGATTTATTTACAGAGCTCATAGAGGCGCTGGGCCTATTTTCCACCCTGACACCCTGATCTGATGTTCAGCAGGAGAAGCTTTCGCTTCCTTACTTGTTAATATTAGCATCTCCCCGTTTTGCTGGCAGCAGCAGCAGCACAAGCCTGGCATCGCCTCTGTTCTTGCCTGCTCGCCAGGCCAAGGGACACCACGCAATCGCATCTCTCCATCAGGTCCCCGCCGCTCCCTTTCCCTGCAGCGCTGGGCACTGCATCAGGCAGTGGTGGCAACGAAGGGGGAAGCTTGCCTAGATCTAGGCATGACCCACTTCTTGGGAAGGAAGTAGTCTTGACAGTATAATGTAAATCTATTCTTACTGTCTTTCAGACTGTATATTAATTAACTCTTTGTTATCACATGAAGAATTAATTGCATGGAATTATCCAAAAACTACAGAAATCTGAAATTCCTCTTCAATTTTCACTCAACTCCAGTAGCCCAGAACTGCATCCCAAAAATATTAATGCAAAAAAAAGGAAGTCACTTCTAGAGCTAGCACAAGAACCAAGCCGCATAGCAGTGAGCTGGCTGTCCTGCGGAGCAGAGGGCGCGGCGTGGGAATCCCCCCTCAGCCTTGGGGGCAGGACAGCTGATGAGGCTCCTCCAGCACACACCTGATGTGTGTGTCCTGTGCCCAGACCTTCTCTCTGGGTCTTGAATTCTCATTTTTGAATGGCCCAAGTAAATGAACAAATAGCTCTTTCCATCTCAAGTGATGAGGCAAACTCATCACCACCAACATCCCTCTTAACTCCAGCACAGTGGAGATTCAGCGTGTCACCAGCAGCCTGACTTCTCTCCTGTTTCTGTATTATCTCTTCTCATCTTCTGCCCTTATCCTGCCTGTGGTTTTATTTGTCCGTTCCTGAGGTACCATGTCTTATTCATGTGCTGGTGATGGTTAACAATGGTTCCCATGCCCTGGCATTGAATTAGCATCCCATTTCTTTAAAACGATGCTGATTTGCGGACACACAATCTCTTTCCTGTGTGTTCCTGCCACAGTAACTGCTGGGAACAGCAAGAGTCCTGGCAGAGGAGTCAGACAAGCTCCCCATGTGCAAGGCATGCCAGGCTACCAGGGCTTTTCCTCATGGAGTGGGGAGAAGCATGAATGGGAGCTGATTCTATGATTATTTCAGTCAAGAAAAATCAGGGATATGAATTGCTGAACTGTCATCAGTGTCAGTGACTGCAGATTTAATTAAGCCTCTAATTTTAGTCTCATGCTAATGCTATTGTCAGCTCTTTCTGTGGAGCAGGTGATGCAGTTTTAGACGTGACTCCACAGCTGCTTCGAGTGGATCATCTGCTTCCTATAACCTGACACCATCAGGAGTATCAGGACAGCATTTGGAAATGCTTTAAAAGGCCCTGGGTTTTTTATGCTTTTTTTTTACTGCCACCCTCCTGCCACCCTGCTGCTGCCCTGAACAGGCACCAGCCCTGGTCAGGCGTGATTTCACCTCGGCCGACCCCCCTGTTTGGCAAAAGAGAAAGGTTTGGTTAACACAGTTACATCAGAGCTCACTAACTCACGAGTCTGAAAGAGGGAGGCTGCTAATTTCAGGGTGCTGTAGAGAAGTGCTGCTCTGGCCCCGTACCTGTGAGGAAGGACAGAAGTGTCCCCCGAGCAGAGGCCGCCCGCGGGTCTCCCCTCGTGTCCCCCGGGGCAGGCTGGGACGGAGGGTGTCGGAGCGAAGGATGGCAGCGGGCTCAGCTTCGTCCCGCTCCTGCTGCTGGCGCAGTCCCAGTGCAGCCTCGTGCTCTCCCAGGCGGGGGCCTGGCCTGCTGGGGTGCAGCAGGAATTGAGGAATTAATGGAGGAATTGAGGGCAGGAATTGCAACTGCAACTGTGCTTTGTGGCGGCCCATCTGCTCTTGGGTATTTCTGCACAGCTCTAGTCTCCTCTGCGTTACCCATCATGGATCATAAACTTGCATAAAAGTGGTGCCTGGGGGGGTAATCTGGGCCCTCTGGAAAACACCTGGTCACGGTCAGGTTTTAGAGAGCAGTGGGAGCTTTATTCTTTTCTGGAAGATACTGAGCGTGTAGATGGGCGTGTGTGGGAGGCAAGTGTTGGGCATCCCAGCCAGGAGCGCTCAGCACCTCCGTCCGCTGGAGCTGTGGGATGCGAAAAACTTCCATAAACCACAGCGGTTTATTTAAACACGTATTTAACGTTAATGAGCTGGACCCACAGCACAGGTTTTCTAACTTCAAAGACTGGTTGCTGGCATAGAGCAGCTAAGCTTTATTTGCAGAGAATTGTTATTCTCCAGTGAATTTGCAGGTAGGAATGCAGCATTGTGTTAACTGTTAACACTGGCTTTGGCTTCCCGGTTACACTCTCAGCCATCCCGGAGGATGCTCACAGGGGCCAGAAGATGACAGGAATGCCATAACAGGTTTTCTACAAAGAAAACAAAACTTTCTGAAGCTTCAAAAATCTCCGCTGGCTCATGCTGTTTCTGAGATACATCCAAGATGGTGGTCACATATGAGACCTTCGAGCTCCTTTTGAAGGTCCGAAGGCTTTGTTTTCCAGGAGAAAAGCCTCTCTGAGCACTATTTATGCTGGACTGAACTTCAAACAAAATTGCTGCTAGGAACTGACACAGACTATGTATGACAGCTAGTGGTACAGCACAGCCCTGTCAAGGAATGGATAATCCCCCATCCTTAAATATACTTTCTATTGATGTTGGCAGTGTACAAACTTCTAGGGTTTTTACCAGTTATCCCAGACATAACACTGTAAAAGCGCCACCGAGGAAACATCTATGCAAATCTCTTTCTGTTTCAAAACTTCTTAACTAAATAATGTGAGTGGGCAAATATGTTTCAGCCTATTGGGGCTTACAGTAGAAGAGTGTTCAAAAGTAAAAGGAAAACATTTGGAAGGTGGTTTTTTACTGTCACACAGACCTGGAAATCATATCAAATGAGGGGATATAGCAGTTATTCTTGCAGCTTAGTTTTCCCCGGTTAATTTATTTTTTATGTTTATCAGAATTCCAGGGTACCAAAGCAAGGCCCTTCCTAACGTTTCTCTAAGCTTAAACTGACAGTTTAGTTGTCAAGGAACGGTGAAGGCTTTGTCAAAGAACATCCCTGTGTTCTCATTTCGGTGCTGGAAGCAGGCTGTATGAGGAGATCATGCGGAGCAGCCGCAGTCTGGGGCTGTGCTCCTGCACGACCTCTGCTCCAGGAGCTGCTGCTCAGGGCGGGGGGCTGCCGGCAGCGGCCCCGGGGTCAGCCCCTGTGCAGCCACACAGCATAACCTGGGGAGCCCTGCCAACGGCAGCGTTTTCCATCTGCTGAACAAGGGATGCCCCGCAGCTGCGCCTTGCTAAACGTACGGTGTGTTGGGAGTGGCTGGTGGGATCCCTACCCACCACCTGCCCGGCGGTGCCGACAGGAGTTCATTTTCTAATACAGCTGCTCTGTGAACTCGACTCGTGCTGGCAGAGTGCTCAGAAGGTAACTTGCTTGCTGCAGGCAAACGTACAAGTTTTGTTGCATCATGAAGATCCACAGGGCTGGTAATTTCCTTTCTTGGGTGTAGGTCAGGTAACAGAAGCCCTTGTGCAGCACAGGGCATCCTCCACTGGCACGCTGCCCTGGAGAATGTCC
Organism: Strix aluco; assembly: GCF_031877795.1. Lineage (NCBI taxonomy): Eukaryota > Metazoa > Chordata > Aves > Strigiformes > Strigidae > Strix > Strix aluco. Next base: position 31,575,728 of record NC_133939.1, on the reverse strand, counting down.
CCCCAGCTCAGAGCCCCTGGTGCTTTCTGGCGGGGCTCGCAGAGGTTCGCAGGGGTCTGCACCAGTGCCGTTGTATTCGCGCATTCCTCAGGTTTGGCCCCAAGTTCTGGTTCTGGTGCTGCCGCCCAGGCTCGCTGGGAGCCGCATCTGTACAAACACCGGCAGCAGTGTCACATTCCCTCCTCACAGCTGTTGGCAGAAAGAAGCCAGTGGTGTTGGTGGGATCAGATGTTCTGTGAGTTTGGGGAAGGAGGAACCTGGTATTGTTCCCCCTCGGTTCTGTAACTGTACATTAGGCACTGTTTAGATTTTCTGTTGTTTGTGTTCTAAAAAAGCTACCTTGAAATGAAATTAGAGATAAATGAAATCGAGTATCTGTCTGATGAGAAGTTTATATAGATTTCATTTGTTTTCATCTCAAACCCAAAATTTAATTATTTTTTTTTACAGGACTAAAACTCCAAATGAGTCAGGAATGTCTTTATTTAAGTGCAACATTTCAACATTCCCAGACTCAGTAGTGTTCAGTTTGTTGAACCAGCTTCAAAGTCAGTTCCCACTTGAAGCCTTTTCCCTGTAAAGCTGCATTTTTCAGCTAATTCCTCAGGAACCTGAATCCCTCCAAGGGTCAGGGTCCCCAGGGAGAGGTCAGCGCTCCCAGGGTGTGTTGGGCGGATTGGCCACCGTGGCATCTGCGTTGTGTTAGGGGAAACAGGATCCTGCTGTAGGCTCTGCAGCTCTGACAGCCTGTGGTGAGGAGATGCAGCCTAAGGGCTGCTTAAACTGTCACATAACTGAGTGTTTCAGAATAAATTTTAAAAATAGACAATGAAATAAGCCGCTTCCATTTTCTCAGCAAAAACCTGAGCATTTTCAGAAAAAAATGTTTTTCCACGCCATTTCATAGAAAGCATTGAGGATGCTGGGTTGCTTGGTGATGGGAGCGTAGGCTGCTGGTACCCGCACCAGAAAGTCACGGTGGAGACTTCCTTGGGTTTGAACATCTGAACCCAGGGATCTGGCTTTGCCTTACGCTGGCTGGTGCAATCACCACAGGCCTGGTTGGAGTTAAATGCATTAAATGGGAAGCTTGCCAGGGGCTCGTTATCTTGGTTCAGTCATTAGCACAAAACCAGTGTAAGGATTAGCTGTTTGCTGTCTCAGGTGTTAGTGGTGATACCAGCCAACAAGTTCAGGTCTTGTCAGAAGCAGCACATGCTGGAAGAGGCGGCAGCCTTTCTGATTGATAATATGTGTATCAACTTTTTAAAATGCAAGTATTCCTCACTGGAATAATTTTATTTTATTCCTCTCTTTGAATAGTTTAATGTGTTTCATATCTTCTCACTTTTCAGTTGACAACCCGCAACTGCCTTTTCAGGGGTTTTGCAAACCTCTGAGACAGATTTACTCGTCTCTCTGACTGACGACGTTCCTGAAACTTTCCAGCCCTTCGTGGTGGCAGCAGTCGGCGATGCAGCGGCTGGTGGTGCAGGTGCCGGGCTGTCACCAGCGGTGAGTGTTTGCTGGTGTCACAGGAACTTTGCAGGGAGGGGAGGAAGGAGTTGGACTTTGTGATTCTGAGGGATATTACTTTGATAAGGAAAGAATATATTTAAGTACTGCGGGGAAGTGTGGGGTTTTGCTGTTTTGTATTGTAGATGAGAAATTCCGGTCCTGAAAGTCTGTACAATTACTGAGGAGGCAATGGGAAAAGTCACATCCTCGAGGGCCCCAGGAGACCCTCCTGCAAATCAAGGCAGACTTAATATTCCTTAAACGCTTCTTAAACAAGGGGAAAAAAGCCCCAAACTTGTTCCTCCTCCTGCTCCCCAGCATTTCAGGCCTTTGTTCTGTTTTATAAATAAGCAAACTAGGAGACAAGGCCAATCTGTGAAGGATCCCTTTGGGAAAGGCCTTTCACCTCACCTAGAGAGACCTGTGCTGGAGGGCTGCCCGTGCCCCCACACTGTCCCAGAGAGCAGAGCTGGCCGCGGTGTCCCCGTCCCGCCGGCCACGGTGCCCACTCTCTGTGGCCCACCTGGAAGTGAAGAACAACCTCATTCTCGGGCTTGGGAGCACTAATTAATGAGCAGAACCGACAATGATGGTGCTTCATGAACGGCTGAACTCAAACATTTCCCCATCCAGGGTTTTCGGGGGGTGGTTGCAGCCAGGGTGTACGCAGGGGAGTGCTGAGGAGCAGAGCAGCCACCCCGCACTGAGCGGTTCCTAGTCCCGCTGGGTGCCATTGCATGATGTGGCGCCAGGGCAGCTCCAGCCCTGCGCCCTTTGGGTGGTGAGGCCCTGCCAGGAGCCGGAGGAGCTGTGGCTCCCACGCGCCAGAGCTGGGCCTGTGCGGGGCTTGGCCCACGGCAGGTGAGAGCAGCCAGGGGTGGCTCCACACCAAACCCCGACCCAGGTTTCTTAATAGATTCATTCTTCCATAAACCACTTCTGAAAAGGCAGCACTCTGGGCAGCAGCCTTTGCAGTTACACCGTGAGCAAGTCCCTGATTTGCAGTAACCTCAGTGTGTTCTGGATGGTGTGAAAGGCCCTTTGCTTTAGGGAGTCATTTTTTGAGGGGCCTTAAAAATTTCTGAACTTCCAAACTACATTCTTGTGATTGAATATTTATTGTTGAACTCAGCATGAAATATAGAACAAAGCCTAAATCCAGGGATGCTCTTGACTTTAGCAGTAAACACTGACAGCATTTTTAATATATACTGTATTTTAGTGGTGAATGCTTAAAATTCTTCTTGTGTTTTGTGTCCTCAGCTATTTCTCTCTCTACTGTGGTTAGCCCTAGATTCTGTGTTGGAATGAGCAACATGCAGAGATCTAAGAGTTATGATAAGCTTAGCCTAGACTGGTCTAATACATGTTATGTAGAAAAGTATAGAAATTTTCTGGCAATGGCATAGATTTTTTTTTTCTTTTGCCCTTTAATATGCTGTTCCAGCTACATGTTAAAAAAAATGGGTAAAGACCACAGTGGCCAGTGGGGAGAATGGCTGCTCTTTCATTAGCACTTGCAAGACTTGAACAGGACTTGACTCCCACCTAGTTAGAGCCTGCTGCTCCAAGATCACCAATTTCAGTCCATTCTGTCATTGGAAAACGTTCACTCTCACGGATAAGTCAGAATTAATGTTTGGTGGTGGTGGGAATACGGTTCAGTAGAGGGTCAGCGTGGTGCTGCCTGACAGCCTGAGGCTGCGGGCCTTGGCCTGGGGTCCAGCCGGCCAGGGCTAGTACAGTTTCCAAGGCACAGCTGTTAATCTCATATACTCTGAAGTATTATCAAGAAATATAAATATACAGGACTGACGCAAATCCAAAAATCCACAAAATGTCTTTTGTACTGTTTGACAAAATCACGTTTCTTTTGTGTAAAATAATCTTGGTGTTTTGCTGATTCCAAAGAGAAGTGCATTCCAAACGGTAACAGCAGTAACTAGTAAATAGAATTATAACTGCTTACCAAAAGAAAAAAGCACTGTAATGGTATAAGGACAGAGCTGGTACAAAAAATATTCTTTATTAGAGTCAAAATGAGACAGAAGTGAAACATTGTGCTAGTATTTATTTCCTCAAGGGTAGCACTTAAGTAGTTCTTTACTTACAGAAACTTATCGCAGAAGGTTTGTATCAAAGTAAGGTTAGCCTGAGGTATTTGTGTAAGAGGAGATAACCATCTCGTTTTGGAATTTCACAGATAGGCTTATCAGATAGAAGAAATAGGCACAGGAGTAATCAGAGCCTTCAAAAGATGCTTTTTGTCCCCGGGCCTTTCTCCAGAGAGCACAATGTCCCTAGGGGACACTGAAACAACAGTTGTCTGTATTAAGTGAAAAGCGGATATGTTCAAGTTACGGTGTTAAAGAAGGTGCACGTCTGCTGTAGCTCTGTGCCCTGTGACCAGCACGCTGCAACGGGTAACGCACTGACGGCCCAGGGCTCCCGGTTCCACGACATTGAGGCACTTCCAGCTGCCTCCCAGCACCCTCGTGTTTGCCGCGGTGTCCGTGCAGCCTTGGGCTGCCCGCGTCCCCTGCCAGGGGCTGCCCGTGTCCCCCCCTGAGGCGCAGCTGCGCGGGGCTGGTGTCTGTGCCGCAGCCCTGCGGGGACCCGTGTCCTCCCTCCGTGCCTGCTCAGTAACCCTTAAAGAAGGGTCCCGTCTCCAGGAGGGGGGTGACAAAGGGCTGGCAGCACAGGAGCGGGGCAGCCACGAGGCCATGGGGCCCCCAAAACCTCTCTGCTCTCGCTCCTGCTCTGGGCGTGTTGTGGCTTCCTCAGGCCTGCGGGCCAGCGGACAGGAGGGCTCTGTGCTTGGCTTTGCTTTCCTCTGCACCTGAGGTGAGCAACCACAGTGGTGTCTGGGGGAGTTCAGGGATCCAGCTTTCCGGGAGTGAAAGGAGGTTAAGGACAAGGTCTCTGTTCCTCCAGCTCGCGCTTCTGGCAAGTGTCAGAAAGAAAAGGGGCAAGGAAAGCATGCTGCATTGCACCAGGCCCATTTTCAGATGAACACTAACCAGTGTTTTGTAAATTGTTTTCTAGAACTAAACTAGACATGTTTTGCAAATTGTTTTCACTAATCTGGTTCAAAATCCCTATCAAATTTTGCCCTAAGTTAATATGGAGCTGTCTCGGGAATATTAGGTTAAGCTCATTGAGAATAACTCTAAGCTAAAATCATGACCTGATCTAAATATGTCTGTGCTAGCTTTAGTTTAAGAACCAATGATTGGTACAGCTTGTGTCTAGAGGCCATGATCTGTCTGTCTGTGGGCAGAGAGAGGTGTTATGGTCTGATCTAACGAAGTCTGATGATTTCCATCAATGAATCTGAGATAGATACCAAAAAACCCACCAAACGACTCTCCAGAACAGCGACCTCTCATACAGATGGCATCCCAAAAAATGCCGCTGGGCTTTCTGTCCCAAAAGGTTCTAGCTCTTTCTAGCTCTGTTGTTTTCTTTTTAATATTGTCCTGTGACATCCAAGTGTTTTAACACTGAAAGTATCAGCTGGGGGTAAAACACCTGCTTTTATTTCTGAGCCCAAAATCAGTGGGCAAGAAGGCAGGACTGGATTTCAGAGGAAGGAAAAGCCCCTCAGAGGCTGATAGAGCTGTCTTGGAGGTAAAGAAGAAGTAGCAGTGTCTTGGAGATACCATAGAAGAAGCCAGAGGTGCCCATAACTCTCCAAAACTCGGCGTGTTTGGGTTTGTCCCACCATCACAACTCTAGGCTATAAGGAAAGCTGAAGCGTGTCTGCAGGGGTTTTGGGAGAGAATGGCTTACATCAGGTGTTCAGACTGCACAGTAATTAAACTGTAGCAGTAAAGAAGTCAAGAAAAGGTGAAGTTTAGTAGCTCTCTGTTTCCTTTAGCAGACATGTATCTTCAGGTTAAGCCACTGCTTTAGCATCCAAGAAGAGCTTTCCAGCAACTTCGCTTAGGTAGCAAGGATAATCTTTCTGGGTCTGCCCCCTTGTATAAAACACAAACTTCTCTTCTCTTAAGCAGACTTGTTTGGGTCAAGGACTGCCTCTGAGGGTACAGAAGTGACACCCAGCAGCACGAAGAGCGGATCCCAGTTCCGCCCCGTGAGCGCTGCTGCGGCGCGGACACCGGCGCTCACACCCGGCCGTGCCAGCGCTGCGGGGGGCGAAGGGCGGCTGCCTGGTTTGGAGTGTTTCTGTAAACAGCCTCCTCAGAAGCCAGGGAGAAGCCTCATGCTCCAAAAGCACCTATTAATATGTAATAGCCAAATTATTTCTTCTTTTTAAATTTCAATGCAAAAGAATACATGCTTTTTACATTAATGCAAATGTATAAAAAGTGCTAGACTCTTAAGTACCAATCCATGGTTCTGTTGGGTTTCAAAATAGAAATGCTTTGAATTCTCTTTTAATTTCTATTCCAAGTGGTTTCTGAATTCTATGGAAGTTTCCCATAAAAGGGCTTTGTTTTCAGCTGTAGTGCCTGGCTTTCCCTGAGAGCACAGCGAAGGGGATGGTGAGGTATGCCGTCATACTGAGCTGGTCATGTTAGCAAATTCTTTTCTAAAAAGAGGTGTCAGATTGTTCAGCCAGCTGAAGTAATCCAGTTGGCAGGAGGGTTACTTAATTCAATAAGCAGAATTTTAAAAACACTGTGGTTCTTTGTTTAACAGCCAGATTCTACAAAATTAGCTCCAGCTCTGAAATAATTTCTCTCCCCACCCTACCCGCACTGTCCCCCTTCCGTCCTGCGTGTCACTACCTCTCCTCACTGCTGGTTTTGTCTGGTGCTGGTGGGCGCTGGAGTCGTTCCGTACGTCCCCTGCGGCGACCTGCGCAGCCCGGCGTCACGCCAAGGCGCCCACACTCTCGATTGAAGCTCAAGGCGGCCAAGAAGTACACGGGCACCTCGGTGTCCTGGGCTCCTGTGCATGCCCCGTGCAGGAATTCGCTTCGCTCTGGAGGGAGAGCCAGGTGTCTAAAAGAAATCCTCGGCGGGAACGCGTGACTTGTGCAGGCAGATGACAGAGGTCGATCTAAATCTGTAGTGGCGGCTGGGCGGGAAGGACCCGCAGCACTGGGAAGGAAGGGCTGGGTGTTACCCAGGGGAATGGCTGTGAAGGGTTGAGCTGAGTTACCATGAGCGCGGAGCGACGCCTCGACGTGTTGCTGCTGCCAGGCTGCGAGCGCCAACAGCCAGCAAACCAGCGGAGGTTAAAAACACTCAGGACCTGCAAACACCTTTGCAAGGAAAGAGAAGCTCTCTGTGCTGTAGTCCTAAGCCTGCTAGGCTGCTGCGCCTTGCTCCCAGGAAAATGCCTTGTTCCCTTGTTTTTTCTGATCTCTTTTTCTTTTCTTGTCTATTGAGATGGATGAGAACAGGAGTTACCTACCTGCTGCTGGCAGTTACTGGTGGGGGTAGGGTGGCTCCACCACTGCTCAGAGCCTCTTCTTAACCTTTTCTCTCTTTTTTATTTTTTTCCTGTCTTTCCAGAGTGCTGCTTGTTTGTGCACTGACCCGCTTCGAGGTTGTGCATTTTATAACACCAGCAGCCCTGGAGCTTTTTTCCAAAGATATTTCTTCCCTTCTCCTGGCCTGTGCTGCTCTTTATACCTTTCCTGCTTTGAGAAAAGCATTGCTGTTGGTTCGTGGGTTCCTCTTTAGTGAGGAACATCACTTTGATCTGTATTACTTGAAACCACGCAATATTTGCTCCGAAGCACATCCTGCAGGGATGGGGCTCTGAGACTACTGATAGCAGCTGGTGAGGCCTGAATCTCCGGGGCTGTTCCCTCCACGGCGCTCTGCTGGCTTTTCCCTTTCCCTTTCCCATGGAAAATGTTCTGCCCAGATCACCTCCTTCTGAGCAGAGCTCGAGGAGGCAGGTGGAACGGCCGGGCCCAGGGCAGGGGTGGCCCAGCAGCAGCAGCGGGGCTGGAGCGAAGCAGCCTGTGTCCCCTCCCCGGGCGCCCCCGCGCTGTCCCCGGGCAGGGGGGAGGCAGCCAGGCAGGGAGGAGGCAGCCAGCCAGGCCCGCTCCCGCCCGACGGAAGCACAGCGAGGTGGTCCCATGGAATTCCCTCGGGGTGATGAATAGTGCAAACCAACACTCCTGAAGGTCGTAGGAATGGAAAACACCGATTTTCCTGTTAGCCCGTGTTTCAAATCATGTAGATGTTCAGAAATGCTGCTGGCTTATGATGAGAAGTATGTGTCTGTCTTATTTATGTGGTGCCAGGTTTTACTCCTCCTCTTCCTGAGCCTGGCTGGAGGTGGTACCACTGACCGCGGGGTCGGCAGAGCCTGGCTGGCGGGGGACAAAGGCAGCAGCGAGTGTTGCTCCTGTCTCAGTCTGGCAGCAGTGCTGTTACGAGTTGTGTCTGTTGTCCACAGACCCTTTGCTTTCCTTTTCAAATTTACCCTCGTAATCTTAAACAAGCACAGATGTGACTGAAACTCTAGGCAGAATTGCACTGCAAATGTCGCCCCTTCTTTTCTGCTACCGCCATTTCATATATGATTTGCTTTCCATTTCAGGTCTGCTGTTTTCTGGTTGGAGTATTTTTTTATAGTATGCATTATAAGAAAACCCACACACGAAGAAAGGAAGAAGTAAATGGAAAACAAACTATAGGCATGGCCATTAATTCTTCTGGGGAAAGGATAGCCTGCCTTCTGCAAGTGTCCAGACCTGCTGCGGGATATGTGAGGTAAAAATAGAAAGCAGAGTACTAAAACAAAGAGGGAGTAAAGATTAACATGGGGGACTTGGTGGCCTAAATATAGACAATTCTGCCCCTCTCCAGTGACTTACAGTAACAGAGAATACTCTGCAGCCAGCATGATTTGGCCAATACCCAAAATGTAACACAGAGACCTGACAATAGGGATTGCAGCTAGAAAATGTGGCATTCTCTTTGGCACAGCTGTCATATTATACTAAGCCAGCTACTTCCCTTTAATCCTAATTAATACTCTCTCTTTCCACTCTGAGCCAGGTTCTCTGGTCAGCAGTAATTCCGGGAGGTCTGCTGCTCTCCCCTCCATCTTCGGCAGCCTGTTCCTTTGTGCCCCTTCCATGAGGGACCAGCTGAAATCATGAATGAAACGTCACCAATATTGGAGAGGACTCCTGGCATCCGCCCCAGCAGAAGAAATCCACGTATCGTTCATTAAAGATACACACGCTTATGCAGGGAACATGTTCCAGAGAAGCTGTGGCTGCCCCCTCCCTGGAAGGGTTCAAGGCCAGGTTGGACGGGGCTTTGGGCAACCTGGGCTAGTGGAAGGTGTCCTTGCCCGGGGCGGGGGGTGGCACTGGATGGGCTTTGAGGTCCCTTCCAGCCCAAACCATCCTGTGATTCTGTGCTTGCCAGACGGTGCCAGTTCAGGGTTTCTGTCAGAGGGAGAGGGAAGTCCCACCCTGCCTGCCAAAACCATCCCAGCCCTGCGCTGGCCCGAGGGTGCCTGCTCGCCTCCTGCGCAGTCTGGGAGACACCACCAGACCTCTTCCAGCCTGGGCTGCGTTTCTACCCCAAACCACTAAGTAATGTACAGAATAAATATATTTTGTGGGAGGGAGGGATACAAGCTGAGATCTGGTGTCTGGCTCTTTCAGGTAGCGCTGATGCTCACAGACGTTACTGTATTCCCAGCATTTTTCAAATTGTGTGATTTACTACAGTTTGCAAATACACACAGTAACCAGAAGTTATTAAATGTGGCTGATTTTAAAGAACAATGTGTCTTTAACAAATGCTATATATATGTTATATAAACATTGCAAGCGTTATACCATATATTTTATAGTTTTAGACTGTTATTAATGGGGACAAACAACGTTTGTAGTCTGAGAATACTGAAATGGTTTGGTCTCTATTTTTTTCTAATTATAGAATTTCATATTTACCAAAATAGATCTCCCTTCGCATGTGATGAAATATTTAATTCCAAACACAAGTATAAGATAAGTGCAGCTGGAGTGGATCTTGACTTGCGTCAAGAAATCAAAGCAGGCACGAAGGGAAGAGAGTATGGTACGTCAAACAGCAGGTTTTTAACCATGCAGAAAGGACTGATTAAAAGACGTTATGGTTGCACTTCAGTGGAGAAAACTGTGGGTGTATGCATGTGATGGACAGCTATGATATCAGAAATAATTGGAATTAACGCACTTCTTCTTACTCCTCAAAGGACGTGTTTCAGTGGGGTGGTAGGAGCGCAGGGTGGTGCTGGGAGTGACCCTGAGGCCAGTGATTTCTGCTGGGGGGACGCTGTGTCTCGCACAAACCTGGCTCAGCCAGGGTTAACCCCAGACACGCCAGGCAGCGGAAGCGGGGGCAGGAGGGAGGTGGGCTGCAGCAGCGTGTGGCAACCCCCGTGGCCCTGACAGACGCGGAGGGTCCAGTTCATGAGCGTTCCTCAAGCCGCCCTCCTACTACCCATATTTCCAACACTCCCCCCGGCTCAGGAGCACCCGCTCCCTTTCCTTGGAACGCACCTGTTGACAAAAACACCCTGAAAACACCTCACTCTGTCTCAGGCTCTCCCACCTGCAGCCCCTTTATGGACCCCAGCACTTCCAGCTCTCCCACCATCTATTCTGGCACCCGGGGATCTTCCCAGCCCATGCGAAGCGCACGGCTCCGTGCCGGGAGGTTTTGTGCAGCAGCAGCGTGTCTTATTGTGACTATTGCGTGGGGCGAGATGGGTTGACCATATGTTGGTATCTGTAGCGTTATGCAAATGTTTGCATCTATGGCAGTTACCTAATGAAGTCATGTCCCTTAAATGTCTCAGAGGGGTTTCTCGGAGCTTGTGTCCGAGCCGATGCTGGCTGCTGTACCCAGCATGTGTCCCGGGAGCAGCCCCAGCGGGTGGCTGTGGTGCCGAGGGGGCCTGGGGGAGGCCCAGCTCCGACACGCCACGAGTCCCGGTGTCTGCGCCGGCCGTGGAGGTGCCTGGGGAGGCCCTTCTCAGGGGAACCTCGCTTCACTGGGGGAGCAGGAGGACCCGTCTCCAGCTCAGCTGTCAGCCAAGGAGCAGCACATCAGTAAGCTGACAAACCTCCAAAACCTGGCTTTTTCTGCTCAGGAGTTCTGGAAGGATGTGACAGCAGCACTGCTCAGCTAACTGCGGCACGGACCTCACTGTGTAAGTCAGCACTGAGGGCTAAGAAATGGACGTCGGCAGATGTGGCTAAGCCTCTGGAAAGGCTTCAGAGGTAATCCGTCGATCTACTGAGTAATGTCAAGCTTTTGACAAGCTTTTTTACCACACAACCTCTTGGGAACTGCATTTGTGTAATTATTGTGTTTGTTCCTTTATGGTCTGCAAAATGTTGAGAATAGCAAACACTTTCCAGAAGACTGGAAATCTTTTTGAGGGCTGATGCCTCTCCTGGAAGGAAATCTTTGACATAGTCTGCAAGAATGTGGCTCAAGTGATAGAGTCAGGCACAGGTACTTCAGTTGCCTTCCCCCAGGAGCTGATAATGACACTTGCTGCTGGGCTGGATGAACCTCAGACAGATTTTATGTCCCCATGTCTTTGACAGCATCTAAAGCCCGAGGCAGTCTGTGTTCCCTGGAAGAGCTCAATACAGAGGAGTCACTTCCATCATCTTGGTTTGTGCAGTGTTTTCCCAGTAGAGGTGCAGATGCTTGTGCAGTAATGACAGCTTGCAAAAGTTACTTTTATTGGAAGCTCTAGAAATAATCAACAGCTCTCAGTAGTCTGAGGCCACAGGCAGGAGGAGGAAGGAGCAGTGCACCCCTACAATTTATCTTGATTTGCTTTTATTTAGTACCTTCCCCCAAGGACATCCTTGAGCTTTTCCAGTCATTTTGCATCTGACAGCTACTCCAAAAGCAACAAATATGTCTAGCAAGCATCCAAATGCCCTGAAAACCAATGAGTTTTATCTTCAACCCAGATCTGGAGCAATTGTAGGGAATCAGTGCTGGTTTTCTAGATTGATGAGGTGTGTGGCAGATGACTACTTTGCCCAGTGCGGCTGATAAGACGCCTTAATGACCCTGCACCCAGGAAGAGCAGCAACAATAGATGACAAGAAGTAACTTTTGTTCAGCACTTAGTCATGCAGCAGTAGTCACCTGGGGTACACAGAAAACCTCCTGAAGCTTCACAGGAGAGCTGCCGATGTTTCTTGTTCTTCAGAGGTCCCTCAACAGCATCCCCAAAGAAAATGTGGTGAAACAAGTAGTTTAATTCTCAGGCAATAGCATGTTGCCACTGAAAAGCAGATTTCTTCCAGGCTTGAATCTGCTCTTTCATTTTCTTTCTCTAAACCAACAGCACCTTTCACCTTGCTGAACTGATGAGGGACTTTTTCCCAGCATGCAGTTAAGTCCCATTGTTCCCCAGAAGCACATGCCTGCGGGGACTTCATCGCTCGATCACTATCAGTCCTTGCTGGACACTGCATTCCTTTAGGATAAAGCTTTAGACCAGCTTTTGTGCAAGCCAGCGATGAGGCAAACAGCCCCGAGAGCTCAGGTCCCTCAGCCTAATCCGGAGCCCAGCATCCCTCAACCTAATCCGGAGCCCAGCATCCCTCAGCCTGATCCAGAGCCCAGTGTCCCTCAGCCTGATCCAGACGCGCTGTGCTGAGGCAGTGACTGCTCGCCTTTTCTTTACTAGTTTGTGAGGGCATTTTGCAGCTTCTTTTTTGTTACTTCTTGCAAAAACTCTCCTTCCTCTCCCAAGTGGAATGGCACAGGAGTTTGAGCTAAATCTTTAAATGGGGTACAGAGTTTTTCTGGCATTTATGTATTTTAAACAGAGGTTAAACTCTCTGTCTGGGGCAGACCACAGCCTGGGGACAGCGAGCCCAGAGCAGTGATGGGGGCCGAGTGGGACCAGGCGTTCCTCCCCAGGAGGATGTGGGCCCCCGTGGCAGCAGGCACAGGGGAGCGTGGGGAGGGTCAGGGGGACAGTCCCAGGGGGCTGGAGTCCACAGGGAAAAAGGATTTGTGCTCAGTTCGGGTCCAGTGCCAATGGGAATGGAGCTCAGCTCTCGGGTGATCTGCAGCAGCCACAGCGCTCCCCTCTGCAGCTCTACTGGGCATTAGCAGTAAATGCACTTGCATTACGTTAAAATTACTTTCTCAAATGCATCTGTCAGTTTTCATGCTTTCCTTAAGTAAAATGAGCCCGTTCCAGCCTATACCTGCCCCTTCATGTGCATCTCTACACATATATCTGACCACGACCGCCATCGTGTTTGGATCTGTGTAGCAATTGTTGTCTGGAGTCTGGAAATACTTGTGCGCATTCACAGTTCTGTGCAGTACAGGAATCCTGTGCAGTGCAAACTCTGCATAACCTTTGTAGTGTCTGGAGCAATGGTAAAGAATTTGGGATTGGGAACTCACTGCATTGTTGTTTATTGGTATTACATTCCAAAGAGGACAAACCAGGGCCTTGTTGTGCCAGGTTTTGCAATTTAAAAAAGCCTTTGCTGTAATGAATTTACAGCCTAAGTGGCATTGTTCTGTTCTAGGTTACAAGTTGTTTTTCAGAAAACAAGTCCAGTTTATCAAGTTAAAATATATCCTAAAATATAAATTTTGTCTAGCAAAGCCCCTCTGTGCTTCCATTCTTAGTATAAAACAAATCTATTACTTCTGTAGTTGAAAGTGCACATACTAAAGAAGGACATAAAGTTTCTTTAATTTTGTTTGATGTTCTTTGTCTAGTTTTGTATGAAAGTTGGGATTATGTGACCATCTTGTGGCTGTAGCACTTGTCAGTTCATTTAAATCAATCTTTTAGTTTCTTAGTTGTTATCACAAATGTTTCTGGTTTGTTCATGGTAATACCCAGATTTACAGTGCCTGGAAGGAAGGGACACAGCGTGAACTCACCTGTAATGGTCGACACAGGAGAGGTCACACAGATCCCCAGTTCACAGGCACTCCTGTCTGTCTGTCTGTCTGTGTCAGAGATGATGTTTAGATTGTTTTTCATACCGTGATGCAAACGTAAAGTAAACCTTTTTTTGCAAAAGCTCGGAAGTGAATTAGAAGTGTAAGAATCTGCTGAGAAGTGCATTTGAACATCTCAGCCATTCTCAGGGCAACGGTGAGCAACACAAACTTTGCACAAGCAGGGGACTTGTGGAGATGGGCATCTTGGAAAGAAAACAGAGGAAAATCACGCAGGGATACAGGACAGGCAGATTCACGGAGCCAGTGAGTTAGTGACTTTCACAAAGCCACCTTGTTCTTTTCCCAGTTTCAGGGGGCTTTCATTTAACAAAGAAAGCAGCTGGGAAAATTACCCAGAAATATTTGACCTTCAGAAAGGCCTCTGAGGCACAATTACCTGATGTCCACTGAACTGGTTCACGTGGTTCCCACTCTAAATGATTTTCTAGGTTCACCCATGTGTGAAAAGGGGTCTGATTGTATGGAGGAGGGCAAATAAGAAAAGAAACTTCAGGAAGGAGAGAAATACACCAGGGAATTTTACTCGTTATGTTTGCTTCAAGGGAAGGAAAGGCCAGGTAAATGTAGGCAACTCAAAGTAGCTCTTTGGCTTCAACAAAAGAAGGTAACGTAGGAGAGGTCTGAGGCCTGGACAGCCCTCGATGTGAGCTGTTCCATGCAGCTAGGTAGGACCTGCAGAATACATCGCACTTAGTTGTCTTAGCCAGGTGACAAATGCTTTTTTTTCCCCAAGTACAACAAAAATATAACAAAAATCCTGGTTTCCCCCAGTGCCTTTTCTTTCCTTCTGCCCCTGGTTGCCCTGTGCACAGGAGATCCCTTGGCTGCCCGGTCACCAGTGGCCACGCCAGGGCTGTGCCCTCTCTGCAGAGTTTCAGCCCTTTCCACCACGTGCTCCTGACACTGGAACAAAGCAAGCGGGTTATCTAGGGCTGCAATCTCTATTAGGCTGTAGGGAAAATACTTTTTTAAGGAGATAAATTCCATGGTTGGCACAAAAGTGCCTCTACCTGCGCTCTTTTCAGTGGAAGGTATAACGAGGTGCATGTAAAAGTATGACTTCAATAGTTTAGTATTGGCAGAGACACGAAGCAGCATTTTACGTGCTGCCCCTCTGCTCTGACCTGCCAGCAGGACTGCAGGGGTGTGCTCGTGCCGTGTGAGAACAGCAACACTGAGAACTTGATGACTTCTTGAAACCAGGGCAGTGGATTTCCATCTTTGATGAGAGAGCACAGTGCACAGTAGGAGTTACATTGGTATGGAAGAAAATGATTTTGAATAATCTTGGAATTTAAAGCAAGGAGTCAGTGCCCCTTCCGTCTGCATTATCTAACAAAAGGAACAAATTGTCTCAGACAGGGTAGAATGACAAGAGCGTCAACATGATAATTGTACCACTGAAACAGTTTTTAATTATTTGATCAAGTATCTTTGTGAAAAAAGAAAATTTCAGCTTTCACATTTGAAATAGTGGCTTGAAAATTTAAGCTCTGAATCCAGACAGGTAGCAGTCAGAATTTTTGAGTACTCCAGTCTTTCAGTCTTGTGTTATGAGATAGCAGCAACCTCCAGTATCCGTGGGGCACCACAGCCTGCTCTGCCTGAGAGGTCCTTTGAAGACAGGTTTTGACTGTGTCCCACTCTGGTCTGCAGCGTGTACCTGATTTATGGTTGAAATCTTTCTCTTTGGGGATTTTAACCATGGTTTTCTGAGGATGAGTGGGCTCAGACCCCAAGGCACGGCATCGGCACCTGGAACTGCCGATGGGCGTCTAAACCCCAAATCCGGTGTGGAGCAGCCCCGTGTATGTGGCTGCGGGGGTGGTTGGCGTTTGCCAGGGCGTTTGGTGCTGCCACCCCGCGCCCCATCCCCGCTGGGACCACGCTCCGGCCTCTTCTCTGCATCTCTCCGCTTGGTGCTGCTGACCTGCACCTGGTACTTGCAGTGCTTATCCAGGCCACAGGAGAACCTGGGATCCCATTTCTCCTGCGGCTGGGAGGGCCAAGGACCTCTGGGCAGCGCCGTGCCACTCGGCATGAGCCGGAGCACCTCCAGCCTTAATTAGATCCCCGCTTGCCGGTGACGAGCTGCGTCCAGCCAGCGGGTCACGGGGCAGAGGGAGGTTGCCTGTGGTGGAGGCTCCAGGAGGCAGCTCATGGCGGTGACCGGTGGTGCCACAGGGAGCAGGAGTCGGTGGCGGCTGTGGGCAGAGACATGGTGAGCTGTGGAGCTGTGTCTGAGCACAACCACCCCCAAGGGCTGGAACTATTGCACCTTTCTTGTTGACATGAGATTGTTCCACTTGGCACTACGCGGGGGTCAACATGCCACGTTTAACTTTGGACCCAAAGTGTTAGACTCGCGTTTCCACAGAATTTTGGGTCTTTGGAAATGTTCTGTTGTTTTCAGCACGAGCTCATGAACTTGGAATAAAATTGTCCTTTGAGGAGAAAACAAAACAGATAAAAGATAAGTGTTTATGTAAGGTCTGGAGGCTGAGGCGGTCTCGAAGCGGTGGTCTTTCATCTGTTTGTTTTCCATCAAGTTCAGGAGCAACTCTTGAGCAGAATTTGCCTTGGTTTAGGGAGGCAGAAAAAAATCATATGTTATAAATATAAGAAGAACCCTGAATAAGAAGATTCTTTCCTGAGACAAGGCATCCAGATCAAAAGTGAGTGGTGACTCAGGGAAGCACTCAAGCACGTGGTGACAACCGCAGCTCCCAGACTCCTGCCAACAGCAGCTCCACTGCAAGGCCGATTTAGTTTCAGCTCACAGCAGCATAAATAGGGGATGACGTGAAGCTCATCAGGCTCGTGCCTCCTCCTGAACGACGCGCGCACGTCCGTGCTGCTGAATTCACGCCTGTTCTGGCAATTTGTTTGCCTGATCCTTAAATTTAAGTGTTTGTCTTGGTCTACACCAAGTGCACCAAGCCCTGCCAAGCCTACAGCAGTTAGTGTGGGCCACAGACAGATGCCTCAACGTACCGGACAGACTGCATGGATGTTTTCTGCCTTCCTGCAGTGCCTGCTGCTTGTTAACAGCTGATCCCGAAAAGAAGCTGACATAAGGGCACCGAGGGGTATGGCTTTACAGAAATGCACTCCCTGCATTTCTGACTAAAGGGTATGTGCTGAGTAGTTAAACTATGGCAGAGAGACTGAAATATTTGAGAGGTTTCTACTGGAGCCTGCTTTTAACTGTCTGTAGCCCTGTTTGGAAACGGGCTGTAGTTAGTACATGCTTTTAGCTTGAATTTGCACTTCTTCAGTCTGGGAGGAAGAATGGAAGAAATGTTCTGAAAGCAAATTCCATGTATGTCTTCTGCCATCTGCTAATAGCATGTGTGAGCAGCTCTGCTGCCAGAAACCGAGGAACAAAGATAACATCGTTGTGGAGAAAATTGCACTGCTCTGAAAATGAGACTTATTCCAGATGACTTGATAGCTCAGCACCCGCTGGGGCTGAGTCTGGGGCCAAGTTCTGCTCCCTGGCACTTGTATAGACCCAGGATAATGTTGCTCGAACTAGCGTGAGCCCTTACAGGGGCAGCGCTTTTCCTGCTGAGCCTAAAGAGCAAGTAAGTTTTATAATCCATTTAGTATGATGGCCTTGCTGTAATCCCAGAAATGAAATTATTTAGGGCGGGAGGAAGGACAAAAGCTGAAGAGCTTCTCCACTGAGGCGACATGCAGGAAACTTGCAGAAAAAAAAATGTGGGAAGTCCAGACTCGCACACACGCAGTGAAGCACCAAGGAGGCTGGCGGAGTCCACCTGCCCATGTCTCTCTCTGTCGAGGCTCCTTTGTGCGACACACGTGTCAGCACATTGTGCACCACTCTGCAATGCCTGGGTAGCAGATGAAGCTGGTTATCAGGAAGGAATACAGTGAAACAGAAATCATGCCAGACATCCAGGCAACGTGGCAAAAAAGGTCTAAAAATGACAACAGGAATTTTGTTTGTTTGATACACCCTGGTAAATAGCACTGTCTGTAATTCTGCTTGCAGTCAGCTCAGCTTCATCCTCCAGGACTTAGCCTGTGATATTGCAGAAAAATGTTATTAGTAGATCTCAGAAGTGTTTTAATCTCAGCATGGAGCTGGTACAAGGACGGGCTGGTTGCTCTTGAAGCAGTCCTCTCAAAGGCAGAACAAAGAGGAGAAGGGTCTGTGTTTTGCCTTAGCAGACTGGAGTGTGCATTTACACCATCACTGCCGGAGCAGAAGGGGACATGAAATACAAAGAGGGTTTCTGCATGGCTCACACTTTTTTTGCGGCCCCTTTTTGTGCTTGGAAAGCTTCCTTTGTTTTTCAGTGGCATCTGTAGCACTGGAAACTGGCACCCAGTTTCCCGCTTGGTGTTACATTATGAAATAGTTAATAACATTTTAAGGAAGGGAGGGGAGCTGTTTATAAGCAGCTTTTGCATCTTTCACGTTTCTTATTTCCGTGTTAGTGGAGTGACTGTACTCGTGACAGTGCTGGATGGACACAGGAATGGCGCCAGCTGGAGTGAGGTGGTTGCTGCAGGTCTCCGTGGTGGGATCTAACGCCTGGCACTGGCCTCTGGGCACCCAAATCTCTGGGTGGGTCGGACAGCGATGATGTGTGCGCAGGGAATGCAAAGTTTCTACCAAAGATGTGTCAGCTCCTGATCCTCGCATCGCTCCAAAAATCCTTATATAATAAAATAAGAAAAGCCTATTACAGAGTTTCTTGGGAAAGCTTACATGTGTTGTTACGTGTGTCGATGAATCGCACATTCCTTCTGGACCTACAAAAACTTCTCTGGCTGAAATTCTCTCTGTGAGAGATGCAAATTCATCTTTCCCAAATGGTGGCACATTCTTCTCGTCAAAACCAAAGGGTCTGGCGACAAGAAGCCAATAAGAAAATCCCCCAGATCTGAAGATGTCTTTGTTTTTCATTCAAAGCAAGCCATCATGTCCCCAGAGAGGTGAATTCTTGTGTCTGCTCTCCATCCTCTGGGTGCAGAGGATTTGTCTTTTGAAGGGCCCCAACCCTTCACCCCGCCCCAGGCCGGCTGCAAGGGCGGGGCCAGGCCAGGCAGGGGGGGAAGTGGCGTGCACGGGGGCACGGTGGCGACAAGCGGGGCCAGGCAGCTGTGGGGAGGAACCGGCTGCTGCCACGGATGGAGCCTGGGAGGGCAGCGTGAATGCCGAGGGGCGAAGAGAGGCGCGAGAAATGGCACAGTGGAGGAGAGAGAGGGGAAGGGGAGGGCAAGACGGAGAGGAAGAAGGAGCGCTGTGGTCTTGGGGTGAGGAGCAGCGCCAAGGAAAGGAACATGGTCATCGTGACATGAAGACTGTCCTCTGTTGATGTCACCCAACCCTTCAGGCTTCACCACCCCTCCTTGTGCCAAGGCTTTCCCATTCCTCCTCTCCTAGAAGCTGTCCCTAGTCCTCCTCCTGAGCTTACTTACCAGAGCTGAAAGGACATGCTGTGTCACCAGTTAAATGCACATCATCCATCCCCAAATCAGGCTGTTCTACATCTATCTACGGTCTAATTCATATGGGCAAAGGATATTAACAACTGTCGAACTGCCAGGTAAATCTGCCAGGTTGAAAACTAATCTAATGGCAGAGTATACTAGGTGTGCAGCTCTTCAAAAGTAAACTTCCATTTACAGCAGGATCATAAAAATCTTTGAGGCTGTGGCTTTTCACCCTTGTATCTCCGGGAGTTATTGCTCAATGAGGGAGTATGTGGTGTTTTGTGTGAACCCAGAGATAATTGTGAGCAGCTACTTAAATAGCCCTAATTATGTTTAGAGAAGGCTGTTCCCTGAAAGCAGCTAGAATCTGTGAATAAACATATTGCCACAGGTGACCACCTGATCTAAGCATATGGACCTAAAAAAAGCCAGTTTGCTAAGTTTAAATACCTCAAAATAAAGCTGAGCAGACAGCAGACGCCAACAGCTGTGCCTGCTCCGTACACGCTACCAAAAGCAGCACTGCACAGGGGCTTTGTTGTGGAGGAGAGTGCAGCTCAGGTCCTTGTGGCATTGCAGACAACCACAGAATGTTTAGCCAGCCTGTAATGAGCTCCTGAGGGGACTGGGGGGCTTAAAATACAGGCCTTTAAATACCACTTGGACAAAGAAAGATGAAGTGACTAGGCCCTGTGAATGGGGGGATGGAGAAACCCAGTGGCTTATTTTGCTTAATCCTTGTGCAAACACACTCAGTGTCTGCTGGCGTCCAGCGGCAGCCCCGCATGGCTGGGGACGGTGGGCACCCGCTCCCCACCCAGGGCTGATGGGGCTGGGTGGGCGCAGCCTCAGCCCCGAAGTTACCCCTGGGGAGCAACACCCAGAGGCTGTAGGACCTTGTGGGGCACCTGCAGACCTGCACTTTCTGTCTCAGGACAGAGTCTCTCTCTCCACCAGCGGCGCCTGCCCAGGAAGACATGGCTTGGGCAGCGCCTGGCCCCCAGCTGTGCCTGAGCGTCGGGAGGATCCGTGGTCCGTCCCCACTCCGCCCAGACCAGCAGCACAGCTGCTCCACAGCTCAGCCCTGTCTCTGGGAGGTAGGGCTGGGCAGCACGACCCCTCTCCAGCCTCCTGTAGAGTTTGGTGCTTCAGGCAGAGTTGAACCCTGTCCTGCTCCCGACCGTGCTCGTGTGTGCCACCAGCCTGGAGTCCTGGCCCTTGGGGAGGGCCGGGACCTGCTCGGCTCTGCTGAGCCCACCACCTGGTCATGGCGGGGGGGACTCACAGAAACAGCATTTGTTTGCAACAGTTGGCCAGTGAGCTGGCAAGTGGGGTTCGGGCAAGCGGAGCTCAGGTGAGCAGGGCTTAGGCAAGCAGGACTCAGCCCACAGGACCCAGCTTCCAGCTTGGCTGCGGCCCTAAACTGCCAGAATTTTTGAAAGTCCATGACAGAGAGGACAAATGTGAAGCTGTTTAACGTCTGTGAGGGTTGAAGAGTTCACGGTAACAGCTGAGATAACACCGGGCCTGGCTCCGGGCCCCGAGCCCTCCCTGCACCGCTGGCCTTCTCCTGTTCCGGGCGTGAGCGCCCAGCTGCCTCACCCTGCCATTAACCACGTGTGGCTTCAGCCTGACTTTAACATGCCAAAGGTCCTCCTAACCCACCGCTGGGCTCACAGCTTGTCCCCTTCACCTTCAACTCCCCATCTCTGAATGTTTCTTCGAATTGCTCCCCCCCCAGTATCATCCTGGTGTTGCCTCTGGATTTTGGCTCACTCTGAGAGGAGGGAAAAAACATTATATCCATTCTAATAATAATAATAAGGTGGGAATGAGAATAAAGATAAGTTTTAGAGATGAGTCTTATGTACCAGAGATATGAAGGACTGTCACAAATCCTCTGGATGATCAGAGTTTGTTGGGGTCTTCAGCTGGGGCAGCGCTTGCCCCTGGAAGAGCCACGGGCTGGGGCCAGTTTCAGACGGGTGCAGGTGTGGGGCTGGGGTGCAGGTGTGGGGCTGTGCTGGTCTGCGTTGCACAGGTTGTGCTCAGGGCTGGGAGGCATTCGCAGCCCTGCCAGCTCCTGCTTGTGGCTGGAAGCAATGCCAGTACCACCTCACGCTACGGGCAGAAAAAGTCCATTGAACCACATGGCCTTTTTGCTATAGACAAAACCCAGAGAGATGACTCACGCCTGAAATGTGAAGGTTTTCCTGAGGCCCTCCAAACAATCACTTCATTTCATGCCTGAATACCAGTCAGTGAATTTCTAAGATAATATGTAAACAGAGACAATTACGAATCAAAATAACCAGCGTTTCCTTTGCACACCACAGAAGCTTTCAGCAGAGCTTTGTGCCGTTGCACCTGGTGGGAGAACAGTCACAGTGTGACTCTGCCATTCCAGGACAGCTGAATCTCTAGTTATAACTTTGTGAAGCTGTGCTGACAAACACACAGAGTACCAGAACAAGTAACATCCAGTGGAGGTGCCGGTGTGAACCCAACATGCTAAGGCAGGCGTGCATAAATAAGGCCACTGTTGAGCAGGACATCTTTTCCGATGCTGTTCCTGTGAGCAGAGACCCACGACATACATGTGTGGAAGCAGATCTGTCTCCCTGCTAGTTTGCACAGACTTGCACATCCGTGCGCATCGGCGATCACTCCGAGCAGTGGCTCTAAATAGCCACAACCAGCACCACATCCCTTTTTCAGAGAAGTGTGTTGAAACACACGTCTGGACTTTTCAGCAGGGAGTGATGGTTATCAGAAGGGGACTAGCAATGCAAAATTAGAAGCGAGCAAGCCGCGGTGGAAGGGGCAGACTACCTGAACCCTCAGCTGCATGTCAGAGATTTGTCATGCTCTTGACGGAGTCTCTGCTACATTTCTGCAGGCAGACGGCCTGGAGATGGGGTGTGAGCTGATGGCTGTGTACTTACAGGTTTAGTCTGGGGGTAGCAGATGTAGCTCTCAGCACCGGCAAGTCCACGTGCTGAAGAGCTGCATCGCTCTAATATGCTTCTTCCCTCTTCATGCATACTTTGAACCCAACCCAGAGATGTTTTTTGATGCCTGATCCTCACTGGGTCCCTGCTAGAGATCAGTCTTGGTTTTCTTTCCTGGCTTCCCTGTAATTACAGCATGTGAAGCCGGTAAACGGGAGGCAGGCTTGCTGCTGGCCCCTTCCCTGTGCTGAAGACGTGCAGGTGGAGGCAGGGCTGTTCGTACTGACCCCTGTGAAGGACGGTGTTCAGCTCCTCAGCAAATCCATCATGGTGCAGCCGGATGGTGATTCCTGCGCGGTGGTGGACTGAACCACGCGCCCAAAGCTCTCACAACCACAGGCTGCCTTCCAGGTCCCTGTCTGGGAGGCTGCTGGCCCTAAAGCAAGAGCAGACGAGTAGGACACACAGCAGCCTCTGTGTGCACTATGTAACACAGACCACACTGTGTCTGCCCAGTGGCCCTGATACTCCAGTGTCCTCTCTCCCAAGCCAGCTGCAAGCAGATACCTATAAAACAGTCAGAAAATGGCAAACATATCTGCTGTTTTTCCCCTGCTAATCTCCCAGCCTTTCATATTTTCAGTTCAGGGGATTATATGAGCGGGCTGTGGTCTCTTTGGTGATTCTCACTGGCTCTGTTCCACGTACTTGTCCATTTTCTCCTTGAGTCCCTGAGAAATTTTCGAATGTTTTCTGCAAATGCCCTTTGCAAAGCCTTCTGCAGGGCTAGTGCTGCTGTGGACTGACCTCCTCTGATTTGCTTTGAACCTGGCTCTTACGAGCCTTTGCTCTTTGTAGGCACCCTTATCCACCCTGCTCGATGGCCTCTAGCATGGTGCCTTTCTCTGAAGCTTTTCCAATTCTAATGTCCCTGTTGGAGATGAGGCGACCAGCACTGCAAACGGTGCTCAAAGTGTGTCTGAACCCTGGATTTGTACCCTACCACAGTTATGTCTTCCGTTTTGGTTGCCTAATAATTGCCAGTGTTAAATCTGTTGGGTTTTTTTGACTGCTGCAGAGCATTGAGCTGATGTTTTCACACTATCTAGCACAAGCTCGAGGCCTCACTCTTGCCTGGTAATGGTCTGATCATTTTTTATAGGTGAAGCTATAATTTTTTCTAGTTACATCAAATTACAGTTATATACATTAAAAATAACTTGCTGTTGTATTGCCCCGTACTCAGCTTTGCTGGGGTCTTATGCATTTCTTCATAGTCACCTCTTACTACTGCAATATATTGAAATAAACGCTGGTAATCTTTAGTGCGCTGGGCTGTGAGCTGCACTGAGTCAGGACCTGCTGGAAGTCCTGTTCAGCATTTTCCCCCCAGGATTAGTAACATCCAAAAAGTCAAGGCAGGAAACTGGAGATGTTTACAGCATCACTCATCTTGGTTTAATTTACTGTCAGATGTAAATCGATGCCTTAATCCCACTGTGATAAAA
Organism: Strix aluco; assembly: GCF_031877795.1. Taxonomy (NCBI): domain Eukaryota; kingdom Metazoa; phylum Chordata; class Aves; order Strigiformes; family Strigidae; genus Strix; species Strix aluco. The sequence continues at coordinate 31,552,319 of NC_133939.1, read as the reverse complement.
ATCTTTATGATCTCTGCAGTGGATAAAGCTGTTTGGTCAGGCCAAGTAGCCAGTTTTAAACCAGTCACTATAATCCCCTTTTTCACCAAAGCAGGTGACTTTGTAATCACTATAAACTAGATCCTCCCCAAGACATCATTATTCTGTAACATTAGCTGCAATACTGAATTTACTTTGGACTTTGCTAGAAGACATGATGGAGTTGTTAGTTTGCTTCATTTTCACATCACAAACTGCACTGACACGTAGTGTACAAAGCTAAGGTTCTTTGCACAGTTACATGAACAAAAAAGATTAGAGTAGCATCTTTTTTAAGAATGATGAGCAAGCATCTTTAGTTAGATGAAGACGGGAAGTCTTGTGGTTAGACACCCACTTAGAAGCCGCAGGACTTGGCTTGCTTCCAGCACTGAACAGATTTTTTACATTATCTTTGAGCCCCAGCTTCCCCATTCAGGAATTTTGTGAAGTTCAAGTGATTCATATTTCCTAAATTGACTTCTCTCTTCCTCCTATAACCATTTTGGCTGACTAGGTTTGTACTCTTTCAACCATTAGATTTAAATATGAGTCAACCTGGAAGAAATGGGTAGCACAGGATGTACTAGCTTTGGCTGAGAGAACACCCCGAGTGCACACATTTAAAGAATTAGAGTTTAATTGTGGTGTTACGGCACTGTCCGCATACAAGGTCAACTTCACTCTTCCCAGCTGACACAAATCTGTTCAGCTCAGAAAAGCCAGGGACACGCAGACGACTGCTGTGGTGACATTCATCTTCCTCCTGGGCAGGGGCATGCGAAGCTGCTCTAAAGGAATGACCAACGTGCTTGCTCTCCTCCTGGTGTGTTACAGCAGCTTTCCAAGCACCATCCCATGTGAGCAAAAGAACTCCTGGGACAAACACCATGAGCCTCTAGACCCTGCACTTATTCCCAGGAAACTTCATTACTGACACACACAGTGATGAGAACCTCCTTTGTGTTCCTCCTGGCACATCTACCGAAGGAAATGATTCAGGGACGGCCTCTTGTCATGGACAGGATGGCATTGCTTGGCTTTCACAATAACCAGGCGTTGAAACACAGATGACTGTACCAGAGCAGCCCTTTTTTTTTGAATGGCAATGATAACATTTGGCACATATGTCACGTTTCCAATAAAAAGCCCTCGTTGCATTCCCCCAGAACAGAGCACAACGTGTGCTTCCCCTTCCTCCCGATGTGCCCATTTCCCACCATGCTGTGCCGGGCAGGGCAGGCGCTTATGGCGACGCTGGGTACTGCAGGGGGGGTACATCTCCAGGAGGCTGTTGGCACTGTATATTCAATCCCTCCACATCAGCAGACCTGGGTTAGTGACAAGACAGAACAAGGCCCAAAGTCAGCAGACACCCAGTGCAACCACTGAAGATGTCTGCTTTCTGTAGCTGAGGCTGGCTGCCTTTCTTAAGGAACCCAAAATCCTGTCTGGTAGAAAACATCTTAAGTTACCACACAGAAAAAGAAAAAAAACCCCAAACAGTGATCACCTGGCCAAGTCTTTGGGATGGAAGATCTCAAAAATCTAGATGAGATGGATGTGGCACGTCTCCTGCCTGGAATCCTGGGGAGCGTTTGTCGGCAGCGTGCCCGATCGTGTGCTGCTGCTCGGACACGGGGCAGAGCACAGCCATTGCCCCGCCAGCTCTGTGCTCCAGGTCCCTCCCGGCTGCGGCTGCGGCAAATAAGGTGAACGGCACCAAACTGTCTGGGGGGAAAGCAATTTTAGTGCAATGTTGACCACTCATACTTCAGAGTCATTCTTTGTGGTGAGGCAACACGGGCGGGCAGAGTAGCGGTCACGTGTGGATTGTGTAGGTCCCTTTGGTATGCCAACGCTGAAGCCCATAAAATGAGGAAAGAGGGACTCACAACTCTGTCGCAGGGCTGAAAAGGCAGGTTCAGATCCTGCCGCAACTTTGGCTCACAATCTGACAGACTCCGTACATTTAAAGTTGCAGAACTAAGTTCTTTGCATTTCAGCTTTATGAATGCTAGACGGCGTTTTTGCCACATTTAGTCTATCAGATTTCTCAGTTTTATCCACATTCCATCAGAGTAAATTAAACCCCTAATTATGCTTCCTTTCCTTGCTTGTAAGTGGGTGACAAGGAAGTCAGGGTCAAGACAGGCCTTGTGAGGAGGAAGGTGGTAATAGCTGTGAAGTGCCCTGTCCGGTGAAGTCTCAAATGAAAGACAGGCTGGCTGTGCAAAGCATTATAAAGCCTTTGAAAATGAAGATAATAAGAAGGCAGGCCCCTATCTTTTGCTGGTGTGTGAGATTCAGAATCCCTGCTGCTGAACAGCATTTCCATGCCAGGAACCTGCACCAGCTGCTACGGCCGCAGCACAATCCTTCAGTTGATACCAAAGCATGGGCTGTGCTCCAGTTCTTGGACTCCTTCACCTCTGTATCACCAGGATTTCTTCAGCACAGTCATTAACAGCTCACACATACCTGCCACACCTTCCAGCACACGCCTCTGCATTCCTTGTCCTGCTCCCAGCCATGCCTGCCTCACGGACCCGTGCTCTCGGGCTCCCATTCACTGTCTCTCTTATTCATGTGGGATCACCTCGTCCTGTGGAGTGCTGGTAAATTGTGGTCATGGTGAATTTAGCCCTGTCCTTGCAAGAACAGGTCAAGGGCAGATTATCCTGTCACCTAACCAGTACTTTTTGGAAGTATTTTACAACTTACATAAAGAAAGTAAGTGCTGGAAACACCTGATCTGTAGTGACAACCTCTGGATCTTACTGCACACCAGCTAATGCCCATCACTTGATGCATGTCGGTCCATTCTCCGATCTCTGACTGGAACCTCCAAGCTTTCCCCCAATCTTTTCTCAGTTTATAAAGCTTTTCCTACCATCTGTTATGCTTACCAAGTCTCCCGTTCCCACGTGCTGTTGGTATTTCCAGCTCTCAGCGTGTCTGTGACAGACAGCTCTGTCTTCCAGGGGATGCAGTACCTGGTAGCCCTGACGGAACAAGCTGGGGTCACAGCACCTGACCCCGAGGGTACCTTGGCTCTGGGCCTTGGCACAGGCCAGCTGAAAAGTCATGCCGCCTTCCCCCCCTTCTTCTTGTTCTTCTTACACAGCACAGCAAATCAAAACCTCAGATTGGCACAACTCCTATTGTTGCTTGATTTGCAGTCTAGAAGAAAATCAAGCTCCTCATTTTCATACAGCAAGTGGGAACCAGCAGTGGTTGGCAACTTCCCAGCCTTGGCCAAGGGCAAAGGAAATAGTTAATCTGTCACTCCTTTGAAACACAAATCTCTCTGCTTCTTACCCGGGCAAGGGAAAGATGCGAGTCCTTGACTAATATTAAACCACTTAGCTTAGGCTGTTTAGTTTCTCACTTTTCTGTTCTAGTCTCAAATTCTATGCCTTGATTTTTAGTTTAATCCTTTATTTTTAAGGTTTACCTGGCATCAACCGCTTCTCAAAACTATTCATTCTGTCCATTAATAAGACTCATTAGCTGTTTACCTAACATGTTACTGCATTATAATTAAAATGGTATTCTGTTCTGGAAAAAAAAAATATCTAAGAAGTGATATCTCAAGAAGTGTTTGTTAGATTTGTACGGTAGAGAAGGCGTCCACGGGCTCTGGGTTGGAAGGATGTCCCTCCAATTACCCTCGTTTTCTTCCAGTCGCCTTTCTGCACGTGCAAGTCCTGCTGACCATTAGATACAAGGGCCATGGCAGGTTAAGGTGTATATATTTTGAGAACTTATTGATGGTAAATAAGATGTTACTGACAGATTCACTTCAGGCCCTTTGCAAAAGAGCTTCTTTCCGGAGAGATGCCCAGGAGGAGGGATGGAGAGACACCGGTGTCGGAGGCGCCCCTGCTGCCATCCCGGTGCAGGTTTGCAGTCCTGCTGCAGGGCCTCTCTGCGAGCCTTCCCGAGGGAAGAAGGACCTGGCGGTGGGAAGGGCTTTTCTCTGGGACTGATCCCAGCCCCGGCCTGCTTTGAGGCTGTGGATTTCTTCTGTCGGTTCACTGCAATACTGTTTCAATTTCGGAACCTGGCACACCTTGAGGTGTGATGTCACTTGTCCGATGACAGCAGAAACTTTTCTGACCACACACCAGTGCAAGGCTTGCCTGCTTTCTCAGTTTTATTTTCTACTCTGAGCTTTGCAGTCTTACATCCATGCTATATTTGCATACACAAAACTGCACTTTAAAAGTGGCCAGTCTGTTTTCATTGAAAAAAAATCCCTCCTTCTGGTATTTTTGCTAGCATCAGTCCCCAGAACACAATCCCTCATGCAGGGAACATGTTCCCCACTGATGTGCCAGACAAAAGTTCATGGCTTTGTCTTACTGAAAATGAAGTCTTGATTATTCATGCAGTTCCCAATGACTCACTCCACACCCTTGAATTATTTCTGACAGATGTAAAATGCCTTCTGCTGAATTCCTACTCCAAAGAGCCTTTTGCATGACCGGTTTATCAGTGAATGTGAGCAGACTCATGATTTACAGTGCTTCATCATCATGGCATGTGCAATACTAGACACGATGACTAGGGAAGCCAGACCCACCTATTTTTTGTCATAGGCTCACAGCCCCCAAAATCTCCCAGCAGCCACACAAGAGGTGTTCATGCAGGGCAGGGGTGTGCACAGGGAGACCCTGTATTACCCTGGGGATCTCAACACAGCTCTGCAGATGAAAGAAAACTGATGGGCTGAGGGGGTATGAATTCACTCACAGGAATGATACGGAGACTGAAGCACACACCTGAAGGCCTGTTTCTGTCACTTTTCACTTTCTTGCTTTCTCTCTACTGCCGAGAGTGTGCTTACCACTGGCTGAATACTCAGCTGTGGTGCAAGTCGTGCATGGCCACTGTCCCTGTGTGCCAGCAGTGCAGACCAGACCTTTTCAGCTGCGAGCTAAAGCTGGGCCCTGCTACCTCAGCCTGCTGTGCTGCCCTTATCTCCTCTAAGCTGGAAGTGCCCTCTCTGCCATGTTTACCCACAAACAGGGTTGGCATACATCACTCGGTACGCAGGCAGGAGACACAGATAAACTTTCCTCCACAGCCTGCAGAAGACAGGCGGAGGCTGTTTCCCGAACAGCTGCTTCCTGGAATGAGGGATCCCCAGGCTGGCCTGAGGATCTTCACAGATCTGCTTTCTCCCACACAGAAAAGCTCTTTTAGGGGCTGCAACATTGAGGTGACTGTCTCCAAAGCAGTAAGGATGCTCCGAGGAGTACAGGCAGCTCGGAGCCCCACCGTGACCCAGCACTGCTCTCGGGTGCAGCCTCACTGTGCACCATGCCATTATGAAACAGGAACATACCCACAGTAATTTTGCTGCTCACCTCGAGCTAATGCTAACGCTGTGAGATTTAGTCCGGTCAGACATAACTGTTATCCTGTACATGACGCTCCATGTGTCTCACGAGAAATAGTGTGGTTTCCTGTAACAGGGAGCTCTGCCGAGCGGCTGAGCGCTCCCCGTCAGAAAACACCACGTAGAAACCCCTGTTGTCATACCTGCAGCTAGTGAGAGTGGCTGGTGTGCATTCGCTGGCGGCTGCGAGCATTTCCGTGACACTCCCTAGCAGGCGGACAGTGCTGGCACAACGTGAGGCTGAAGACATGACCTCTGCAATGTGAGATTTTAGGCTGGGATTCCACATTTTCCTCCTGTGGAAATCTCTGTCACTGCAAAACAAAACAACAGCACCCACAACCATGTTAAGCAGTCATTTTAGCAATTCTGTAATCTATTATTCATCCGGCTAATTCAAAAAAACCCACTGCGCATTAGACTTTACAACTGTGAAGTTTGTATTCACAATGGTAAAAATCCCCCGTCTTTTTATTCACAGATGGTCATGATGATACCTTTTTGTTCAATACTTAATCATTTTTGTGTCAGGTTTGACTTGTTTTAGGGAGTTAAATTGAGTATCTTGTTCAAGGAAGTCCATAATTGAGATACAAATCTGTGCATCTGGGCATCTGTGAAAGACTTCAAGATTTGTGCAGATGACTAAGTACATGTTTTTAAACATCTATTTTATTACCTGAAAGGCATCTACACAGGATGTTAGAAGAGGCTGATCTGTCATCTCCCTGTCTTGTCAGTAGACCCACTGGGTTCTGACAGCTGAATAGAGGCTATTAATTAAAACTGCCAGGTTTTGTCATACTCCCTAGATAATTCAGTCTTATGCATTTCAAGTAACTTCACTGGGAACATGACCAAACCTTTTAATTCCCCCCCTAAATTCTATGCTGCTCTTTCTAAGAAAGAGGATTTATTCTGGCAGTAATAACCCTTTGCGTTTTGGGGGGGTCGGTGTAACTTGGTGCCACGTTAAGGAGTGTTGGGGTTTGCGCCGGCTCCTCGGGAGAGCAGCCCCGGGCAGCCAGCCTGGGAGCAGCTGTGCAAAGGTTCTGGTATTAACTCCCCACCCTCGGGAAGGTTACAGAGGATAATGCCACAAGTTTTGCAGGAATAAAGAGCCTTTTTGTTGCTTTTCTAAGGAGGATCTATGCTAGAATAAGCAAACAAAAATTGGACCTGATTTCACATTGCTCTGCTCCCACAGCTATCCTTGCTGGAGTCAGTAACTCTGGTATAATGACTCTTAGCTATCCAGTCTTAAAGGAGAAGTGCTATTTTTGCATGTAACTGTGACCTATTTTTTAATTCTGCTATATATACAGATTTACTCTCTGTAGCACATCTATAAATTCTTTGAAATGCGTGTGATGCAGAGCAAGCGGTCGGACCTTAAAGGCATATTTAGAAAATGCCACTTTTGTTTATTTTGTTTATAACTGTCTCTGGCCATATTCTCATTGATTTTCCACAGTAGCTTTCAAAGTAATGTTGGTTTGTCTGGATATCCAACATCGTCAAAAACTGCTTAAAATGTCAAACGCAAGGACAGTTGTTTGTTTTTTTCTCACTGCTACAGCCTAACACAAATTTGAACCATGAGCCATCTTGTTACAGCTTCTGAAAGCAAAGGGAAGCTGGATAATTTATGGCACAGCACAAACAGAGCCTCTAAAGATACAGCAGTACCTTGCATGAATCCGTAGCATGCAAATGGACAGACCTTATAATGTTTTCTCATTGTTTCAAAGGAATTTGAGAATAAAATCGTTTGGGTTGAGAGATTGGTTTGGGATAATGACCTGTAGTCATAACAGACAGGTCTTTTATTATGTTGCTTACTTTCTAAATTATCCTCATCAGAGCTTTTCCTTAAACATTTAATTATCTCTGATCCTCTCCGCTCCCTAGACTTCTCTAGTCAGCAGGGACTGAACTGGGTTAGTAAGTGGATTCTTATGGAAATACAAAAACTCTGTTGCTGGAGCAGAAACAAATTTTCCTTCCCTGTAGCTATACCATAGTAATTTTATAAATTTTATTTTTCTGTATTATGTAAGAGATTATTTTAATTATTGTAGCTGAACTAATACTAATAAATAATTTATATCTAAGCACAATGTGTGCATATTATAATTCTGTTTTTATTTGCTTGTAGAGCTTTTTACCCAGCCTCACCAGAGGAAGGAAACTGATTTAAAGAAAATCCAGAATATTGTTTCATCTGGAAAAGAACATTTGGGGGCCACACCATCATCAAGCTCTGACAACCAACACGGAGACAGCCTGTTCCCCCCGAGCCCAGCCCACGGGGAGCACCCAGCCCTGCTGCAAGGCGGGCTCAGCCCAGTGCAGTTCCTCCGCTGTTCACTCAGGCAGGAGGTGGTGCAACAAAAGTGACGTTCCAGTGTGCCTCCTCTGCTTATCCCATCCCACAACACCCCCGTGCACCAGCAGCAGGGAGCTCTCCTTGGCACATTCTTGGCTCTGCACTTTAGAATTAATATAATTAATTATATTAATTAATAGGATTACTCAGGGATTGTAATCTTCTTATACACTATAAGTGATTGTCACCGAGGAGCCTACACCTGAACACCCCCACCCTAAATGCCGTTGAAGATCTCTGAGCGCATGAGGAACCTCAGCACCCTTCTCTCAACTCCCTATGCTGCAGACAACCAGAGTTAGACAAGCTAAAGTCAAGCTTGTCTAAATTCTGCCTTTCAAGTCCAGTTTATGCTGCCTGAGCACACAATTTTATAGGAGAAAACGGGGATATATGGTTAGAGGTTAATACCAACTTCTCACCGTCCTAGACTGCAATAGCAGTTGTTTTGTGTGGATGGCCTGTTCCTTCCATGTACTGCTCAGAGACAGGTCCTCTCCAGAAACCCGCTCCCCGCCCAAGCAGAACAACGGGCTATGTCGTCTTCTTCAGGAGGAACCCCTGTTCAACTGGGATGCCCCAGGCTTGCCCCTGGGGCCAACCCGAGCTGCAGTACAGCACAGAGGGGGCTGTTCAGGTAAGACAGCACTTGCAGTTCGCACACTCCTGAGGCTGTTGAGTGCAGACTCCCATGCGGAAGTCACACCAGGAATGGGTGTGTTCCAAAGGGAGTTCATATGGCGCCTCCCACGGGGGCTGCATGGAGGCACAGAACTGGTGTCTGGGAGGTTCGGGAGGATTTTCCCACAGCCCTCGTGCGTTCAGGTGGTAGTCTCTAGAGACTCCATTGTCCATCACACCTTTTCCTCCGAGGTGTCCTCTGCAGTAACTAACCCAGCAGCCAGCTTTTCTGTTCCTGGTACCTTCTCATGGGCCTGCCCAGGGAATGAGGGACTCCGGGCCACCTTTGGGCCACCTCTCATGTCAGGGTCAGCCTGAGGAGCTTGCTTCTATTCTTGATGCAATGGTGGCATCTTATAAGACCACTTGCTGTTAATTTCTGCGCTGCACAATGCAGTGTAAGGGCTAAGTATAATGCTGAATTACAAAGTGGCGTGAATAAGAGCATCTGCCAACGTCTGCATAAATATGAGGTCAGTACATTCCTTCAGGTCAGAAAACAGAACAAGCGTGATCTCATCCCCATGCCAGTTTCTCATATTACAAAGTCACCGCAAGACGTGACAACGCATTGTTCCTGCTGCGGGAGGATGGGGCTGAGGGCTCATCTGCACCGCTTGGGAGAACAAACTGGAAGGAACACACATGCACAAGCAATCTCGAGGTAAGAATGCAGCAGAGAACAAGCACACTGGTCTTCCCACAGCATGGAACAGCGCAGCTCACAGTATATACCTCCAAAAAACCTTAAATGCCTGGTCTTTATTATATTTTTGCCATAGTCATTCATGGCCCCTAGTAAAAGCATACAGTATTTAAGAAGGACCGTGTTTGCTCGCTGTTTGCCCACCCGGGGTGCAAAGAGGTCTAACGCTTCCAAGTGATGTATAAGATCTAGTGTCCAGCCCTGCTGATCAGTGAGAGAGTGGAAAGCAAAGCAGTGGGAGCCAGCTATGCAAAACCTCCGCAGAGGAATCGTATTTTCCCACTTCTCATTTTTTATTCTGTGTGGTAATGTATTAATTCCTTAACTAAACTCTTGATTATTTTTATAACCCTTACTGATGTCACTCTGAATATGACTGTTATCCTTATAAATACACAATCCCCGTTCCGAAGAAATTTTAGCCATCCAGCTAATATGCCCTATGACTTTGAAATCAGTACAGTAAATTCATCAACGGAATTGAAAATAAAATTAAGCTTTGGATGAAAGCTACACTATATACCCCTAAGGCTTATAAATTTGGTCTGCTCCAAGGTGTAAGTACATGTCCCCAAAGTGAATATCATTCTGATGGCTTTCTGTGGTGGTTTAGCCCCTGCCGGGGTCTGAGACCACGCGGCCGCTGCCCCTCCCCCACAAAGGGAGTGAAATACAAAGCCCCAAGACTGAAATAAGGAAAGGTTTAATACAACAGTGCAATAGCAACACAACCAACAACAACAATAACAATAACAGCAATAGTGATAGCAATGAACAGAGCAAAATAGCTACCAAATACAGCAGTGAGAAGCACAATGTACAAAACCACGAGTGCACCGCACTCCGCATGGTATCTGAATAACCCGGCTAGAGCCCCCCCCCACTGCTGGGGAAACTTAACCCTATCCTGGTTAAACCAGGACAGTTTCAGATGTTTCTTAGACAGAACTAGACAATTTAAGAGGCATACATACGTTGCAAAACAAAGTTATGGTTATAAAGGCATGTCCTGGGTTAAGGAAACAAATGTATCATACAGAGGTTTACGTTAAGGATGGGAATTGCTCAGCATCGGTATGGGTAAAGCACACCTTTAAATTTTATTCACTTTGGCACTAGCCAAAGGATCAGACTCCATCCTGCACCCCTTTGCTCTCTGTGAGCAAGCTTGCTGCAATATAAACCAGTCTAGAGTGGGAGCAGCCCCGCACCTAGCTCTGAGCCTGGCCAGGCTGTGCCCAGCTCCGATGGGCAGCAAGTGGGCGAGCTGACGCTGGCACGGAGCGCGACCCCAGCGGCAGACGCTGCTGTGTGTACCTGCACGGACAGCCGCGCTGGAACGGATAATGGGGAAATTTTTCTGCTGCAAGCCCACTGTAAGGCCACCCAGTGCACGGGTCTGTGGGAAGCACGAATAGGCAATAGCCAAGGGGGGCTGTAACACTGGCACTGTCAGGATTGAGTTGTCGCATTTACAGGAATGCAAAGCCACTGGACAATGTCTTAAAGGCCTGGATGGTCTTGATCCTGGAAACAGGAATGCATCCACTCTCCTCCAATTTTGTACAACATTGGATTTTCCTTAAGCATGGCATGTGTGAGAGTTGAAGTTAATGTTGATGATTGGTGAACATGCTCTGACACCCATTTGGGTCATGTTTCCTTGGAAAAGGATTGTCTTCCTAGAGACTGCCACCAATTATATGTTCAGGACCTGTTTTCCATGCTCAGAGATACGGTTTCCTACTTCTTTTTTTCAGAAGCTACAGAACTTCAACATACTTGCTACCTTTGGGCCCAGCCCTGTCAATCTTGCTCCCATGAATAAGCCTTATTCATGAACATTCTCGTGTCATGAGAACAAGCTTTTATGGAATCATGTTTTGTAAGTACTAGTGAAAAGCTAAGCTAGATAGTACCTAGATAAGACAGTGATGAATACATGATAATCAAGTTTTTATTTATGGCCTGACCCTAACACCCACAAAATGACCATACATATTGAGTAACAAACAAATGAAGAAGTCAATTTTTGAAGACCTACTTGGATAACACAATTATTCTTTTCAATGCATAAAACTTGAATAGGGTTCTGGGAATTGGCAACATAAAAATAATGACAATGTTGATGAATTTAAAATGCTCTCCAAGCAAGAAACTGAGGAAGTCTTTAGAGAGGTCTTGTGGTGAACTTGATAAATCTTTCCACAGTTTTTAATTCTGGGTATTAGTTATTTCACAATCTACAGTGCTTACTTAGCAACTGCCACAGGCTACTGATTAAACTATCGTGGCAACATACAGCTTTTGCCATAGGCCAGGATCATGAAACTACGTGTGGATCATTTGTCATCCTGAATCTCCCTATGCTGTCGTTATTTTATAACTGCTGATCTCAAGGTGATTAACAATGCTGGGTATTCATCAACCTTATTTCGAAAATGGAGTAACTGTGATGTAATGAGATGAAGAAATTGGCTTGGTATCATTGAATGAATTAGCATCCATGCAAGGATTAGAACACATTTCCTTATTCCTGGTGCCATTTGTAATCCACCGCACAAGAATGCCAAACCCACTTCTTATTGCCATTCCCCATGTTTCAACAGAGTAGGGCATCGAAGGACTAGGCATTAAATCTTCTTCACTTTTCACAGGCTTTTTTTTAAGTAACTAGGTTATGACTAAAACCAGGACTTCAGCAGCTGCAGAAAAAAAGCCCACGATGTGCGCTCTTTCACCATGCAGTTCCTCTGACAGGTCTACCTCTCCATTCCCTCACTCCAGCCCCCTGAAGAACCGTGAGTCCAACCAAGCGTTAAGGCCTGCAGTGACATTGCTATGACAAATTTCTGCAGTTCTTGACCCTCGCAGGAACCTGGCACATAGCCAACACCGCTGTGATACAAGGCATCTCTCTGGCTCGCAGACCTATGAGGAGCCACAGACTCCGGTTTGTTCTGCATTGACTTTACCACCACCTCCTTTGCTCTTGCCACCACCATGTCCACCAGAGACAGAGCAATGCCTGGCATTATTTTTCTGATTTGTACCTAGGGACATAGAAAATAGAAAAAAAATGGCTGACTGCAGTGGCACAAAGTAAGGTGGAGATGTGCTGAGAAAAGGCTATCACTGCCTGCTGCCAAGAGTGAGGAGAACGTAGCACGAACCTCCGTTGAGAGAGAGAGATCACAGGATAACTCAGGTTGGAAGGGACTTCAGGAGGTCTCTAGTCCAACCTGCTACTCAAAGTAGGGCCAGCTATGGGGTCAGAAGGGGGCACTTGGGGCTCATCCAGGCTAGTCTTGAAAACCTGGAAGGCTGATGGCTGCAAACGGCCCACCCGCTCCACTTCTTGACCGTCCTCAAGCTGAAAGCTTCTCCTTCCACCCAGTCTGAATCTCTGTTGTTTCAGCCTACGCCTACTTTCTCTTCTCCAGGCTCAGCAAGCCCCGGTCCCCCAGCCTCTACCCACAGTGCAAGTGCTCCAGCCCCATGACCATCTTGGTGGCCTCCTGCTGAACTTGCTCCAGTTCACTGGTGTCTTCTCTGTCCTGGGGGAGGCTAGAAGGAGAGCTGAGCAGAGAGGGATAATCGCTTCCCTCCATCGACTGCTGTGCTGTGCTGCCACAGCCCAGGATGCTGCCAGGGCACACTGCGGGCTCGCCTCCCGCTTGCTGTCCACCCGACCCCAGCAGAGCTTCTCCCCTGGCAGTCAGTCCCCAGCCTGCACTGCAATGGGCTTCTTCCCTTCCAGGTACAGGGTTTTGCATTTGTGCTTCTTGAATTTCATAAGGGCCACTGCTCCAGCCTCAGTATTTCTGAGTGGCAGCTCTGTGCATTTTTTCCAGTGGTAATGATTCAGACTGTGGCTTATTCCTTATTAACAGGAATCCTTCAAGCACAAAGGCAATGCCTTGTTTCAAGGGGGGCTTTGCTTGAGCAAGGACTGTGGTTATTTAGCTTAGACTAGCATGGCTTTTTAGGGACTGAAATTGAGATTCTTCAAAAGTTCATACAAATTCAAGACAAGGATCATATTTAGGCAGAGGTAATTTTACATATAGCAGTGTGGGCTTTGGTAGTCCTTTCAAGCTCCAGGAAGCCCCTGAGGAGAATAAAATAAGAATATACAGCCATGATATTTTTATGACATTTCCTTTCTTGGGCCTTTTTTGGGGTGGGTAATCAAATCTTTCATGGGTCGTTGACGTATGGTTCAAAAATTTGTGGTGGAAAATATAAATGTAGAAAATTGAAGCAACTGATATGCAAGTGCAATCATTTTCATGGATATCCACTGGGTACTTCTCAGGTCCTTTGTGTTGCCAGAAGTCAATTTTACAGAGTCAGATCATACACAATTTCTGTATTACTTCCACTTGATAGTGCAGTTATTCCAGATAGATACACAATTAAGAACAAGGTTTGTCTCACATTATATTCTGTGAATTCGGAAGCAAACTTGACATTGAATTTCTTTGCCTCTGTTGTTTTCTTCTAAGCACCTATACAATGCGCTATTGTAATTGTTTTAAAAACTCTGCTAATACTCATAAAATTAATGAAGAAAAACACTGCTGAATTACTCTTTTCTTCTTGTTTTATAACCTGTGAAAATAAGCTCATAAAATTCTAACACATTTTTAATTTCCATGCCTTCCAAGATATTCTGATACTTTTTCTTTGCAACAAAGCATGGAGGAGACTGTGGACAAGTGCTTTCAAGTTTACTCGCTATCAGAGCTGTGACGTGAGCTCATAATTCAGGTTCTGTCTTGTCTGGGAAAAACTGTAGAATGCTCATCTCTGCCCCCTGCACCCACCCAGATGTGCTATCAGATTCTGATTAATCATTTAAAATGTTGTTATTATTTGAATTAGCATGCTGTCTAGATAGATTCCCTACAGACCAGAATGTTACTATGCTTTTTCTGCTCGGTATTTGTAGATCCCCGAATGGCTTCACTTACCACAAGTTATTCCCTATAAGCATGACTTCAAAATAAAGGAAGGAGGATTGTCCTGCAGTCATGATCCCACCATCAGCCCTCTGTCATAAAGCTTTTTCTTTTCCAGTTCAGTGGGCAAGTGCCAGTAACTACCGCAGAGAGGAATTTGTCCAGGCTGGAATGAGGGCCAGTGGGGACTGTGAGGGTGTGGTTTTTTATTTTAGTATTTCAGCAAGATGAGGCTGAAAGGTATTAAGACTAATGATTTACAAAGCAAAAACAGGGTTGCAGGGTTCCTATCTACGTGCGACTGTATATGAGTCATGGAAGGAAGTAATACACGTTACACATTCTACAGGGTAAAGTCATACGAACTTGTCACTTGGGGTTTCTTTGCACACAGCACACGTCCCGGTCAGGTTCCTGTTACTGACTTTATTTCACGTCCCACAGCTTGTCTTTGTGAACACCAGCCAGTAAAATCCCAGATCTAACTACTGTTTTCAGTTATGCTGTTGTGACCTAAATGCACATTCTGATGTAAAATCTCTAGCAATCTGCTAGGAAGACAGAAGCTTTGGCTTGCAGTCCTCAAAGTGCTGTGCTCAAGAACTTTGATGACCAAGCTCTAGACCGCCAGCTTTGGGAAGTCCCCGCGGCTCTGTGGAAGTCAGCAGCACCGACTACCCGTGGGGAATCTTACACCGTGAACCTGGCAAATTCCCTCCTGCTGCCACACCTGCAAAGGGGGAAGCAGGAATGAGAAAGCAAATGTGACAGGGAAAGATATAAACAGAAAATGTGGGAGGGAACTGAAAGCATCTCCCTTCTCCTTGCACAACTTTATCTCCAACTTTCCAAGCTTCTGCTCTGCATCACCTCTGAAACCTTGTTTCCCTTCTTAAGAACACACAAAGAAATATAGGCTCTAAAATCCTTTAGTAACTTACTCAGAATCACTTTTCCCCCCATATACTAGGCAGTGTCAATATATCTGCAAAAATACAGATGCAGAAACAACAGACTAGCGCAACATGTATTACACAACATATATATACGCTCAAGACAGTTTACACAATGCACTGTTCAGTGTTCACAGGAGTAGGCAGGAGATCAAGAAATCCTAGATTTTAATTCTACTTTGGGTACTGACTTGGTTTGCAGCTTGGTTTGCAGTGAATCATTTGCAATTTAGGTTTTGGTTTTATTACCTGAAAAAATTGGGAAATGTTTATAAGCCTTGTAGAACTTCAAGGAAATTCTCCTAAAATCCAGCTGTCAATTACATTTCAACAGAAGCTGAAATGTCGCTGCATATCGCTCACAGAAGCAGCACCACAGCAACGGTCAGTACGTGGTACAGAAGATATGGCATATTTCTTTTAACAATTGGGTGTATGATGGTGTTGAAGGCCTAGTTCTGTGAGTTACACTGGGAGAAGAGTGGGTATTTTCTTAGGCGTTGAGCTATAGACTAAGAGATTTGAATATGTTAGCATTCTCAAAAAGAGTCATTTCAAATAAATTCTTATGTGTATACTGTCATGCTAATTTGAACGGCATGCCTGCATGTACATTTTAACTTTAAAAAAATCTGAAGCCCCTTTCTGCTACTTGCGTATACATTGATATCGCTTAACCTTCATATTATTGCAGAGCTCACCATGAACTTTCCCACATGCTAAATCTATCATGCCATATATTTGCTTACCATTATAAAAGTCTTTTACCACATGAGTAAATACTGAAATATTTACACAGGTTAACCATGATACTGGTCTACATAGAATAAAAATACAGCTCCACTGCACTGTTGTTCTGTATTTCAGCATCATGCTTCACCATCATCTTCATCTCTTCCAGTTTGCTCTGACCTACGTGTGCTCGTCAAGACCTCGATGATATGATAATCTTCCAACCAGAGCAGACTATGACTGGACAGAGTCAGCTCTAGGATCACCCTGGGAAGAAACTCTGATTCACCGAAGCACCATACAGCCGTCAGACCAAGAATTTTGCCCTGTGTGTCTGTCACTGAAGGGAACTGCCTGCCGCAGTCACCCTCAGCCAGGGCAGGAGAGAGCAGGAGCGTGCCCACCACCGCCCTGTCACTGCCGGCAAGGCGAGCTCCCGTGCTGAAACAGCACAAGGGCCACCCACACCCTGACAGTAACATTTTCTCATAGCCCACATCCCTTCCTTCAGAAAACTTCCATTTATAGTTCACATCTTGTGCTCAGCTTGTTTTGCAATGGTTTAGATGGACCAGCATT
The DNA here is from genome assembly GCF_031877795.1 of Strix aluco. Classification (NCBI taxonomy): domain Eukaryota; kingdom Metazoa; phylum Chordata; class Aves; order Strigiformes; family Strigidae; genus Strix; species Strix aluco. The sequence goes on along the minus strand of NC_133939.1, from coordinate 31,535,890 downwards.
CAACCAGCATCTCTAAATAGTAAGGATAATTGGGTAAGGGCCATGCAACTTGCAGGCAAACCTTCCCATCAAGGTGTTTGAGATATGGAGGGCCACCGCAGACCCTCTTTCAGAATTTTGTTTGATCCACCGTATAGCATTGTGCAACCTGCAATTCTGTAACAGAGAACAATATTGATCTCACTTATTGTCTCTGCCCTTTGTTATTGGCACAGATGAGAAGGAAAAAATTCAGCTCTGAGATAATTAGATGGAGAAATATTCTAAAACTTAAAAAAAACAGGGGATATTTGATCTAGACAGTGCCTGATTCATCGTAAGATATGTAATCTTCTGAGTGCCTCACTAAGGGAAAAAAGTGAGAAACTGAATGGCTTTTATACGTTAAACTGAAGGTGTTAATGCTGAAAGACTAGGAAATTCCCTTTTCCTTCAGATGATCTTCTCTTTGTATGACTACATCATCTAAAAATTGTGTATGACTTAACGCTGAAAAGAAGCCAAAACCTCCTATACTGGAGAGACCACAATAAAACTGCTTACAAGCTGAATTAGTCATAATGTACATTACTATGTGCTGTTGAAGTGAGTTATCTGTAGAGTGTGAGTATCAGCCTGTACAAACAAATACTGTTGTCCAAGGAGGGCAATCTACATCACCCATGGTATTCAGTAACCAAACCCTGTCTGTCTACCGCTTAAGTAGAGCAGATGATTTTTTTTTTTTTTTGCATTTTCAAACATTATATAAAAACTGAAAAAAAACCCCAAATGAAGAATACAGACCAAATTTGTGCTGACCTAGAATAGGTTTATTCAAGTCATAGAATAATTCCAAAAGCATTTTAGAACCATTCTCAAGGGAACCACACTTATGTGAGTGGGAATTGTTGTTGTCTCTAAAGAGGGAGAAAAGGTAAAAAAAAAAAGAGGTGAAGAGACAAGTGTAAGGTTTACTAATTCAGAGAGAAACAGTCCATATATTTCCACAGAGCAAATCTCCTTGGACCTATTGGATAAATTATCGCATAATAATTCCCAACTGTCTCATTTTATTAGGGTGGCCCATTCTGAAACAAATGCACATTATCTTTACAGGTTTGTGACCACAGTGTTGAAGTAAAATGAAATCTTGCAGTTCACTTCAGGTAGAGAGGGATTCACCCTCTATATTTTCTACTATTTTCCAAACAGTGTTTGGTTTTAATATAAATACATGTGACACTTTTCCTAGTATTTGGAAGAGTATTAGAAGAACCAGTCATAACAATTTGATGCCTGCAACTTCAGGCAGCATTCAGAGTGATATTTAATCTCTGTGTTGTCCCCTGCCAAAACCAAACCATAGCACAATGCCACAGTGTGGGAAAGGCAATAAGAATCCGTTATCCTCACTGCACTTCCAGCAACTGTTACTACATATGTTATGGTTGATTGCTCTGGTTGTGTAGTCCTCTCAATTTCAGATCCAGTTAAAAACTTCTTGAGAATTCCACAGGCTTTGTCACTAATTCAGGTTAAAGTTAAATCATCAGCAGGGCCTGCACTTGCCTAGCATTTTAACGAAAGAAAAAAAAACATGAATCTATGCATCACAGAGTGCAAAGCATTTAGAAACTGCTTCTTCATGGTAACAAGCATCACTAAAACTCGCTAAGTGCTTGCGGACACCTATTTCCAAACTGGATTTTTATGGGAATTCTGCTTGAACAAGAATTTCCAGCTTGATTCCTGCATTTCATGTATGCTTGTGAGAATTAGTTTCAGTTACCCAACTCTGTACATTTTTAGGAGAGAGCAATACAACTTTAAGACTCAATTCCACTTGATATTTGCACTGTTCAGTAGATTTATCCACAAATAAGGAACTCATAGTGTTGCTTCTAATTCTATGACTAAGTAAACAACCATGTAAGAACTCTGCTTTTTGATGTCACAGAACCACTTGTTTTTGTAGTATCAATAAATGTATTTGTTTTTCCTAACCAAAATTTGTTTGTTTCTTTTTTATGGCTTTATGTGTCATGCTACAGCAAAACAACAACGTCCTCTTTTGAAAAGGACAGACAGCAATTAATTTTCTTGTGCATCCATACTGAATTGTTACTAATAAAATGGCCTAGCCCTTAACTTTGTTTACTACAGCAAGGCAACCACTAAGGAAAAATATGCTCAGTGACGAAGATTTGGCAAGCCAGAAACCATATTTTGTTTTCCATGTTCTCAGCACATTACTATTTACTTTTTGCAACCAATAATGTAAGGTAAATTCCATTGATATAAATAGAATATAGAATTAACAGCTGTACCTGAGACTGACTGCATGATTAAATAAAACCTCGTTAGGAGAAGGGAAAAAACCAGTTGCTTGTTAGAATAAACTAAAAGAAAATAATCTGCCTTTTTACAATAGAATAGCATGGTCTGACATTAACAAGCTCTGAAGGTGAACCCATGGTTTTCTTATTAGGGTTACTCTCACGAGTGGGGAACAAATATTTATTTCTGACATATTTTCTCTGTTCTCTCTTATAGTGTACTTGCTGATGATCACAGAAGTTAGTGTAAAATGGACTCATATCCTCCTGTCTTGTTTACACCAGCTACAAAAGAAAGCCAGTTACCACTTTTCCAACTCGCACTTTATATATAAAGCTGGTTTTGAACTACTGTAAATGCTAACGGGTGGGGAAAGATAGAGAGTCCTGATGTGGGGGACTAGTTCTGGTAACGTAAAGCTGAAACACTGTTTTCTTACAGGACGCTCCTTGAGAACGCAGTACCAGACAGTGCTTTTCTGCCTGCCCTTTCACTGTGTTCCTGATAAAAGCCTGCTACAAGCTCTCTCTGTGTCCTTTCAAACAAGCTTCTGAGATCCACAACAACTATTTTGGGAAGGGCAACAGCTAACAGAAACGGGTTTTTTACTGCATTGCACACAAAAGGAAGAGTGTTAGGAGCAACAGCAGTGGCAGTAACAGCAGGGCAGGGGTGTCAAGAAGGGGAAGACTCCCCGCAGCCCCCGAGTGCCGCTTACCGGACCTGCGTGTTCAGGAAGCTTCGCCTGCTGCCTGAGTAGTGCACACGTAGTGCTGGACCCATCCCGGTTACGCCAACCTCATGTCTCCAATACCACCGCTCTTCGCTTTCTGGCCTCTGCACTGATGTTACAAGGACACCTAGTCGGCTGTAGCACTGGGAGACGGAACACGGGTGTCTGGGTGACCGGGTGACCTGTGCAGGTCAGCGCCACTGGCGGGAGCGAGACTTCCCCCGGGATAAAGCCAAAGATCTGACTGCGCTGGTTCTGGACCTGGTTTGTATCTGCTGCAAAGATTGTGTGTGTCCTTCCACATTTCAACTTGGCTGCTGTGATGTCACGTTTGCTGCAGAGCAATGCCAACACTGCGCAGTCCATCTCCTGTTTTGCGTCACATGCTGTCAAATTCATCCAGACATCAGCGAGAGTGTGATGTGGTTGGGAGAAAATCCAACAACCACCCCTCTCTTTCTGTAAGAGGGAGTCACAGTCCTGACCGATCCTCGCAGAGCCCACAGCTCCTCTTCTTGGAGACCACTCCATATCAATAGTCTTTAATGATTTTCAGATGCCTTAATAGAATATAAGCCCCTGAAGAAAAATATCCTATGATCTTAACTTGCAAAATTTACAAGCTAATTTTTATCCATACAGAATGGCTAATTTATAGTGCAACTGAGAAAAAAAATCATCCTCCAAATGAAAATGCTTAGTATATCACTGCTTTTGCAATGTATTACTAATGAGTTTCCACACTATTTAACACCTTCAGGACAATTCCACTGATCAAACTCCTAATGCAGAATCTGCTAGGGCTTGCCATGAAATAGTCAATTATTATGGAAATCCTAGTAGTGATTTTTTTTTTTTAAGTATTATTTTTCGTTTAACCCAGAAGTAAGTTTGTACCACTTCCACCAGTTAGCTCCAACAAGCTTCAGAATATTAACTTCCCCAAATGTTCTGTTTTCTCATTTATCTCAGGCTCCCAAGGCAGAACTCTGAAAGTGTTTTGAATTTGCACACACAGATATATACTGCAATCAATTCTTCAGCATTAATGATGAAGGACAACAAATTGTGCTTGTTCTTTAATCAAGTTCATAATGGAAGTGTTCCATTATAAAATAATTATGATACAAAATGCAGATCATCACAAACAACTATTGTTTGTCTACTTCTAACACTTTTATTTTTGCTGAGTAATCTCTCCATTTCACTGACAATTCTATTTCAGTGGATTTCAGTGGAATTATTTATGTAAGCTTTAAAAAAAAAATTAACAGCAGCAAAATGGAGACTTATGTGAACAGGATTTAGGTTTATATTTGATGCATCATTTTAGTGCCTGACAGCATGAGCGTTTCAGCAGGTGTGAAGTCATAGGCTTTTATAGTACCTGCACAGTCTGACGAGAAAAACTGGAATTAGCCACAGCAGTATTACCTTTTTGTAGCTATTTTGTATAAGCTTCCATTTGGAACCAGAGTCCATCAATCCACTCTCCACTACAAAACCAACATTTGTGCTTTTGTAGAAAAGCTGCAGCTCTTGTGGAATGCAAGCTTTATGTAGCATGTTTATGCAAAAAAGGCCAGGGAACCAACTTTGGCTAATCAGTGTCCCACCTGATATGGTAGCAATAGATCTGTCAAAAATTACTCAGAACCTAAGTATGTAGAAGTTCCCCCACACCTTTATTTATCTAGCTCTAATCTTTGCTCTTGAATGCATGCTTAACCAGTAAAAAGGGGAAGAAAAGGCACTGCGCTTGTTGAAGTGAAATGTGAGGGGCACAGACACAGGTTCACCTTTGAACCTGAGTATCTCACATACAGAACCAAATGGATGTTGTCTCAGCTAGTTAGCGAGCACAGGCATCACCATGCCAAACAGTTGGGACTCCCTGGAAGGTCTATTTAAATAGGCCATCTAAATATTATTATTATAGAGCTGCAATCGCTTTAATGTCTACTCTGTAACTGCTCTCTCATCTTAAAAACAGACGATCTTTCTACTTCACACTTCCTCTTACTTTTATGCTACAAATATTACATAAGGACCTACGCTTTAGGAACTCAGTCCTGCAAACTGATCTGTAACTATAGATCAAGTCATGCCACAGGTTATTTAAAGTATCTGACTAGCTATCTGAAATTTGTGTATATTCCCTTTTTGCTTAGACAACGTCCAACCTTAATGAAAAAAATAAATGCCCTGCCATTATTCATGCTTTTAACACTGAGAGACAATTGACATAGCTGGTAAAAAACCCTGAATAATTGTTTATACATGAAGTAAAGTCATTACTTACTGTTCAAAGAAGAATTATTCAAGAAAATGAGCAACCTAGATTCCAGGAAATCCAGCAACGAATTCTTGAAATGTCCCATTAAAATACACTCATGCCAAACAGCAAGATTTAAGACATACAAAATCTATTGAAGAGATGAGGATTTTTCTCCACTATTGATGTTAGTCTTTACTCAGTATGAGTTTGAAAGATATGAGCGAATATGCTGCTGAACCCCACGTAAAGTATCTGAAACCATTCACATTGCTCTTTTAACTAGGTTAAATGAAACCTGATCTGGACTTCACTTGATCCTAAGACTGGAATGCTGAAAATGCTGTAATCTATTTATGCATCAAATTGATGAAATTGTGTGTCTTTAAATTTCATTGCATTCCAGTGTATTAACTAAATATCGCCAGTTTACAAACTGTTTCATGTTCAAACTGAGAAAGAAAAGACAGACCAAGCTGACTTATGTATCCTACAGCCAGAATTTATTTCCTGGCTTTTAAACTATGGACCAAACCCAGGTCTGCTCTATGCCTTCCCTAAAAGTGTCGTTCCTGCAACAATAATTCATTGCTAGTGCCAACACATGGTAGTTGCCTTATAATGATCTCAAAATGCATACTTTTTTTCTCAGCATCAAGAACATACTACAATCCCAAACTGGGTTTGGAGGTCAGATTTGACTTACACATCTCTTCTTCTTTCTGCCTCTAAACCACAAATGATTCAAAATACAGCAGAGAGCAAGGCTGAGAACAGCTATGTAAATGGCACAGCCAAGTCAAAGAGGGGAAACCACACAGGGGCTTATTCCGCCCAGAACTAATTGACGATAACTAGTCTGTGAACAGCCCCAGACCCCCCTGGTGAAACAGCAGACTTTAGACAACTGTTCCGTATCATGGTGTCATTTCCCTAAATTATCTACATAATTCTTTAGGTGTGCACAACGGTCTTTGATGCCTTATGCTGAATAGAGGCAAAGTCCTGCCCCAGACTGCTCCAAGTCAAACAGCGTGATCAGGTGCAGCACAAGATAGTATGGAAAAAGGTATCCATCATGAAGAAGAGTATATTATGCTAAAGACCTGTCCGTTGATCTGTACAAATGTTCATCTTAGATTTTAACATATCTCAGTTAAGTAAAACACAGCTCCCACTGACATTTAATGGGTTCTGCCACTGACTTGAAAGGGGCCAGGATCAGGCTAACAACAACTGAGATTTCATAACATTTATTCATTTCTATTTGCACTTTAAATGTGTTTCCATGTGTGCAACAGTTTCCATTTGGTCTCAGTTGTTGGTCATATTAACTTTTTTTCATTAGTTTTTGGATTTAGTGCCTGTTATTTTCCATATAGAAGACAATGAACACTGCAAAGACAAAAAGAGCAATTTTGTTAGGGTCAGGAAAGAGGACATTTCCATGCTTTTTGTCACATGAGACTTTAAGAAGAGCCTAAAGCTAAATACTGCAGCTACTATTTCCTGGTTCTCTTGATAGTTAGTGGCCTTTATAAATGCAAAAATCCTACTTAGACATTCAAGTAACTCATTTGCCCTTTTCTATGCCCTTCTTCCCTCCAGCAGTCTGTAACCTGGAATTTGTCTTCCAGGTCTTGCAGTCAATGTCTTGCTGCTTGAAATTCAAAAGGACTTGAAATTCAAATTACCATTGCATCTCAGTCCCTTTGAGATCGTTTGTGGTAATTTAGATGAGTTTTAAAAACAAGAATTTGGGTAAATGTCTTACTGCCTAGCACCACTAGTTTAATAAAATGGAAAACGTACAGTTTACAGTGAAGGAAAGGAATTTCTGATATTATTTCTGATATTTATTCTGATATTCTGATTCTGATATATTCTGATTATTTTAAAATTTAAGATGTTAACGCAGGATCTTGATACAAGAGTCATCTGAATGGGCGTGCACTCTTAAAATACCAAACTGGTAAACCTCAATTCACATACATGGAAGTTTAATTTTTAGTAACTCCTAAATTTCTGTTAAAATTTGAAAAGAACCTAGTGATAAATGAATTGCTTATCACTTGTCCATTATTGTGCCAGTATGTTACTATTTCTAAGACAGTATCACATAGCCTGACCAAAATTTAGGTCTCAGTACTCAACACACACAAAAAGGCAGGCAGGGCCCTGAAGGCTCCTCTGTATCTGCAGACAAAGCAGGCTGATAGATGGGAGAGAAAAAAAAAAGAGGCACAAAGAAAAAAAAATAACTTGTACAAGGCCACACTGCAGATAAATACCAATTTAGGTGTAAGACTGAAGTTAAAAAACTAATCCCCTGAACGTTTCCCACTGACTTCCACACAATTTCAATCTGGGCTCCTGATACTTGCGTAAATGCCCTATCGGTTAGATCATGCTGCTTCCCAAGGCTAGTTTTTAATGTTCAACAATAATCACCTAATGTTATTAAGGCTAAGAAACCTGAACGCATGAACTCTAGATACCAATAAATAGTCCAACTCCCTTTGATGATTCCTACAGCTTTCTTTTAAAAAACATTGTATTTTTAATGTTACTGTTAGGGATTTTCAAAATTTTGACTTCATATATACACCTGTTAATATACATCTTTATACACAGAGGCATACATCTCTGGATGTCTAACTCTGTCAGTGTTTAGGGGTTTTAAAGTGCAGCTTTTATCCCTGTCTGAATGATTCACAGACTGAAGCTCTGATCAGTGGGAAGGACCACCTTTTGCCCTTTAAAATCGTATAAACAAACAAACAGAACATGTTAGTGCCATTTTCACTGGATACATACATGTGGTCACTGTTTCTTTATAGCTTACACTCTAGAGGAGCTTCTTTTTTGGTCTTCTATCACCTGTGCTAGCATTTATGCTCTCTCAGTCTCTGAGGCTGAGAGAGTTTGTGAAGGATACACGTCTTGTGCATGACTGCTGCGTGAGCCTTAAAAATGGGTAATTCACCTGCAGTCCCCAAGCAGTAGAACCACAAGTGTGGAAAGCTGCTAACAGCTCTCGCTGCTACTGAAACTGTCCAGGGATCCTCCTAGTGAAAGTGCAATGGCAGAGGGTGATGGAGAGAGTGTGGCCCAATTACACAAACCTGTCAGACGTTGCAGGAGCACCGAAAGGAGCCTGCTGCCCTCACCACTGCCTGCTAGATCTGCCCTTGCCAGATCTCGAAACAACAGGAACACGTGCACATACACACAGAAACCACGAGAGCCCCTCACAGATGACACGCACAGAAACTCAAACAGGAGCCATGTGGGAATTTCTTTTAACTAACTGTGGCAGCTGTTTTTCTTGAAGGCAAAAAAGGAATATATACATGCTTGGCGCTTAATAAAACTATCAGTACATTTGTGCCCAGCATACTAGAATATTGTTCAGCACCAATTCAACCTTGCAAAAACATTATCAGTGTAATGCTGCCAAGGCCATTGTGTGGATTATTTGTGTGTATCTTGGCTAATCTGGCCATGGGCTGTAGCAATTTTTATACTTGACTTTTCAGAAACCTTTCTGGTTTGTCAGCAAATCAGTCTGTCTTGTTCATTCTTGTTCCTCATCCTTTCCCTATTTTACCTTTTATTAAATTCCCTTTCTCCTTTGCTAGACCACACTAAATGCCACTCAAATAGACCATGCCTCGTTACATTTTAGGTTATGTTGAAATAGTCATATAGACACAGTTCATGAATGGAGGGTTTAGCAAATGATTGTTTCAATCTGGGATTTAGAATTTTACAATTTCAAATGTTAATTTATTCTGAACAACAATGGTGACAAACTAATGGATTCTAAAATAGCATCTTTGTTATTTTAAATTTCAGACCTATCTAACTTAGAAGACCACACTATTCTACTAACATATATTTTCATACACTAAAGTAATAACATGATTGCATAAAAATGAGAATAAAATAACTTTTAATTTTGGTTTACTGTGCTGTCAGGAAAAACATCAGTTCTTACAGTTTAGCAGCCTACTGTTCAACAGCCTGCTGGTAGTTGTTCAATGCTGAAAAAAGTGTTACCCTATCTGTTACGGGTCTGTGTACCTATAAGGTGGGAAAGGACTTCATCCCACTAATTATGTATCAGTCTCCTTCCTATAATAATTTTGAAAGATCACTGATGGGGGTATGTCTAGTAGAATAACTTCTGCCTCTGTTTTTAAGGCTCCCTTGCACGCTTTTAAAATGTCACTTCCTGAGGGACACTTTTTTGATTTCACATTTTACTGAGATGAAATACCAACAAATCCAATAGTCCATCAGTAAGAATCTTCACATGCACCTTGTGTCATTGCACATTTTAAATGTACGGTTTTAAAGCAAAACTATTCCAGTTTGGGGAAGATTGTGTCCCCTTTGTTGTGATAAACAGCCCTCCAGACTGCCTTACTGACTGAAAAGTGTTTGTTGGATCAACTCACTCTTATGTTCTGGCATCCTGCATCTTTCCAGTAATATGCCTATTATTTACCTGTGTGGGGACAGTGTTTTTAAAATGTATTCCTATTCAGAACGGTTTTATCATATGCTGTCCTGGATCTAGTGGATTAATATGCCCAAATGCTTTCTGTTTGAAAAGGAAGAAATTTTAAAAATCCATATACAAAACTTATCTCAGGTCTTTACTATTTCCTGTAGCTAGCTATTCCTTGCCCTCGTAAAATTTTCTTCAAAGTTTACCATCATCATTTATAGAAGATCTATGCCACATGCAATCCCAGCTGCTTTGCCTCCCTACAGCTTTCATGCTAACCCGAAAAAAAACCCAGAACTCCTGTTGACCTCTTGGTATCTGTGGTATAGGCAGTAGTGCTGTGTAATATATTGCATTTTTATACATCTTTGGCCATATGGCTTTCCCTTGGCTATTCAATCCACTGTTGTTGTGGCTAATTTAAAAACTCACAGACAGATCCACATGCTGCCTGTTAAAATGAAACTTAACTTGCCAAGGCAGCATTGCTCTCTCTGCTCAAATACAGAGTTCCATTCTTTCATCAAATTATACTCGGTTGACTTGCAGAACAAGGTGTAATAGTTCCTGGGGTAGTGGCAGGTTTAAGGTCCAATGCCTCACGTCCCGTGTCAGAAATACACTCTCTCGTGGACATAAGACATTTCTTAGATTGAAATACAAAGTTTTAACATTGCAATTTGGTGTTAAGAGGATATTACTCATTTTTAGAGATCTTGTACTGTGTGCATTACATTTCCTCTCTAACTTGTATATTTGAAATCATGCAGTGCAGAGGGTGCAGGAAACAAAGGACTGCATGCTGGAGGGAATTTGTTTGCGAGGAAGTTTGGGGGATTGTCTTTATTCCCTCTTCAAAGTCAGGGTTGGACAGAAATACGAATTCTGAGAATGTAGATTCAATCAGAGGGCTAAGAGATGGCAGTAAACATGAGATAAAGAATATGCTTTATCCTCCAGCAGGTACCTGGTAGATGCTACTCCAGAAAGTGTTACCTGACAGAACTCATGTCATATCAGAAGCAAAAATTCCTGTATACCAGGAGGAAATCCAAGAATTACAAATGGAGTTCAGATGGAAATTCAAAACTGTTAAGGAGGAAAAAGGATGCTGCACAGACAGTTCATCATCTCCTAACATATGCAGAATGAAGAAACTCTAGAAGGCAAACTTTGAAGAATATGAGGACAGGAAACAATAAGGGATGAGCTAGTACAAAGAGAAGCAGAATCAAAGATGAGGTTCATACCAACGTAAAAAGAAGTAGGCAGAAGACAAAGTGCCAAGGAAGATGAGAAGAAAAGAAAGTCTTGGCACACTGTATGCACCCAGGCACAGAAACCAAGGATGTTACACACATGAGGAGGATTCACAAGGCACCAGAGAACAGAATGCTCTACTGAAAGCAGAACAAATGGGGTATAGCCCAAGATTCAGGACTCAGAAGAGACTACCCAGTGTGTATGGCAACAGATGAAGGGACAGCCCTCCCCTCAGAGTACACCCAGAAAAGCTGGGGTTTGTTACTTAGCAGGACATGAACTGTGGGACATTGATCTGAGGCTAATGGAGAAAACCCCACTGGTTATCTTCTACATTTGCTCAAACAACACTACCAGATTCCCACTGAATTATACCAGAGCATCTTCGCCAGGGTGGTGAAAATGTGGGCAATGCTCAGAGAAATGGAGACTTGGGTGATCATCAGACTTCTCTCCTCCCTCGGAAGAAATGAGAAGGTGTGACAGGATAACTGAAGTCAGAAAGTTCAAGGATGGAGGCTCTGACCGTTTGAAATATCTGATTAATGGAAGACACTAATAACATGAACGGACACTTACCGAAACACCTCTTGCAGAAGCTTTCTGGAATTTGGGCTAGCATGGTTGATAAGAACTTCAAATTAAAGTTGAAAAAAAAAAAGTGGAACAGCACTTGCCAAAGACTCGTGTAAAATGCCTGATTTTAATGGATAAATTTACCAAGGTGGTTCACGCCAGATTAACTCAAAACTCTTTTCTAACATAAATGAGTTCTTACATTGTTAATGCAGTAGGTTTAATCTCTGTTGAAGCTAGAGGAGTATTTGACATGGTATCATATTGGAAAATATTACTGAAAACAGATACAGAAGAGATGGATTAGCATGCAAAATTACAAGAACTGTTGCATTTACCAGGAACACATGAACCGAAGGGGAGCTAGTAGTGGGGATCTTCCACATTTTATCACTGGCCTTCAAAGCACTTTGTGACCTTACAGAGAAAGCCAGGATGGGTTAATGGTACAGTGTCACGACACAACTGTTCAAACAGGGACCAGATTACCATCCAACAAAACCCTAATGACATTGGTGGCTGGAATAACAGAAATGAGATATAATAAAATGTTAACTTACATATCATATCAGGGATTTATGAGAGGTGAGCACCTGAAGACACCAAAGGTAGGCTCCTTACGGTTTGGATATGAATCACTAGCATGACATAGCTGTGGAAAAAAATCAACAAAAGGGGATCTAGCAGGAAACACAGTGGAAGCAGACACTGAAACACCCATGCTATGATGCGCTATCTCATCAGCAAGCCCGTGCGCGGTTCTGTCACTTGTCTGCGAGAGGGATCGATTCAAACTGCAAATCATGTGGAGGCAGCTGTGAGAGCAACCACGGGAATTATGAGGAATAACAAGGAATTGGTCACCTTTATTAATACAAAACCATGACTAGAAATCGGCCGTAAGTAAATTTACGCTGGAAAATATTACGACTTTAGTAATTAGAGGAGTTTCTGAGACAGTTTCCTATTGTGTCAGAGCAGCTGCCATTCAGTGGGAGGGATAAACACCCGAACTGCCGTCACCCACCCGTTGCTTGATAAATTTACGGGGGGGTCTGGCCTCGGTGCCCCAGTAGCAGCTCTCCTGGAGACACTCTGTACCTTGGAAGCCCAACGCAGGACAGCAGAAGCGAGAGCCCGCCCGCCCTCCTCAGGCGGCGGCTGCAGCGCGCGCCCCCCGCCAGCGCCGTCCCGCGCGCGGCCGGGAGGGACCAACCCGGGCGGGGGGGGGCGCGTGGCACATTCTGAGCGGCCGCCTCACATTCCCCCCCCGCCGCTAAGATCCGTCGGGGCGTGACGTCATCGCGCCGCAGCGTCGGGAGGCGTGGCCGGCGCCTTTCCCAGGGTGCAGCGCGGCAGAAGTTGAGCCCCATCTTGGGCGAGGGGAGCCGCAGTCGGAGCCCGCGCTCCCGGGGCCGGCGCAGCGCAGCGGGGCCGCCCGCGCCAGGGCCGCCTCTCCTCCGTCTCCTCTTCCTCTTCCTCCTCCTCCTCCTCCTCCTCCTCCTCCTCCTCCTCCTCCTCCTCGCCGCCGCCGCGCCGGCTCACCGCCCCGGGAGCGGGGGGGGTTGCCCGTGGGGCTCGCCCGCGGGCTGGTTGCGAGCAGGATGCGCCTGGCGCTGGTCTCCAGGTAGAGCCAGGGCGGGCGGGGGGCGGGTGGGGGGTGGGGTGGGGTGGGGGGGGGGGGGGAGACGGGGCCGCCTGGGCCTCGCCCGGCCGCCGCGGGGCCCCTCGCGTGGGGCGGGCCGCGGGCCCGATTCTGCGCCCGCCGGGGGCCCGCGCCGCGCCGAGGCCGGCAGGAAGCCGCGGGGCGCTCGGCCGGTCCCGCCGCGCTCGGAGCGGGTGTTGCGGCGGGGAGGAGGAGGAGGAGGAGGAGGCGGCGGCGGCCCGCGTCCCGGCCGCGGGAGGAGGGCTGCGGACGGGGAGGAAGAGGAGGAGCCCCGCCGCCCCCTGCGCGGCCCGCCAGCGGGAGCGCCGCGGTCCGCCCGCCCGCCCGCCGCAGGAAGCAGCCGGAGGAAGCAGCCGGAGGATGTGCGGTAGCGCCGGGGGCCCGGCCGGCACGCCGTGACAGCCCGCCCCGGCACCGCGCTCGCCTCGCCCCGGCTGGCGGAGCCCCTCCCCGCGGAGGAAACATGTCCAAGATGCCGGCCAAGAAGAAGAGCTGCTTCCAGATCACCAGCGTGACCACGGCTCAGGTGGCTAGCAGCATCACCGAGGACACCGAGAGCCTGGACGACCCGGATGAGTCCCGCACTGAGGACGTGTCTTCTGAAATCTTTGATGTTTCCCGAGCCACTGACTACGGCCCCGAGGATGTCTGCGAGCGGAGCTCTTCCGAAGAGACTCTCAACAACGTGGGCGAGGCTGAAACTCCCGGCAGCGTCTCTCCCAACCTTCTCCTGGACGGGCAGCTGGCTGTGGCTGCTGGTGGGGCAGCTGCAGCTCCGCCAGCCATGGCCCCCAATGGGGGGGCCGTGCCCAAGAGCTCCGCCGTGCCCCTGCCAGCTGCTGCCCCTGGCGCTGCCATGGCGGGAGGCGGCAGCACTCAAACCCCCTTGCCCTCAGCGGGGCCTTCTCCCGCTCCTGGGGCAATGTCTCAGACAGTGGCCGCTGCGTGCAGCTCGCGCTTCAGGGTGATCAAGCTGGACCATGGCACAGGGGAGCCTTACAGGCGAGGCCGATGGACGTGTATGGAGTATTACGACCGGGACTCGGACGGTGGCGGTGTCCTGGGCAGGACTGGAGATTGCATTAGGCACAGCAGCACCTTCGAGCAGACTGCTCAGGAGAGGGACAGCGGCCTCGGTGCGACAGGAGGTTCCGTCGTGGTCTCAGCTGTGCCAGCGTCGGCCCACGGCCCTGATTCTATAGCTGACAGTTCCCTAACTGCTGTGTCACAGCTGCTCCAGACAGAGAAAATGAACCAGTCCTCTCTACAGCAACCTAATTTTGTCATTGGGCAACAACAGCAGCCGCAACAACCCATAGGTGGGGCCATGCCTCAAAGTACTGCTCAGCCTATGTTTTCTGGGGCTTCGGTAGGGAATCAGCAAATGATGGTGCCACAGCAATCGCAGCCACAGGTAAATACGCAGGGTGTTGCACAGGCCGGACCCAACGGGAAAGGCATGGCACCTCCAAGTGTGACAGTAGGGCAGCCCAGCATTCCTGTGGCACAGCAGCAGGTGCAGCAGGCGAACATACCAGTGACTCAGCCTCAACAATTTGCTTATTCTCAGTCCCAGATTCCACCAGTGCATCTACTGCCTACGCAACCTTCTGGTCAGACCGAATACCTGCAGCACATGACAATTATGCAGTCTCAAGGAGCTATTCAGCAGGCTACTACGGGCTCTGTTCCCAGTACTGTGGCTTCCAGCCTTCCTGTGGGGCAGGTGACTGGCCAAAATCCCTCACCCGTGGGAGCGCCCGCGATGGGGGTGTCAGCACAGCCCGGCGAAGCAGTCGGGCAGGGATCAGCGCTGCTGCAGAGCGGCCAGGCACAGGCCGGTCCAAGTGCCGTTCCGCAGCCGGGAGGTGTGGTGCAGCAAGGCATTGGACATACAGGGGTTGTGCAACAGAAATCTGTGACTCAGCATCAAATGGGTGGAAGCGGTCAAGTGTCGGGAATGCCTGGTGCTCCCCACGCTGTGGTCTCCGGAGTTCAGAACGTGCCTGCGGTGGTGCCCGGTACAAGCGTGCCTAGTGTGTCTACCACCACTTCTGTTACTATGCCAAATGTCCCTGTTACGCTTGTCCAGTCCCAGCTGACGAGTCACGCTTCTGTCAGCAGGAGTACCGGCGTTGTCCAGCCGCAGCATGTTGGACACTCATTAATGCAAGGCACGCCTAATGTACCCACCAACCTGCCACAGTCAAACCTCGGACAGTTTCAGACTCCAGCTCAATCCTTAGTAGGCCAGATTGATGATACAAGAAGAAAATCGGAACCCCTACCTCAGCCACCACTTTCTCTTATAGCTGAAAATAAACCTCTTGTGAAGCCTCCCATTCCAGACACTCTAGCAAATCCTCTTCAGTTACCTGCAAGTACTCCTATGAACAGTCTTGCCAGCTCTGTGTTTGGCATATCTATTCCTGTTGATGGTGATGAAGACAGGTATGAATTATTTTATAATGCCATAAAAATACCTTTTCTTAAGGGAAAAAAATCAACTTCCAAGTTCTTGTCAAGTGTTTTTTGTAAGTTGATATTTTCAGAAAGTTGTACTGAAATTCACCTGGGCTACTTTTTTTTTTTTTTTTTTTTTTTTGGTAAGAGTACAAAGCATAGCAAAGTGTTTAGCCAAGTAATGAACTGTCCTTGTTCTTCTCAGGCTGTGAGTGTGATTACTTTTCTCACAAAGCAGGGCAGAAAGTAGCCTGAAAGCTGCTTAGTGCACAAATAATATGACCTCTTCCAAATCAAAGACTGTCCTGCACCCAGCTGCTCAGTGTGCAAGGAAGTCTGCTCTCTCCTTTCCCCTGAACGCATTGTAAAACACTCAAAATGACAGCCGGGTTAAAATGGGTTTATCAACACCACTATATGGCAGTGTTGTTAAAAATAGAAGTGTAGTGCTATCTCAGGGCCATCAGGTGAAGCATCTTGGAAAGCTTTAAGGCTTATAACACAGATTCTTGACTTTTATCCTGCTGTTGAGTTTGCACTTCATAGTATCAGTGAGGAAAGTAATTGCATCTGAATATGGGTTTGTATGCTCTTACACAGCGAACACTCTATAGATAATGGTCCTTTGTGTTGAAAAAAATGGACACCACTTACTTGGGCGAGGATGTAGACACAGGGGCTTTCTTTATAGGAGAGTAATTTGGAACTATTAGTTGTAACAAAGGTGTGTAGTATGAGCAGACCCATCAGAGGGCCTGAGAGAGGAAGCACGGATGTGACATACTTCCACAGACTTGTCAGACTGCTCTGAAAGGTAGTGTGATGGCTAAAACTCTGCGTAGTTGACTTGAGAGAAGACTTTCAGGGAAAGCAGTGTTTCAGCACTAAATTAATGTCATTACCGTTCACTGTTGGGGTTACTGTGATTTGGAGAAATAAAACATGTGGGTTATACGTATTTGTATTTTTAAAAACAGGAGTAACACCATTAGGAGGAGGTCTGGTGTGCTGAATTGTCCTGTAAGCCCTCCCTCACCTTGGGAGAGTACCAGACTTCAGGACAGCACAGTCAGTTTTGGTCAGAGCTGCCGATGTTGGGTTGGGGTGTAGCTGGTGGAGAAGGTACCTCACAGACAAACTAGCGTGTGGGGAGTTAAATTGGCAGTAAGGCAGGCCTTGTGCTTGGGCTGCCTTTGAGACAGTAGCTCTGCTAATGCCTCTATGCAAACAAAAGCCCTGGTTTGGAGAGTTGTGCTAGTTCTGATTAAAGCAGTAAAGGACTTAAAAGCAAAAGTTAAACAGTTAAAATTTTCTAGCAGTTGTGCCTACCTTAAGAGGATTGCTGACCCAGCTGACAAACTTCTTTGTGCAAATAAGGTTAGATTTTTGAGCTGTTAGGTTTTTTTCATAGCTCAGTATGTTATCAGAAAACGATTTGTCTTGTGTTTAATCATTCTGATGATTAAGGAGTCAGGAAAGAATGTGTTTTGCATAGTTTCTAATACTTAATCTTAATATAAATCGTAGTAGCAGACACAATTATCTGTGACAAATGAATCACTTTATGTAACGATAAGGAAAAAGTTGTCCTACTTACTCAAACCTGTAGGCTGCTAACTTTGTGTTGCGCACTATTGAGACAGTTCTTGGTACTCTTACCCTGAACAGTGATTTTTAAAGTTATTTTCTTAGGTTTGTCTTTGAACTTGTGTGAAACAGGTGCTGCAGGGTGGCTCACTGTTCATTTCTAAAGCAACTTTTTCAGAAACTTGGCTCTGAGAGCTACGAGCAAGAAATAGAAATGGGCTCTAGATGCAGGGCGCTCTTTTTGACGTGCCACATCAGGATGTTCAGTAGAGAAACTAACTTGTGGTTATCTGAGAAGAAACGTATACTTCTTGGTTGTCCACTTCTGTGCTGGGTGATAAAACCTTGTCGTTCGCTGAAGCGGTATGCTAAGCAAGGACCTGTGAGAGGCTCTCCTGCCTTGGAATAGCTTTCTTTGGTAGTGTTACTGATAAGCAATAAAAGCTTATTTTAAGCAGGCCTAGACTGTACAGAGTAGGAGATATGTACAGAGCTAGTAGATCCAAGTTTATTCTTTGCTCCTCTCAGAGTAGACTGACTTCCACTGGTTTCAGACAGAGAAAGGAGACAATAAAAACCTAGCAGCTTGTTAAGGCTGTTTTACCACTTTGTTTTTATTTGCTTTACTCACTGAGAAGGCTTTTTTATAAAACTGTCTCCTGCTTGTCTGCTGTTCTCTTCATGCTCCTGCTTTTTTCCTCTTTCCAGCCATTTAAATTGCGCCACTACTCCCGTGGGCTTATGCCCAGCTGCTTTATCTACTGAAATCAGTGGTGAAACAGTTAATGAAGACCTTTGAGTGTCATTAATAGGCTGAGGGTTGACACTCTGATAAAACTAATAGGGCGCAAAGGGAGCTCAGGAGTTGTGAGTCACTGTTTCAGGCTGCCTGCAGGTTCAGGAAGTTAACGCTTGGTTTTGTTTGGAAAGTTTACTTTGTGATCATAAGACCTAGAAATTTGTGGAAAGCAATTTTCTCTTTTATCTTTAATATGTAACATACCCAGGAAGGGGGGTGGGGGGTGGGTCAGTTTGTGGGCAGGTATCTGTATTTCTTCTGACACCTTCAGTTATACTTCAATATTTGTACGTATGTGAAGCTTGACAAACTTGTGTTGATCATTCTCCTGTAGTCATCTTCTAACAGTGATTCATCAAGGAATACTGTGTAGCTCTAAGTATGCTGGATTTATCTAGTAAGTCATTCACCATACTGAATATGAAGAGGAACTGTTTTGAAGGTAAAATAGTTTAGGATGGGGATTCTTTGAAAACAGAACGTGAGAAATACAGTAAGTATGAGACAGAGGTCTGATACAAAAAGCTGATCAGTTCCCATCTTGTGAAGAAAGTTCTTTGTATTATTCCTGTCTTACGGTCTGCTGTTTTAAGAGGTGGACGTGTGAGGTTATATAGCCTGATAATACAGATAGATATATAGAACTATGTATCTATAGATGTAGAACTGACTTTTTTGCAAGACCTTGCCTGGACACCTTTAATTGCCTGTTCTGATAGTCCAGTACACTTTTACAGTAGTCTAGACAAAACTATGGTTTCTTGCATTGACCCGATGCATAATGAAGAGTCAGTTAATCAAGAAATCTTACCTGGGGGGGGAAGGGAGGGTGGGTAGGTGGTCCAAAAGAATTCAGAAAAAAGCCTTTGGCATGTCACACCTTCCTTTAAAAAAGCAAAGCTGGTTTTTTTTCAGTTGATGTGTCTAAATGGCTAAGCTCTTAAAAAGAGAAATATGTTCTGTGGAAGTTATGAAAGATCTATGGCATAACATAGTTTTATTTTCTTTTCCTCTCTAAATTTGGCTACAAGTAGAATAAACTGCAGCAGTATTCAAGGATGGAGGAAATAGTACTCTTATTGAGGCAGATGTGAATATTGCAATCCACTTTGAATTTGGAGTCTGACAAATACAAAAGCACAAGTAGGACTGGATCTCAAAATTGCCCTGGCTCTTCAGTTGCTGGATTAGTTATTGTGGATGGGCAGTCAGAGTACCTGGGAGGATTTGGGTTCAGTGTGTGTCAGTTCCCCTACTCACCTTTATGCCCACATATACACAAATTTGTAGTTGACAAGCATAATATTCCAGCTGGCTTAATAACTTTATTTTGGCTCTTGGGGGAAAAGAAATATGTTGCCTCTGTTAAAAGAATGTTACTGAGAAAGCTTGTTCAAACCTCCTACATGCTTGGCAGACTTTTGGGGCAAAATATTACTAGGCATGTTGGAAAAGGAGCAGAGCATAGATCATTTTCCAGAGATAGCTGACCAGCTTGAACTGTGCAGGCTGTATTCCAGGAACGCTAATGAATGGCTGCAATTGTGAACTGTCAACTACAGCAGCTAAACTGTTGAAAACCTGATTGTGCAGACCTCTTCACAGCATGTATCTCTTCGCTCAGCTAAATCACGTATTTGTACAGTGTACTAACTGTTGATAAAACTGAGCTCTTGAGACCATGCTCATAAGGACAAAACTGGGCATGGGCATTAATGTAACTTTGATAAGGGTTTCCTTATGTATTGCCCTAGATGCATATTTTACTGTACTCCTAAAGAAAAAAGAAAGTACTCTGCAAATACATACCAGTAAGCAATACTTAAATTGCATTATTACTGAGTACTGTCCCTTTCTTCACTTTGCTCTTAACTTACTAGAGATTTGAACTCCACTGCAGCTGCAGACTTGAATGTTTTCACTCTCCTCCTGAAGGATTGTCTTGAGGAGTGTTTGTAGAAGCAGGTGAGAGCGAAATGTGGGCAGGCACGCTCCAGTGCCGTCAGTGCCTTCGTCCGGTGGCCAGAACTGCAGCTTTGGAAAAACAGTTGAGATAGGACTTCTGAGGTGAATGTTATGGTTGGTGGTAGCAAATGATGGTTAATGCAAACAAAACCCTGGTCAGTTGGGTTCCCTTTTTGGTGTACTGTCTGTAACAAAAATGACATAAGGTAACTCCAGCACCACACTGGTTTCTAGATGATGGCAAACCTATCCTGCCATGCATTCAGTTTTTGAGTGCTACAAGACACCTAAACAGGAAAATGGCGTTGCTCCTTTGACAGCACTGTTTCCCATTTAAACATTCAAATACCCTCGTTAGGGAGGAGTCAGTATATTCTTAAAACTAATGAGCTGTAAGTATTTCAGATGAGATAGTTATTAAAAGAAGGAATGGGGGGGAAAAAACTTTGAAGACATTCACAAAGTGAAACAGTTCAATTTGTTGTAAAGACCGCAGTGTACCAGCTCTGACATAAATGGTTCTCTGTACCTCGTGCTCCTCAGTATTCTGCTCAGCTGCTGTGGGTTCATTTTTTTCTGCTCCCCTATAGAAGAGTGCAAGTGTTCCATAGTCAGCTTATTTCTGAATGCTGTCTTGTATGGTAGAAATAACAGCATATGTTTCATGGAAGCTTTTTTAAACTTCTTGTTAAAAGCTGAATATTCAAGTATTTAGGTTTGTTGAGCGGGCAGGACAACCAAACTGCTATCAAACTACCAAAGAGTGGAAATTTCTCTCAGGCTGTGCATTTTTGCAGGAAGTGCTGATAATCTTTTATGACTTCAGGTGACACTATAGTAAATACAAATTGTTCTTTCTTACTGCACTGAATATTTGAATATCAGCCTGTTGCATGTTGAGGCTGTATATTAATTTTTCAGCTTAAAAGCTGGTGATTAGCAACTTCTGTTGCTCATGGAAAATGCAAAACTTGTTTGTGCTTTTTGTGTGTTGGCAAAGATTCCATAAGAAACTTCTGTGAGACGACTCCTGCTAAAGTACAATGTGTTAGTTCTGGTAGATAAATCTAGATTGTCAGCCACAGGTGTCTGCTTTTATTCCTATATTTGACAAAATGTAAAGATAGAAGTATTTATAGTAACTGCTAAAGCTACTGTCTTCTGAGAAGGTTCTCCAGACATAAAAGGTCACTTGAAGTGCAGCGTAAAGTTGTATCTTCATTCCTCTTCTTGAAAATTCCTCTATCTTTAAAATTCATGCTTGATAAATACAAATGTGTCTTGGGTGCTGGTAAATTCTTTCTGTTATGGGATAATTGTTTTTACTCATGCAGGGCAGGTGAGTTAGCCACGTGAAGGACAGCTGGATGCTTGTCTTAATTTTTTTTTGTCATGCAAACTAAAATTATTCCAAGAGTTTTTTTGTATATATCTATTCTCCCTTTGATGCTAGGAGTAAAGCATTTGTATCATGACAGCTTGCCTGAGTGCTTTTAACAGTGCAGAGAGAAGGTAGAAATATTAATTGGTACCATTGAGAGGTGTCAGCTGTCTATCACAGTGACAGCTGGCACGTTTGTCTAGTGCTCTTCAGAGATTACAAACTGGAATGGGGATCTGTCAATAGCAGAAACCAGTCACAGACCGACAGACTGTCTGAGGCTGTCGGGGAGCTCTGCATGTCGTCTGGTCCAACCCCCTGCTCAGGCAGGGCCACCCAGAGCCCCGTGCCCAGGACCATGTCCAGACGGCTTCTGAACACCTCCAGGGCTGGAGACTCCACCACCTCCCTGGGCAGCCTGTGCCGGTGCTCAGTCACCCGCACAGTGACAAGGTGTTTCCTGGTGTTCAGAGGGACACTCCTGCGTGTCGGTGTGTGCCCACGGCCACCGGTCCCGTCCCTGGGCACCCCTGGGAAGAGCCTGGCTGCGTCCCCGATGCACCCTCCCTGCTGGGGTCTGTACTCGTTGATGAGATCCCCTGAGCCTTCTCCTCTGCAGCCTGAAACAGCCCCAGCCCTCTCAGCTGTTCCTCGTGGAAGAGATGCTGCTTGTGCCTTCATCATCCTCGTGGCCCTTTGCTGGACTCTCTCCAGTATGTCCATGTCTCTTGTACTGGGTGCAGTGGCCTCACCAGTGCTGAGGGGAAGGATGCCCTCCCTGAGCTGCTGGCCGTGCTTCGCCTCATGCAGCCCACGATACCACTGGCCTTTGGAGCAAGGGCACAGTCCTGACTCTTTGGTTTCTGGAAGGGGATGAGCATGGTATGTGCATGTGGTGGCGATGGAGAAGTGCAGAATGGATAGGAAATGAGATACTGGTTTCATTGAAGTATCTGAAGATTTTGTATCTGTCTAGAGCAAGCTTAACTTGTCTGGTTTACTAGAGGATGGGGTGATCAAAAATGAGGGTTAAAAAACCCCTGCTTGCTTGTCTGTCAGGTTATTTCAGCTATTTTTGTAGGGGTGTCGATGACAACTCCTGGGAATGTCTCCTATGTAGAACACTGTTTGGTGGGTGCAAGGACCGTAAATACCTTGACCAACCCTACAAATGCCTTTTTAAAAATACTGTTTCTTGAAGCCAAGCGGTAAGCTCTCATACCAACAGTGCTTTAGTTGGAGCTTCAGCTGAGTGCAGACTGGCATGAAGCTTGGAGAGTTCGAAAGAACTTTTAAATGGTGTGGAAAGGCAGATGAATACGTTTATAATACACTGTGTAATAAACCGTGCCATACCTGGTCAAGTTTCTAATAGCTTTTAGAAAAAGCTAAATATTTAATTTAAAGTGTTTGCTAATAGATGCTTTCTTGACCAGTGTCACATAACTAAGGACAGGTGGGATTTGGCTGAGTCTGCCTGAATCTGTTTTTTCCACTTGCTTTTTTCCCCACAGATACTGAAATATTTTTGTCAAAAAAACAGGAACTACTTTTATTTATAGATAACTGAAATATCTGAAACTACTGTACTGTAACTTAGTAGAAAAAAAAATTCTCATTTTTGGGCTGTTTTCTTTGAAGATGAATACTCAAGCCAGCTGTTCCACTAAGCAAGGCCACTTTCACCAATAATCACAAGCAGCTTTCCCTTTCATCAATAGGTTTGAGGAAATCTAGCTTTATGGGCAGAGCAGGCGGTAGGAGACTAATCCTCTACAATAACATGTTCATACATATTAATAAATGCCTTTTTCTTTACCAGCCAAGTTGTGTAAAAGTCAATATTTTTAAGAGTTTTGACATCTCTTCCAGATTTTTGTATGTATAATGCATTACTAGTGAATGTGGATATTTTAAATTCAGAAATATGGAATTTATGTTGTTTTTTACTACCTCCTTTCATCCAGCTTATTAGGGTCCACTTTTCAAATGGGTTCCAAGCTTGCTCTCTTAAAATGGGATAATTTGCAAAAGAATAATATGACATAGTGGTGTTAACTGGCAAATTACAACAGATGCTGAAGGACTCTGTCCCTTGTGAGGTGAAGTTCAAGATGTTTATTGAGACCATGTAAGTTATTTTTAGGAAGTCCTTGTTTTTTTTTATTTAAGCTTGTCTCAGTTCATCAAAATATGGATAGTATCGATGGGCCTTTTTCTGGCTTTTCTTGAAAGCTGCTTAATAGTGGCAAGAATCCCTGACTGGGTCAAGCGAAGACTATCTGTATTGCTACTAAGTTTATCAACTTCTAATCTATAGTGTTTCTCCTTAGAGGTGTGATCTGCTGTGTTTGTTTTCTTGAAGCTAAGCTGTGCCTGATGTGAACTACATTGTCTTGTATCCTTCCTACAAGAACTGAGGGTTAACTATACGCACTGAGAAGTCATTAGTATGAGAAATCTTACACTTGAGGTGTATTGATTTGAGAACAGAATCACTCAGAATAGTTTACACAATCTGTAAGATTATGTATTCAGCCTGACTGACAACCATGGCTGTCACAAACCAGCCTGGCTTTATTAGCAGGTGGTATTTTAGTAAGCGTGTCCGTGATGATGCTGTCTGCAGGGAGGAAGAGCAGGAAAGCATTGGTGACCTGGCTGGAACCAAGAGTGCACCGTGCCTGGCTTTGGGGAGTGGGAAGATGGGTTGTAGAGGATGGAAAAGATCATCGGTGAGCCCTGGACGACTTTAAGTTGTTATGGTTACAGGACTCCTGGAGGTTGGGGACCAGTTGCTGGGACCCGAGAGAATTGGACCCTGGAGTTCTGAGTTGCAGCTGTTGAAATCAGGAAGAAGTAGGAAGAGATTTAGAAGATGAGCACTTGCGTTGTTCTTTCCATGATTAGTATCAAATAGTCGTATCAGAATTTACTGTTTGAACTCTGCAGCAAAGCTTCTGCAGAAATACTGAATTATTATTACCTAACACAGGTAATTTTATTTTAATTAATAAAATTATTACTGCCTGTTGTTTAGTTGCATCTTAAGGCCACTGTTTAATTAATCCAAGGCTCTGTGAAGCATGATGTATTACTGGCCTTAATTTTTGCCAGTATACGTAAACTTTTATTCTTTCTTTATGGAATCTTGGACTCATGCTTTCAAAGAATGTAATAAAATCAAGGGAAATGTTGTCTCATTTTTCATGATCCTGTGCTCTACTGATTTAGTGTCTGCCAGAGACTTGAAAGGCAGAAACTACAAAGGGATGTTAATCAGAGAAGGCTTTGAATTACCAGCAGCAAAACTTGGTAGACTTAAGTGAATAACTAGGTGCAGCTCCACCTGAAACTGAATTGCTGAATTGCTTCTGTAAAGCCAATCTTTATGAAACGCCTGCGTGTTTCATAATGTTTTGCACTAGCTGTTCTCCAGAGTATATAGTAGGAGAAACGATCCTGATTTTATAGCTAGGAACTTCATATTTGTAGAAGACTTCTTGATAATAAATTATTGTAGCCTGTTAAGTGAGTTTGAATTTAATATTGTGTCAAAATGCTGCTTGATTTTTTTTTTTAGACCAGATTTTCATAGTCAATAGTCAGATTCTTTGGGGGAAGAAAACCCCTTGCTACTATTTTATCAAATAATAATAAAGTGTAGAAGTGAAGCTAGATCACCTTTTGTCTCACAAATCAGCATCACCTCAGGTCTGTCAGTTCAGTAAAGGTATGAAATGGTATAGTGCATCTGCTCTAATTTGCTACAAGACTGTTAAAGGCTTTGAGTATGTTTTAAAATGCAGTGGTGAGTCAAGTATAAAAGTGTTTTCTACAACTACACAGTGCTGGGACAAGAGAAGAAATCATTGGCATCTCTCTGGTATAACTGAGGAGAATGATGATTGTCCACAGGGGAGGGCATGTGGTGATACCAGTGACTGCTCTTTGTTCAGGGTGGGCTGGAACGTTTGAGAAGCTTCCAACCGTTGCTCACTAAGTACTCGAGATTATTTGCCACATCCCTCTGGTCTGACCACTGTTAATGTTGATCTAACCTGCTTTGTCCATGATGCATTCTCATTACCAGCTTTTGTGAAAGTGATTTTATTCTTTTCCCTAGCATTCATAGGAACTGAAAAATGTCACTGGTGTCTTTTTTTAGAGGGCCAAGCCCCAGAAAGCTGATGTCAGCATCTCAACAGAGCAAGCAAGTGGTTAGTGAAACACCTCCACCAGACCTTCTTACCCAGTGCAAAGACAGTCATCTCTCATTCACCTCTCCTTAGAGATTTCTAGTCAGTGCAGATTATTTGCCAAAATCGTCTTTTGAGAGCAAGGTGAAGAAAGTACGGGCTACTGCTCTGACCTTTGCTGTGGCAAGGAGTCTGATAGTCTAGTTCTTTCTCTGCGGATACTTGAAATCCAGACACCAGGAGTTTGAGATGCAGCCAGTTGAAATGGAGCTGCTGATGTCAGACTTCCCTGTCTTACTTCAGGTGATGTGTGCTTCTTCAGTTCTCTCAGAAAAGTTACCTGAAGGTGGTTTTCATCATCTCTGATGGTGTTGGGAAGGGATGGTGTAGTTTGTTTGAAAGCAGCTGAAATGGAGTGCTGGTGCTACTGGCACTGTCTTGCTAAAGATTGTGTAGTACATCTGGGTGTTCCTTCATCTTCTTCCTCTTCAATTCAATTACAAAACTGCTGTTAAGCATGTCCCACTTTGGTGGGTTTTAGCACTTCAATCTGTGTATCTCTTGACTTTTCCGTTGGAGATCAGATCCATGCAGTATGCTTTCTTGCCACTTAAAATATTTTCAGTTAGAAGTAGCCTGTGAACCCCTTTAAAGTCCACCATGGTGGTTGAGAGCCACTGTCCCAAAAAACATCATGCCAGGCTGCTAATTGAGTCAGACTTTCCTGTCATCTGTAGCTAGAATGTGCCTGAAACTGAATGTAGCAGTGTCTAATTCTTGCTGGTCTTTCAGGGTGTGTATTTCAAGTATAATGGCTTTAAGGAACTAAGTGAACAGAATATGTAATTAAACACAAAACTTAACAACTTTAATCTTGAGATTTTTTTAATCCTTAATTCCACACTGACTTTCCCCACGTTTAGTCTTTGTCAATTCTCTCCTGCAATGCTCTGTATTCCAGTTACTCTGTTTTGTAGGGGGAGTCTTATGAGATAAATCTGATTCAGAGCTGCAGTTGCTTTAAATATAATGCAATATAAATAAGTGAAACCTCTTTTAAAAGAAGAGAGACAGAGAAGGAATTCTGTTACTAGTGTAAACATAATCTCGAAATGCTGTAAACTTTACTGGGAGATTCCTGATAAACTATGATCAAGTGATTGAAACCCCCTGGTTCCCATCCTAAATAAACCATGCCCAGTGTTTTAATGTGGAGACCAGCTGTAATCAGTCTTCATTGCAGGTCATAGCTGGTAACCTAGTTAAATACAGCCTTTTATTGGTGATCAGTAAGACATATAGCTAAAAACTAACTTGGGTTTGAAATGCTTCTGGGTGATAAGACATCCAATCTTTTATAAATTTTAGAGACTAAGGAGGGATTAATTTGTTGTCCTTTAGTGCACATCAAATTGGGCAGTTGATGGCTCTACCTTCCTTTTTTTTTTTAATGCCTTGCTTCCTTATTGATCACCATAGTAAAAACACATCTGTACATGCTGATAGTTCTATTAAGTAAGCTCAGACTGTGTGCTTACCACCAGGTCTCTTGATTGTTAAATAATAATTCTGACATTGCATAAAGGCTAAATACTTCTATTTGCTGATTTCATCTTCTGGCTCTTTTTGAGTCACTTTCTCTAAGTGTTTAGTTCACTTTTGGCACTGCAGAAATAATGTAGATGTACAAAGTAACATACTAATGTCTCTGATAAATGTGGCTGAAGAACGCAGTTTTATTTACAGGCATATTGTCAGGCTGCTATGGATTTCTGTGCAAAGGGTAGGAAACTTGAAGCTTGCTGCTGAACTCCCAGTCCTACCAATGCATCGCTGTATGATTAAGACTTCTAAGACTAGGAACACAAGAATAATGGATGTTTTACTGATACTTTATAATCTTAAACTGGGTGCTTCGGTTTGAGTTTTGTCTGCAGCTAAGAATAATTTTATTTTAGAATGGTCATTTCTCACTTTCCACCAAAAAAAGACATGGACTTTACAGTTCAGCAGAAAGGCAGTTTGATTTCAGAGTGTAAGCTAGCCTCTTTCTTTACTTCTTTCTTTTCTATGTCATAGTTAAATTTGGTTCCTACAGGAGTTGATCCTATTCAAAGGCAGAACTTCTGCTTTAAAGCTCTTGCTAGTGATGTCCTGAATTCTCAAAGAATTGTGAAAGATGGGCCTCTGGGCTGGTCTGGAGACTTGAGGGCCTGAAATCTTTTGGAGCAGTAATGATCTCTTCTAGAATGACAAGTATGGGAATCCCACCACCTCTCTAAGAAGTCTTTTCTATTCCTTGCTATTGGTCTGGAAAACAATTCTGATGTGTAGTTTTAAATTTTCTTTGCTGCCATTAAATCCTATAATGTTTGTGCTGTGCTTATACCCAACAGGTACGAGAACGTTTTCTTCTCCTTTGCAGATACTTTAAACTATGTGAAGCCTGTAGCTGTGTCTCTCATCTCTTTCAAATGCCTAATTTTCCTACTCAGTGATTCTTACTATTGGGAAAAAAAAATTAATATGACATTTCTTCTAGTGGTCTTACCTGGATTTTGGTAGGATTATATTCTTCTGGAGAGCTGATATTCAAAACTGGCCATAAAACGTAAGCTAGGGGCTCAGAAAGGCCCAACAAGACTTCAGTTAGTACGTGTACATCCTGTTTGACACCTTTGCAAGATTTTTGTTTTTTAAATTCTGTTTAAATTCTCTTCTGTGGAATTGCAGTCAGCTACTCATTCCATGTTTTGTACTTGTGCAGCTGATTATTGCTACCAGAGCATAATACTTCATGCTTATCCTTATTGAATTGCATCCTTTTTATTTCAGACCATTGCTCCAATTGGGCAAGATCTTCCTGAATTCTATTCCTGCTGTCCAGAGTGCTTGCAGATCATCTGCAGGTATAAAGATAGTCTGTACTCCACAGCCCAAGTCATGGATTAAAGTGTCCTATAACACACTCAGAGGAGACCCCTGGAGAGCTCAGTTTGATGCATCCTTCCACTGAACCATGGGAGAGCCACGTGTACAGAGTAGTTATCAATGTATAAGCCATGTTTTTACTTACAAAAATGTCATGCAAGGTGGCATTAAAAGCTCTACTAATTTTATAACGTGATCACTTCTGTGTTTTTTCTATGAGGCCTGTTCATTTTTCTCAGAAGGAATTTTTGTCTGGCATCAGCTTCTGAAAAGGCAATCTGTGTTGGCTTGCTGCTGTCTGGGTAATAATAAATAGGCGATCCTGCTTTGCTTTGGTTTTCCTTTGAGGCATTGAGCACGAGTTGCCTGACCTGTTATTTTCATGTTCTTCAAAAACAGGTGCGTAGGCCTTTTTAGTCTTCTGGATCATTCCTGTTCTCAAAGTTAATGAAAATAATAGTCAGTGGTATTGAGAGAGAGAACAGTCTGAGGTAGTCTAGTGTGAATTTTTTTTTTTTCCCCCAAGGTGGAAAAATAAAAGTGGTATTCTTCACGTGTTGTTCCTCTTGTTGCCCTCAATTGCTGATGTTGGTCAGTAGTTTGAAGACTGAAACGTAGCCTCAGCTATGCCCTGAACAAGGAATGATGTTACTATTCCTCCTTCAAAGGTAGTAGCTGGAAGGAGGCTTCTATTCAGCAGCCTCTGTATGCCAGGCTGATACCTGGCACTTCCACAGCCAGTATCATTATTTAAGCTAAAAGGCATTTATCTGTATACTTGAAAAATTGCCAGTTTTTATGGGCATGGTTTCTAGCGAAGCAGAGCTCTCTAGAATACAGTCTGTATCTGACATGTGCTTGTCCTGATTAATGGCAGTGGGAGGATACTCTCTTGAATGTGAGGTGAGACTTTGGATGTGGTTTAGACTTCCCTTTCAAAGGGACAACTTGAAGTTTCAGCTATTCGGAGAACTGAATAAATTCTCATCCTTTAAATTTAGATAAAACTCCTGTTGCATGAAAACTGTTGTTAGAAACCATACCATCGGAGTGTGGTGTGAATATTGATGTTTGTGAGATTTTAAAGGAAATAAATACAATATGTGTTGTAGGACTTCTTTATGGAGACATGGAGGCACTTTTACCAATGGAGATGCAGTTTGAATGCTAAAGCATGCTAAACTAGTTGTCTGTCACAGTCTGTGGGGCTGGAATCGAGCCTCTCTGTCCCTGGGAGTACCTGTTCCCCTCTCTAACCAGATAGAGAGGAAGAAGTGCCTGGTGCCCCTCTCTGGGAGAGGAGGTGGGCTCTCATTCTCTGTTCAGCGCCAGGGACATCCCCTTGATGGCTGGCTGCTGGCCCCGCTCTGTCCCTCTACTGACAACTGGGACCGAGTCCTGACCTCTGGGACCTGGGCGGTGGCCAGTGAGGGGACCCAAGGAGTCTGCTCTGCTGGCCCAGACTGTCCCCGCGTTCGGTTAAGGCGGTATCAGAAAGGCTTCTGGTGTCCAGCTGTGACGCAGCAGCAGGCTGGATGATACTACTTCTGTAAGCTATTTTCTCAATTGTTTCTGCAAACTGAAAGGAGTTTTTAGTAATTTTCTAACCTTTTACTGTTTGTGGTTAAAAATAGATGCCCCCATAGTCTGAAACTCCAGCGTATTAGTTCAGACCTGCACACTAGGCATCATTCATGTTAACTCTGTGGATTTGCTTCTCCTGTTTAGGTAGCACAAACCCCCCCTCCAATTAACATCTTGCTAAAATACATCTACAGAGTAAAAAATGTTCTCTTAATTGTCTGAAGTAATGCAAAAGCAATTTCTACAGCAGGGGGTACAAATGAGGATTTGACAAGGAAAACTTTTTGATACCTTTCCAGATACGTGCTTAAGAGTAGTACAAGAATATATAGCATACAGGGTATCTGTGTAAAAATAGACCCTATGAAATACGTGCCGCGTGGTTATAAACCACAACTTCTTATACCTAACAATAGAAATAAGGTTTTATATGCTGCAAGTAAATTTATCTTGGAAGTTAAATGCCTTGCTATTTACAGTCACTTTCTGAGGAAGAGACTTTTTACATACTCCTCACAGACAACTGAATTAGAAAGACAAGCTTGGGCCTCTCCTTGCCTTCAACAAAGGAATGCTCTCTTGATCTGCAGATGCCAATTGCTTTCCATATGTTAAGTCCCTGTATCACTCAAATGTCCTTGAGCTGTTGTGTTGCTCTTCCTATAAGTAGTTGTATTTAGTTGTCACTCAAGTGTTCAGTACTTTTTATGAAAACATAAGTAGTACCAACATAAGAGCAGGATATTTATCAGCTTGATCAAGCAACTTCTGTAGCAGGTTTTAAGCTAAATTCCAGACTCACATGGAGGTGTGGGTTTTTTTTTTTGAAGGGTAGAGTGGTGAAGGTTGGGAGAAGGAGTGACAAACACTTCAAACAAGTGATTCCTCATCATTGCTGATGCACAAATGTTGTTAATCTTTGTGAGGTTTTTGGTATACACCTGCCATGGGAATCAAATTACTTCAGAGAGTGTTTTGTTATGGTGCTGCTGCTGTGATTTTTTTGGTTTTGTTTTGTTCTATGGTTTTAACTATACAGTAATTGTAATTAAATGAAAATAATTAAATAACTTGAATACAAGTTGGTTTAAGAAGTATTCTTGCCATAAACTTAGAGGAATGGGCACCTGTGCTTCTACCATTGGTATAAACTTCTGATTTTAAAACTGTCTTTAAAGGGAATTTGAACTAATACTAGCTTTTCTGAAGATTTTTCAGCTAAGCTGTTGCATTCTTCTCTAGGGCTGGTATAGCTGTATCAGTGTAAGGGTGAAGTGCAGTATTAATTAAAGGAATTTCTAAGCTTAAGTATAATGCTCTGATACAGCCACTAGCAGTAGAGAATTTTGACTTTGCTTCATCCAGTATCTTGTAAACAGTAAGTGTTCTGATGAGGCTTTGGAGGTTTAAGATCTTTAAATTACACTCTTGGTATAGTTGCCATCTGTGGGGCAAATGTGCGCAGACCAAGGAGGGTCAGGCTATCTCGGGAGTAGTCCAGCTTTCTGCAGGGTTCCTGGAGCCTGCAGGCTTGTGAGCCCCAGGCTGGCAGCTGGGGCGCTGATTTACCGCCTGGCCAAGCGCCTCCCAACAGCAGCTGCCCTGCTGCACGTCGAGAAGGGGCAGCATGAGGATGACTGACAACCGCTTACAAAGGGAGGGATATTTTAGATTCCGCTTTTCAATTTTAACTTGATCTGTTCTTCAGTTGTAACTTCATCTGTCATGGCTTGAATGTGGCGTATTTAGCTCTGACTTCTAGGTCCCTTTGGAGAACTTGTGTATCTTGACTGTGAAGTAGGGTGCTAAGTAGAATAGAAATACTGGGTACCGTTTGCAGAGGCATTTTGTGAAATATGAAAACTGCGAAAGGTATCTTCTGATTTTAGATATGTATAGCATTAGAGTGGTATACAGCTTACCTACACAAGATTGTCAGCGTGATGTGAGATGGTTCTTTAATAGCTTTACAGTTGTCTTTTTACAGTAGCAACTTGAAATAGCACAAAAATCCATAGGGCTCGAGGATTACTTTTTCTTTTTGAATCGGGCCTTTCAGTCATTAAACTATTCTTCAGGCATTCTGTGAAGTCTAAACTTTTGGACTTAAATTTAACCTGTCTGGACAGATGATTTACTTTGTAATGCAGGTTGAATAAGAGTTAGTATTTTTATTACGTACCCATTTTCAATATGTCTGTTTGATTCTTGGATCTCGTAGGAATCCGTCAACTGCATTCTACCAAGCGTTCCATTTCAACAAGTTACGTGAGTCAAAGACCTTCTGGGATAGGTATGAATGCTTAAGTATGGAATGCATACGTGCTGAGGTACGCATGAACAGCTTTGCTCTATGCAAGTTTCTCGGCATTTTTGTTGCACAGAACTGCTGCTTGTGTTTAGAGCTTCATATGGGGCTTCTGCAGCCTGAAGGTCAAAAAGCAGTCATGGAAGTGAAGTATCCATACTGAAACTTAAAACTAAGTCTAAAATAATGACATGACTTTTTTTTCTTCCTCCTTCCATTATGTGTGTATCATGCATAATGTGTAAGCTGAAAGAGTTTAATGCTAGTCAGCTACCAGCTGACCTTCACTAAAATATTGACAGCTTCCTTTTCCAATAAAAAGGAAACTTTTTGGCATTTGGCTATTGAGCCCTGTATCAGAAAACAAGTTGTGAAAATGTCATATTTAAACACAATTTTGGCAGAGTTAAAATCTTTTGGTCTCAAAACCAGGAAAGGAAGCTTTCTGGCTTGTTTTCATTCTGCTTAAGTAAAGCTCGATGGGGAATAAATGTGAACCGTGGCAAGATACAAGGACAAAGTAAATCTACGAAGTTAGCATTGAACTCACGGCGAGAAACTGCAGTGAAGTGCAACAGTCATATCTGTTACGGATATGACTTGTCAGAGATGCATTACTAATTCATCAGTAGCTGCAAACGGTTTCTTTCCCGCACTTTAATGATTTTGACGGGGGTTTTTTTTGTCAACATGAAGTCCTAGTGATTATGTTACTTCATGCCTTGTGATGCTCTGGCTTGTCACAATACTTCTGCTTAACAAGCTCTGTAGCATATAAATTTTGTTTAGCTATTGAAGTATTGATAACTATTTCATCATTGTACTGGCTGTATTTGACTTGAGAGGCTTTTCAACTTTCAAAGCTTAACTGAATCCTTTAAAGTTTGCTTGGCAACAATTTGTATATTGTACAACACTGATGGTTAAAAGTAATGCTAATGCATCCTGCTCTTTTTTTTTTTTTTTTATTGCTGAAGTGCTAGCATTAGGCTAAGTTTCAAAAGCACATCTTCCTTTCCTAGCAGAAACTTGGACAAATTTGCATTTTTGCTTTTAGCTCTGGATGATGCCACTTTCCTGTATTTATGGGACAGAGTTGGTCTTTAGGTTCCAAGGACTTCATTATTTAACTGAAACAAACTTCAGGGGTTTGAATACAAATTTGATACATAGACCAAAAGCTCACTTCAAGGTCTAGCCTTCATCTGTTTCTCTATTTTCATGTCTCAATTTGAAATAATTCTTCAGACAAGGAAGCTGATTCAAAAAAACCCTAAAATCAAGTAATTAATGATTAAGATTGAGGCTTCACAAATCTGAAGTTTACATACAATGTCTGAAGCAAGTATTGGAAGCATGGGATATAGAAAAACATTAATTTCAGGTAAAAGAATGTTGGTGGCTTCCTTTAAAATAGTCTGGCATCTTTGCTGTTGAACACTTTGTGGTAAAAACAAGTATTTGTAAAAACACAGAACTAAATTCATCAGGATTGATGCAAGTTTTAAACTTCTAATCTGTTCAAATTCCAAAGTCTTTGACAGGGTTTAGCAGGTTTTGCATTTACACCCCAGTTATTAGATTTTCTTAAGATCACGTACGTAGTTCGTCTTTACTAGATGAGTGAAACCAAAAGCTTTCTACAATAAACTTCCAATGAAAACCTAATAGAGGGAACTTCAAGGGCATAGCCAGTAACTTTTTGTGATCTCCAGTTTGTGAAAGAAAAATCTTTCCTGTGAGAACCATAAGCTCTTCTAATTTCCTCAGAACCCCTTTTTTTATCCCTATCCCAAAATGTGGGAGTTAAAACATTGCTGCAGAACATAAGGATCTGAAGCCTGCTGGCAGTTGACTCTCTAATTACATTTTGCAGCTCCTTCAGAAGTAGTTTGTGAACCTCAGGAGCTTGAGTTAGGAGATTTTAGTGCAAACATAATAGAAAATCTTCCAGTGTCATTTCAGTATGCTTTTTTCCTAACAAATATGGATTATTCTCCTATGAGCAGCCATCTCTTGGGACCATTTGAAGTCAGCAAAGCTAACCACATGCTATTGCAATAGACACTAAAAGATTGCTAAACTGCTCCAGTAAAATAAAGACTTGTTTATTTTTCACTAACACACCATGGCAGGGAAGAGCACTGGTAATAGTCAAACCATTAAATGTTAGTGAAATACTAGTTGTTACTGGCACATTTGCAGGAAGCCTGCAAGTGTTTTTCTACATAGTGTTCACAGAGGTGTTGCTACAGGCACAAGCCTCATGGGTCTGTCTTTTCAACTGGCATGGTTATGGAGAAGATGAAGGGGAATAACAGCTTCTTGGCAGATTCACATGAGTCTGGGTGTCTGCTATTCTGGGCCTGGATTGCCTTTGTGTGGTAACAGTGCCGTAGGAGCTTCAGATGGGTTTGCCTAAAGCAGCCATTGTTGGTAGACTTGAATTTAAAGCAGTAGGATTTATGTTTCCATGGCATTTTTGTGTGAATCATTAAACCTTCACAATATAAATTAACTCATAAAATGTGGATTTTTCTCTCCACATTAGCACCCAAGTAAATGTATTCTAAGTGTTGCTGGTAAACATCTTTCTTATGTAAATGTGATGAATTAGACAGCATCTCTTCATGTGATGGATTTTGCCAAATTTCCATTTCCCTATTTGGTGGCTTTCTATTAAATGAGATGTTCTTCTTGTGGACAGGAGAAAGTCACGAGTTACACATCTCACTTTTTAATTGTAACCTTATCTGGAGGTTCTTTTAGGGGTGAAGCTCTTCTGATTTGAAATTAGAAGTCTAAAACTCCATGTGAAATGTAAAAAGAATCTTAGGATGAGTCTAACATTTCATGTAACACACTGATCCAGTCAGTGTTGTGCTTAATGTGTTCCTTCGTGTTGCTTCGTTCTCATGGGAGTGGTGCACAGTGGGACTGTCCTGATGTATAGGGAAGAGTGTTTGGTTCATTAGTGTAACTCAGTCTTACCAAAACTATGAAGGAGCCACGTTTTTCTTCGATGTCGAAAATACCCCAAACCTAAAACAATTCAACTCAACGTGTTGGTTTTCCCCAGAAGTATTCTGTCTCTTACAGAGCTCATGCGTTGCTTCTAAGATCAGTTATGATGTTGTGTTGAATAACCAATCTTCAGAATTTCATGTAAAACTGAAGAAAAGTTAACTGTCATATGGAAGCAAGTACGTCTCTGACGGAGGAGCTGACTAAGGTGGAGCTTAAGTAGACTTGCAGGGAAAGCCAGGCACCTGCCGGTAATCCTGAGGCTGAGAATTCACTGCCTCAGACTTTCTCACACAGCTTTGACAAAGAACGGTGATGAAAATCTGAAAGACTTGCACAGATACTCTTTCAAGGCTGGATAATTGATTGTATTGGGAAGCTATCATTATAAAATCTCATAATTGGATGGAGGCTAATTAAACATGCCTTGACTGTTTCAAGACTATATAAGGTTTCTCTGGACAGACTAAATAGCTCAACTGGTGGTAAGACGTGAAGAGTAACTGGTTAAGCTCATAAATGAGTAACCCAGTGAGGGGAAAGGATAAATTAATGCAGTGTTTTAGTTTGTGACTTGTGAGCAAAACAGATGTGGGAGCGCCTCAAGGTACCAGACTCTTCCTTCCAGAAAGGTTGCTTGATAGTTTGGTTTAAAGCAGTAACAACGAAAGGGCTGGAAGAGCTAGGGGAGATGCTTGGTTCAGGGATGTCTGTCTGAGACTGCAGCGTGTAACGTCTTTTCCACTTTTGCCTAAAGCAAAGTAGATCTAGTGCTTTAAAGGCAGAGTTGTCTCATAGAGGCCATTGGGCAAGACTCTGCTGGCATCGGTGACCCTTTTCTAGTCTGTTCTGCAGGCAGACTTTTCCACTCTTGAAGGATTAGCAATGTTGAGCCATAGGTTTTATGTATCTAAAAGCATGAGGGGAATAGTACAGTAACTCTTGATGTGAAAATTTAAAAGAAATATCAAGAGCAAGAAAACTCATGTGTTTTGGCAGTCTTTTGGGGGGTGACTTTCTGCGAAGAAATTCCTCGGGGAAAGTAGTATGCAGATAATGAGTAGTACAGCTGAATTCAGAATATTTTTTTATTACTGACTAAAAAGCCTGAGGCTTCAAAATTGGTTTACGTCATCCAGTCAGCAGGATTTGCAGTCTCATTTCAATGTGGAACGCTATTGCCTAGTCTAGTGCTTGACAGTGCCAAGGTAGGGCTGTTTATAACCCTCATTCCGAATGCATCCAATGTTGGCATAAAATACATTATCGAGGACTGTGGAATCTCTAAAAATGAACCACTGTGTTCTTTTTACAAGCATACAGAGTGAATTAAGCTGCACATGCCTTTATTTTGATGTCTGATTCCTAGTCCTTCTACCTAGATTTCAGAGTGAATTTTGAAGTTGAGATCGTGTCTCTGAGAAGGATGGTAGTTGTACCTAAAGCCATTAATGGTGAAAACACCAGGCTGAGTTTGGTGGCGCTAGTTGAATCCACCATTGAAATAGGACTTGGTGCCTACAAATGTGAGGTGATGTTGATGGTTAAATTTTCCTCTGACCATTAACAAGTTAACATTAAGACATTAACCTTTTTTGCTGTCTTCTGATCCACTTGTCCTCTTTTTTTCCATTAATCAATTTCCCATTCTGTGAACAGTGTTGTTCAAGTTTTGGAATAGTCTGTAGTAAGTAAGCTTTCTTGAACTGCAAAATTACGCTTTACAAAGAGCACTTCTTTGGTCATTATATATTTTCAGTGAAGCTGTACACTGGTACAGGTTGTGCTAACAGGGCTACCAAACACTTTTTAACAATATTATAGGTTGTTGATGATACTGAATCATCTTTCCAATAATATCTTACCGTACTCCTGGGATACCATGTCCCCATAGGAAACGTTTTTGCAGCAATGGAGTCAGAATTACACTGAGGCTTTTAAGAACGCGCTGCGTTGTGGAAAGTGTGATTGCTGTATATTGTATAACCTATAATGAAATCAGACTTGCACTTAGATTGACCAGTTCTCTTCCCATTTTCTTAATCTGTATGTACATGATTGTCTAAGACACTTCTGTCACCTTGCAAGACATTTGAAATAAAATGACAATGCCGTTCTTGAGTTGTAGACAGAGGAGAAATATGCCTAAAGTACAGCATAAAGAATTCCGGGGTGCAAGCTTTAGGTTTTTGATACAACACTTTGTTCCAAACACTGCACACCTGATTGTAAGTGAGCTATAGCTAAGCAGTGTTACTAGCAAAGTCTAGTTTTCCCCTCAGTCTTTAAAAGTAAAATGTGAAAAAATTATGTTTAAACCACTAGGATTTTTTTTAAACAATCAAAAATGAGGATTTCTCAGACTAAATAAGGTTTTGTCTATCTGGTGTGTAAGGTAGAAAAATTATGGTTTTAGCATCCGTCTGGAAATGACAAACTGTACTTGGTAATCTTTGTCATTTTTGCTGACTATAAATCTTGCTTTGTGCTTGATGGGCTTCGGAGTGATGATGGCATACCAGTATAACCTTTCTGGTCAGAGCCTTCACCTACCTGGCCTTGACTTGGAGGCCCAAGTCAAGCTGAATTGTTTTCTTAAATTAGAGTGTGCATGCATGGGAGCTGGTTGGCTGCAAGCGCTCAGTTTGAGGGGAGGGCGGGCAGTTTGCAGTGACATAAAAATTATGTGCCTAATGCATCCCTTGAACTGCCCTGTGTTACTTGATGTGGATTTGTGTTTATGTATTACAGCTTTGACAGCCATTGGCAGACTTCAGTAGTTCCTGGAGCAATTGACTTTGTCTAAAAGCATGGTATACTAGTTGGTCTTTTTTTTTTTTTCATAAGAGCTAAATAGTGTCTTTCTAACTCAGGGATTTGCTAGTTGAGACACTGGCTGTACAATGGATGGTGCACTTGCAGAATGTATCAAACTCTTTCCAGCTTGATGGATTCTTATGAGATCCAAAAAGACTTACTTAACAGATTCTTATCTTTTTTTTCCTGGCCTTTTCATAAGGACTGGATTGTATGTATGAATTTCATTCTGCAGTCATGGGATAAAATATATTAATGCAAACTGAGATTTGATATCAACAGCCAAGGATTTGAGAAAAATAGAAAATCTTAAGATTTGCCAGCATATTTGGACTGTACCAAGAACAGGTGGTAGCGGAGCTATTTACTGAGAGGAGCGCTGTAAAGTGAATAAAGAAGAGAATCATATGGGAATTGTGCTAGCATAAAATGTAGTTCTCATATGCTTTTAGAAAGCAAAATATTAGCATCAGGATAAAGCCGCATCTGACTAACTGAAGGCTGCTCTGTCAGCACGGACCTTCTCCTGGGGCGGGCGGGCAGTGGTCTGCGTGGTGCCGGGCGGATGGGCACCGGGATTTGTGCAGGGAGCAGCTCAGGAATCTGGGCTTGGTACTTCGATAATAGCTCAAGCTGCTCTGGGGATACGGGCAACACGACTGTTAAAATGAATAAAAGTAGTGTATTGAGTACTTAGGGCTTTCAGCACTATTAGTATCACTTCAAGTGTAAAATAGAGGTGGGAGAGCAGTAGTTTCGCTGCTGCATTCCAATTGTGCTTGTGGGGAGGGACAGTTCTTACACCCCCATTGTGAACGCTGCACTCCTGTAAAAGGCAGGTGAGAATTTGGAGCACGAGGCACAGCATGGGCAAGGCACTGCAGCAGCGTGCCGTGCCGGTACAGGTGTTCGGTGAGGAAGGGGAAGGCTGCTGGTCCCCCATTCGAGAGGCTTTTTCATGGAACCGATCAAATGCCTTCACTTGGAGTGGTGTAGTGGACTTTATTTTTTACGTAGTCACATTGCAAAATAGCTGAAACAGGAATAGAAGAACAAAGTCCCAATCTCAAATTTAACTGCAAAAGCACTGACGAAAGGTGTATAATTACACTGTAAAGATGCAGAAGTGTGGTGTTTGCTTTATTCTCCTCCTTATCTCTTCAGAGATGCCTCACCTGATGTCTAGAGTGGTGTTCATGAAAGGCTGTGTCAGGGACATGGAGCAGTCTGGGGGATTTCAGTGACTCTTGAACACAGACATTTTTGACAGTTTCAGATAGATCTGAAACATGTTAATCCAAAATGGGAAAGAATACTTAACCTTGTAATGAATTATAAATACTTTTTATTCTGAGGAGGTTTACCACAAACATGGCTTGAAAGAGGCTTGGAAGACAGTAAGACACTGAAACAATTTTCTTTTAAAATGGGTGTTTAGCGCTTTTGTTTTAGGTTACAAGCTTTGTTCCGTTTAGAAATAGAGGTTGTTATTCCCTCAGTCTGAAAAGCTGATTCCCTCTGCTTGTAAGTGCTTGGTGCTAGGTACTGACAATTCTTGTGAGACTTGTTGAAATGGATTTCTCTAAACAGTGTCATACTTTCTCAGTAGTTGAGCTTTGACGTGTGTAACTAATACTGCTGAGCGTATTGCCAGTACTAATTTTAAAAAACCTTAATTGTTTTTTTCCTAACACTTGGGTTCAGTGAATGTTTCATATTTTCCGAGAGGTGACTTTCCCAGCATGACTGCAAACCTTGCGTTTTTCCCCTACGTTAACTTTTTTAAACGTAGCTGCACACTGCTGATAGCAGCTTCCATCTCTGGGGGAGCGTTATCAGTAGTTATCACTGGCGGGCCTGGTAAATAGCCCAGGAGTGGCTGTCCTGTGCCAGACCCGGAGGTGTGGAGTGAAATTGGATTGCTGAGACCTAGAACAGAGGGCTGGTGTGGGGAGCAGGGGACGGGCAGAGCCTGGCTGGATGCAGCACTCGGTTCCTCCACGGGAGTCGGCAGTGCGGGCTGCCCTGTCTGAGCTCCCGGGGAGAGCCCCAGCTCCTCTCCAGACAGGGCGATGGAACGGGGACACCCCCAGCCCTGCCTCACCCCGATTCTGACTCCAGAGAGTTAGGAGGGAGCGACTGGCTTGTGTTCCTGTATTGTGACTTGAAAACAGACCAGAAGTATTAAGACCTGGGATTTAAAGACATAGTTCAACGTCTTGTTTCACACAGTAGATCTACATTCTGATAGTGATGACTGAGATGTTCTGTTGGACTGATGTGCACTGGTATGTCTCTGGAACGAGAGTGACCCTCGCTGTAACCAGCCAGCTGCAGTGCATTTCTTGGGCGTTAAACATGATCCAGTGAGAATTCACTGAAACCGAGGAAGCACAGTCATGGAGTTCAGGGCTTTGGTTGCACCTCACTCTTCTGTTGCCAGCTGCCACTCCGTTGTGAATACGCTGCTGATCCAGGAACTTTTTAACTAGAAAGTAGTCTTCAAATAAAGCCAGAGAACAAATATTACAGTTTTTTTTCTTCCCTGCTTTATAAAAGCAGTTTAGCAGAAATAAAACCAGGGGTAAAGACCTCATGAATATCCCATGAATCCCTGTTTTCCACAGTGAAAAAAGCTGAAAAAATGAGGCAAGGAATCAAAGCAGTTACTGTTTATTCTAATGCATTTTTCCGGTTAAGAGTGTCATAAGCATAGTCTGAGGAATTACAAACTGAAGGAGCAGTGTCTTTTAAGAGCCCTAACTGCATGGGGCAATACTGCAGGGAGAACAAAACCCCCATGATTGTCCCCTGAATTCTTGAATCTGAAGCTTTAGCCTCTCACTGCAAGCATGTTCTAGGAGTCCTGCAGGTGCCAGGGGTGCACAGTTTTAATCAAATGATACAGTAATGCTCACAAAGTTTTCTCCTTATATTTACAGTTCTTCTGGTACAAGTGTTGTTGCCATTGACAACAAAATAGAACAGGCAATGGTAAGTAAAAAATAAGTTGATACTTCTACTAGGATTAGTGGTTCATCATTGAGCATAAGTTTTCAGCTCTATTGTGTTTCTGTGAGTCTGTAACATCCCTTCAGCTGGCTCAGACTGAGACTGTCATTTGAAAAAAGGGTTTTCTGTATCAACTATGGGATGACCACAAACCAGGATTGCCTTTACTGTTGGCCCAGAAGTGTTCTTAAAGGAATCTTCCTACAAATTTCTGTGAACAAGCTGATTGAACTTAAAGGCGTGCTGAAAATAAATAGCATATTTAAATCTTTCTTTAGCGAAGTTCATTACTAGTTTTTCTTAATTGGCACTTATGCTGTGCCATCCTTGACATTTTGTTCAGCTTCAGTCGTGTCTGTTTGATTTTTTGCTTCTGCTGATTTAGAGGCTTGCTTATTTCTTGGTTCTCGTACACCTCAGTGCTTGGGATGGTGTAACGCAGACTCCTGCCTCTGTGTCAAAGCTTCAGAGCTGATACTCTCGTTCTGGGTAGCTGGGACGTAATTCTAGTCCTTGACTTCAGTGTAACCGAGGTGACTAGAACTTAATGCTGGAAACAAAGCTTTGGATGTAAGGGCCACTTCACAGTGAAGCAAAGAGCTAGGTTATTTGCTCTTGAAGGCTGATTTGTTCATACATTTTTAGTGATGAGTGCTTTAGTTTTCCAGGCTTACCGCTTGCTTCAGTGAAAGCAGTAGAATAGTAAATCCTGGGGCTGGAGTGGAATGAAACTGTTCTTTCACTTTGTGCTAACTGTTACTTGTTGTCCACAGGATCTAGTGAAAAGCCATTTGATGTATGCAGTAAGAGAAGAAGTGGAAGTCCTGAAGGAACAAATAAAAGAATTAGTTGAAAGAAACTCTTTACTTGAACGAGAAAACGCACTGTTAAAATCTCTTTCAAACAATGATCAGTTATCCCAACTTTCAACCCAACAGGCCAATCCTAGTAGCACTTCACAAGCGCAAGCAGTGATAGCACAGCCTCCGCAGCCAATGCAACCTCCACAGCAGCC
The DNA here is from genome assembly GCF_031877795.1 of Strix aluco. Classification (NCBI taxonomy): domain Eukaryota; kingdom Metazoa; phylum Chordata; class Aves; order Strigiformes; family Strigidae; genus Strix; species Strix aluco. The sequence goes on along the minus strand of NC_133939.1, from coordinate 31,493,457 downwards.
GAATGTCTCCTCAGCGTAAAGCTTCCCTGCCTCCTCTGAAAATAAAAACCTGAGAGCAGTCTGTCCTTGTGTGCCACTGATGTTCTTTCCACTTTATATGAGAGCGAGTAGCCATGCTTCTGTTGTGTGTTTGGCCTTTTCAGTATTAGACAATCATTCTCCAGGCGCTGTCCCTCACTGGTATGTCACGAAGTGCAGCTGGTGTCCATAAGCCATCGGGGCACAAGGGAAGGCGTGGAAGGAGTTACGAACGCAAAGAACCCATGTGCTTGGTGTGCAGGCGTTGAGGTCTTTCAGAGCTTTGGTGGCTCCCCAAGGTTTCCATTTCCCGTGGATTTCTTTGAGCCTTGCTGTCTGATAAGAAGTAACAATTCATCTTGAGAGCCACTGTTCTTTCAATATAAGTAACATTTGCCTACATTAGTTTCATTTATTTGTTTTATTTATTACAGGGCTGCTATTTTCATAATGTACATGAACAATGTCACAGAACTTTTTTAATTTTTTTTTAATAAATGTATGTATCAGTAAAATGATAGATGGGATTGCGTTTAATAGATAAAATGTTTAGGCAATAATTGAACAAAAGAATCCTGGCATATTTCTAACACTAATGGCAATTTACCTTTGGTATTTATTTACGGTAGTAAAGATCCAGCTTGAATGTAAATTTTGTATAGAGTGTAAGTATGAAGACCATAGTGCATCTGTACAGGTAGTCACCAGTTATTGTGATATAATAAATAATTGATGGGCTATTTTGATGAAGAAAACTTCGCTCATTTCTGTTTCTACTTTCTAATAGAGAGAAATTGCCATGGTTCCTCTGCTTTTTGACATTTCGTATAATTTTTTTTTTTTTGGGTGGGAATAAAAAGCTGTGAAATTGTTCAACCTACTTTGTAACCAAAGAAGCAAAGCTGTGTAATTGAGTTTTTTTATTTTATAATGCACATTCTTTATGTATTTTTATTTAGTGTTTTCTCATTCACAACTTTCTTTGCTGTCTAGCATGATCTGCATGACCTATAATCTTTGAACCACTTTCGTACCTCATGTTTTTATCCAGCACTCTTATTGTAATATGTAAGTCTGTGAACAATGTCAAATAAAAAAGAAAGAACAGCTGGTGTTGGTGGAGCTGAGCTAGTGTGCTATGCACTAGTTGTTTAAAAAAAAATAAATGAAGTGAGCCATCTTTTGTTCATTTAAAATGGTGTTTTGAATTTCGTATGCAGAAAACGTTTTGTTACATTGCAGATTTTAATGTATTTAATAAATGCAACATGCAGATTAAGTGCAGTGTATACTGAGTATTTAAATTAAAAATGTACGTTTCATAAATACAGTTTCAAGAGAGACCATCATTTGTGTAAACTAACACAGTGTGTCAAATTGATGTGTATATATATTTTAACACATTTTCTGAAATTAAACTGCAGTTTTGTTGAATGTTTTTTTGGCAGTAGATGTTGTTACAGTGTAACTAAATTCAGTGGCACTTTTTTTCTTAACAAAATGGAGAAAGGTAACTTTGGTGAGCCAGTAATAGAATAATCCCAAAGCTGTGCTTGCTTCTTGTGCAACAGACTTCTTTCTTTTGTTTTAGGAAAAGCATAATTCTGATGCTGTCAGTGACCCCAGTGGTTTTGGTTTTGCACTGATACATATAAATTAACATCTGGCTGTGTGCTGGGGTGCTGAAACAGTGTGGGATCTCGGTGTGTTAAAACCATAAGCTCACACTTTTGAGAAACGCCTGCAAGAGCAAACGGCGTGGCGTGGCCTCATGGGCGGGCGCAGCTCCACCGCCATCCCTGGGCGCTGCCGCCTGGTCCTCTCCTGAGCTGCTACCCCTTTTGTCAGGTTGTCTGAAGGTGTTTGCTTCCAGATCTTATCCTGTATTTGTCTAACTGGTCAGCTTTATGTGTTAGGTAAAACAAAACAAAAGAAGCCACTCCGGAGGCTGCAAGTTTTGGTATCTTCAGATCTCAAGGGAGCAACCTTGCCTCATGTTCCAGGGACTCGCAGCATCACACCTTCCTGGTAAGTGTCAGTTCACAGCAGAGGTCAAAAAAGCTGTGTGTGTGTATTAAAAAGTACTCACTGAAGTAGCATATTAAAATCTGCTGTGTCAGATTGGTGTTCTTGGCCTGCTATAATAAGCACATGTCTATATTGCTGTAAATCCTTTAGTGAAATGAACTTTGCTTGCAAATTAGAAAACAAAACATTTCTGTAGCTGAGTGGTGTCCCTCCAGTGTGCTCAGTAGCTCATGCCATCTGTACGGTAAGGGTGGAGCTGGTGAAGTAAGTCAAAAGGACCAATTGGGGGATTTCTGGGACAGAAGTCCTTCAGATAAATAGTTGATTAAAACTTTTATGGGGGGAACTCTGTAACTGTCAACTTGTTCTTAAGGAGTGAAATAGAAAGGAGGCATTTGAAACGTGGCCAAGTTAATGTCCTGCCGAGGGTGGAGGCTGAGAAGCTGGTACATGGAGCTGTGTCTGTGCGTTCCGCTCCCTCCCGCGTAACGCTTGTGACCTCTTTGTCTGGGGCTGCCTGTGTGAGCTCAGCCACGCTGCGACAGACCCGCTTGCACACAGGTGTTCTGGAAAGGTGTTTTCTCCGAAAGAAAAAAGCATTTAGTAAATCTGCTGAAAATGGGAGGAAACGGAGACTAAACTGATCCTGTTAGAGATGCTTTGTTTGCTTTGCTCCACTCCTGTTGGGTCTGGTTCTTGGTTTTAGTTTTCTCCTAGCAGCAAGTTGTATTCAGCTGTAAATGCCAGCTCAGCTTGCTGTGCGAGAACACTATAAAATGGCAGGAAAGGGTCTTTGAATTGCTGCTGTCTCTTCCTGAGAGGCAGCCTGAGGCTGCTGCCTGGGAAGAGGAGGGAATAGCAGTTCCTCCACGTGTAAAGATCATCTTGATGTTATTAAATGTTTGGTTTTGGAGAGGGGGAAGAAAAGCTTGTTGACAAACGATGGCGTTACTGTTGGGCTGCGTTGGCTGCTGCGCTGCTTTGTGCACGCAGTGCCCGTCAGCTCCCCGCTGCTGCAAAGCCTTTCTTTGTTGTCCTCCCGTGTGACGGCACCGGCGATGGCAGTCAGCCGCCGTCAGTGCTCTCAGTGCGTGAGGCTGGGCGACGGAGAGACCGGCTCACCCCACGCCCGGGGGTCTGCGGCGGCACGGGCAGCCCTGCCCGCTGCTCCCCGCTGCTCCGCTGTGGCTGAGGGCTCCCAGGTGCTCTCCTGGGGAAATGACTGCACCGAAGGAGCTGTGCGTGGAAGCAGCCTCTCCAGATGTGATGCTGTCCTCTGTGGGGAGCGGTGCTGTTGCATATTCCTGTAATATGTGTCTTTGAAATTATTTCATAGCATTAGCATAACAAATAGAGACGTAATTGAGCTCCCGGACTGGCTGTGCTTTGCGGCGGGGCTGACCCTTTGGCTGAGAGCACGCGTGGCACAGGTGGGAGGGAGGCCGCAACCCTCGTGCCTGCGGTGGAAGGCGTGCTGGAGCAGGAAGGTCTCACAGAGATGGTGCTTGGCTTTGTGGTGGCTCTGAACCAGCCCCTGCACCTCAGAGAGGATGTGACAGAACATGCGGGGAAAGGCTACAAAAACCATGGAGGAAATGCTTGATGAGAGCTGAGAAGGCTGTGACTGGCTTGAAGGGGGGAAGGCTGACACAAGCAGCTCAGTGTCTAGAGAAGGTGAGGGGTGAGGTGAGCACAGAACTGTTGTTCGCCAGTTGTTTGTGTTTCTTCATGTAGCAGAAAGTGAACTTTGGAGCTGGTGTGGAGGCAGGTGGGATGTTCTGTAAGGGGTTAGGCAAGTTCTTGGGCTTCAGGTTGACGAGAAGAGATGTACCTTCTCACCACCCCTACACCACTTCTGGATGTGAGGAGGAGGGGAATAAACTGTAAAGGGTGGCTAAACTTGCCTGTCCTCCTTCGTAGCATCTCCTGCTGCTGCTCGAGACAAAGCGCTGGGCTAGTTGGGACCTGTCTTCTCTGAAAGTGAACTTTGCTCTTCAACAACAAATTCACAACGTTTTGTGGTCTGAGGTAAGATTTGAGTCAAGCAACAGTCTAGCAAATCAGCCCCCTCCAATTTTCATTTGAGCAAGTTTCATTGTGTGTCTATTAACATCCCCCAGAAGGGCAAGTCACTGAGGTGTGGGAGGTGACAATTCCGAGTCCCAGTAGGCAGTTCCTGTGGTATTTTTTTCCTCCCATGAGCATGCAAGGGCACTTACTTCTGCTCATGCCATGTGATATGCTGCTTTTGTGATTAACAAGTGTTTTCTCTTTGTGGACAGTCTGTGCTCATGTTAAAGGACTGTGGGTTTTCCCTTTCCTTTCTGAAGAGCGCTGGAGAAGTCCCAGGTCCTCTGTCCTTCCACAGCACGCAGGCCAGCTCTTCCTTCCCCAGGTACCCACTGCGGGGCTGTGCGGGGGGTGGTGGTGACGCCACGTCTCCTCTCGTTCCCCTGCTGGGGCCAGCCTGGAGCAGGGACCCCGACCCTCCCTGCGGACGGGCTGTGCATGTCTTCCACGGGTACTGCTGTGGGGCAGCCGGCCCGGCCCAAGAGCCCTTTCTTTGTACCGATCCTGTGCCAGCGGCAGGGATGAGTTAACATCTCGGTTTCACCGGGGCTGCCACGGGGTTGCTCACCCCCAAACCCCCCAGAGTGATGGGGGGTGTGCGCAGGGCTCTGCTCGGCCGGGGGTGGAAGCGAACGGGACAAAACGTGAAGCGAACCTGCTGCTTTCTCGGCATTGCGTCTTAAATAGGAAAAAGGTCCTCCCTGGAGGCTCGACCAAGGGGTCGGGGCCCAGCGGCTGCTCCCGGGGCCGGCGGCGCCCGGCCCGGCGGGTGAACTCCCGGCTCTGCGCGGGCGGGCGGAGCCGGAGCGGCCGCTGCCCGTGAAGGGACGAGGCGCCGGTGCCGGGGCCCGCTCCCGGCAGCAGCCGCGGCCTGCGAGGGGCCCAGATCGGGCAGCTCCGCGCAGGGCCCCGGGCCCGCAGGCGCTGCTGTGGCGCGGAGCCGCCCGGCCATGGCGGCCGCCGGCCACGGGTCGGCGCAGCGGGACGGCGGGGAAGGCGGAGGCGGGGGGAGGACGGGCCCGCGGCCTCCCTCGGGCTGGGCCTGGGCCTGGGCCTGCGCCCCGCCGCCTCCCTCGGCCTGGGCCCCGCGGGGCCGCCGCCGGCCGGAGGCGAGGCCCTGCGGGAGGCCGGGCCGGCTGCCCCGGGCGCTTCTCTGCGGAGCTGCGTGTCCCGCGGCCTCCCCTGTCCCCACCGCCGGCTCCCCGGGCCCCGCACTGAGCCCGGCCTGGCCCCTCCGGCCCGGCAGAGCCTCCGCTGCGCTGCAGGGGGTGCCCACCCCGGATCCGGACCTCCTCCCTGCAGCCGGTGTTAGCGGTCGGTTTAGGCTGCCCAAGGAACAGCCTTTAGGCTTCCGAGTAATAATTGTTGTGAAAGGGGGAATTATTCCCTTCGTGTAAGTGACCCAATACCCTCACGGCTGTTTTAGGGCGCCGTGGGACATCAGCCGTGCTGTGGCCCACATGCTCGGAGCTGAGGGGATACACGTGGTCGCTGCGGCTCACACGACCAGTTTGACCACTGGACGTTTTTCACGTTGGCAATGGGTCGATCGTTTCTGGGTTTGTACCGCACTGAGGCAAAGGGAAGCTCGCCGCACGGTCCCAGCAGTGCCGCGATGTGGTACTGGGGGGCTGTCAAACGCCAGAGACGCGGCTGCGGTCACTGCACCGGCTGCAGCCGCAGGTCGAGTCCTGCAGCACCAGTGAGCTGGGCGAGGCCTGGCAGGAGAGGGGCCGTTTGCCTTGTGAGGCAAAACATGCACTGAGCCCAGGGTGTGTTACCAAAGGGCAGCCTTGCAGCCGGTCTTGAGAAGGCTTCACAGCAAGAAAAAAAAGATTTGAGGTGAAAGTGAGTTGCACGTGGTTAATAGATCACCTCAAGGAGACAGTGGGTTCAGTGCTCTGAGGGACCGGACCGTTTCCGTGAGGCGGGGTGCTGCCGGGACAGCGCACTGCTGCAGGCCCTGTGTCGGAACAGAGGCTCCGTCAGTTCCTGCAGATGAGAAGCTGTGGCCTCCTGGGAGGGGAAATAAACCTGGGTAGTGCTCTCTGAGGTTTTTGAAAAGAAACGAAACTGCTGCTTTGCAGCATTTGTACTTCAGAGCCGCAGAGTCTGGGTGCCCGCGGGCTGCCCCGGGCCCTCTGCCCAGTTGCGTGGTGACTGTCTCCGAGGATGGAGACTCCACCATTCCCCTCAGCAACCTCTTCCAGGGCCTGATCACCCTCACAGTAAAGGAAGTTTTTTCCCTATGTTTAAATGGAATTTCTCGTATTTCAGTGTGTGCCCATTGCTGCTTGTCCTGTCACTTGTCAGATCCCCCTGCGCCTCCTCTCCTCCAGGCTCTCTCAGCCCCCCCAGTACATCAGATCGACTTTGCAGCCCTGTGCTGGGCTCCCGTGCGATGCTCCTTCCAAGCCCAGGCCCTTCCCTGCAGAGCTGCTTCCACCAGGGACTGGCCTGTGGTGGGATTCCATGCCCGGCGGGTCAGCCGGGGCTCGGCCCTCACCGCCCCCTTACCCAGCCCCTACTTCACCAGCTGGTCTCAAGGGCTGGCGGGAGGCCGTGCCAGAAGCCCTGCCAAAGGGAGAGAAGCAGGCTCCCCTGCTGCCCTGTCCTCCACCGAGCTAGTCCTCTCCTTGCAGGAGGCTGGCGGCTTAATTGAGCCCTTTTTCCCGTTCATAAATCCATGGCTGCTCCTGATCATCTTCTTGTCCTCCATGTACCTGGTAGGGGTTTCCAGGAGGCTTTATCCATCACCTCGGGGTGATGAGGTGAGGCAGACCAGCCTGCAGTTCCCCAGATCCTCCTCCTCGACCTTTGGGCAGACAGCCATGGCATTTGCCTTCTTCCAGTCCTCTGGAATCTGGAATCCCATGACTTGTGTACGCCCAGTTTGTTCAGATGTTTCCTAACCTGAGCCTCCTCCACCGATGGCTCATCTTCCTCGCTACGCAGCCACCACAGAGCATCTGCCACTCATGGGAGCCTAGAAACAAAGCAGGGGGTTATTCTCTTTTTTTTTGTCTTTTCAAGTTGTGCCGTGTCACACCCAGTTGGATCTTTTTAAGCATGTAGTCTACTGGTCAAAGGAAATTCTGTAGTAGTTTCACATGCTCAAATCAATTTGCTTTTCCAGTGTGATGCAAGGTTGTAAAATAAAGACCCATTGCCCGGAAGGAATAACCTGGACTGTCAGCATCCCTCAGCTGCCACCTTAGAACACGCACAGCTCGAGGCAGTTTCCAAAGACAAACTGCCTGCCCCAACGGCCCACCGGTAAACGACTGAGCTGCCCTTCACTGCCCTGGCTGCTGGGGCAGAGTCCCCTGTGGCAAGGACTTCGGGAACAGGCCTGGAAGCAGAGACCCCCCCCCAGGGCTTTGGCCGCTCGTCATGGCGCAGCTCCTACAGTGCTTTGCCATACCCCTCTGCTAACTGCCTTTTGCGGATAATTTAATAGTTCAGTACCACATCACCTGCAGAACCACCTCGCTCTTGCTGTGTCAGCTCATCACAAAAGCAGCTGTGAGCTCCAGATCCTTCCCATCCCTTCTGCAACTGCCTGGTCTTGGCTGTAACCCCTCTGTCACCGCTTTTCAATGTAGAGCACCCCCAGAACACTTTGGTTTCAACCCAATAGCGCTTTCCAAGTGGCACGATATGCCAAAGGGCAGTTACCTGACGGGGCCATCGCTGGCCCCTGGTCTGCCAGACACGGATTGCTGTTCATGCTGCAATTACAGCAAAAGCAGCCGCTGTGCGTCCCTTTATTTACATGTGACTAACAACGTGCTTCTGTTCTTCTGAATGCAGCGGTGCTCGCGGTGGAAAAGCACACAGGGCTGCTGCACAGGCAAAGCACTGCAAACGTCAGCGCATCCTGTATTTGCACCAAAGCAAGTCTTCTACAAATCTGTTCTTCAAAGCTCAGTAAAATGACACCTTGAACGCTTGGGTCACCACAGCTGCTCGCAAGGCTGCGTAAGTGCCGGCGTCGTTGTGCTGTGCAAGTGAATGGCCCCTGGAGGAGCAGGAACTGGTCGGGCCTCTGCTGCATCCCCAGGGACCAGAGAACAGACACGCAGGGGAGCAGCCACCTGCTGAACCCCCGCGGGGGGACGGGCCGGTCCCCGGGGGGACGCGGAGCAGCACCAGGTCACTGCCGCGGCCAGAGGCTCAGAGGCACCGCGGCACCGACAGGGCCCAGACCCCCCACCAGCCGAACGCAGGGGTTTCCTGTGCCAGAGGGGCTCCCCCCGGGGAAGCAGCTAATTAAGCTGCGCTCAAGGTGAAGCGGCCTAGCTTCAACACCCAGTAAGGCGCCATTTTGCCAACCTCAAAATGAACACAGCTCGCGTTTGAAAAGAACTTTATTTAAAATCAGAGATTATACACACTTCCCCCCGCCACCACCACGTACAAAACATGAGCGTCCACGAACAAGGAACGTGTGTTACCTTGCACGGCTCGGTTCTGGGGCATGCGCTTGGCCGCACTGGTTTACACCAGTCCCAGTGATTTCATATGGAAATATGACAACTCATACAAAAGATCTGCTCCTTCACGGCTAACAGGCATTTAATTAATCTCTACAGAAACTTTTTGCTATTACTTCTAGCGTAACCAGATTTTAAATTTGTCTTCGGTTAAGAAACCTGAAAAGAGAAAATCTTCCTTTAGCAACGGCGTACAACAGCAGACTGGTTTCAGACTGCCTTTGTTACCCCAACAGACAGCAAGAGACCAGCGCAAGGCCTGGGCCACCAGCAATAAAATATGATCAATAGCAGCATTTTCCTCTGTGATCTCAAGATACAGCCTTCTACAGATGCAAGGAGGGCTTTTTTTCTTTTTTTCTTCAGTATCACTAAGAAGGAACTGTGATCATCCATAGGGTAGCAGTTAAGTACTGGGTCCATTGTCAGATGAAATCGAGTTGAAAGCAGGATTTACCTTAAATAGGATTAAATAGATATTGCAAGACAAACCACACTTGGCAGATGGCTGCACATAAAAGCAGAACCGGGGGCAGGAGGGGCAGGGTCCCTGCACCTGCACGCAACATTCCCGTACAACATCGTAAAATTTAAAACTATCACCGCTCGTGGAAAGTTGTCCAAGAAGTATTTACAGCAGAGTCACGGCCCGCGGCCAGGAGAGGCTCGGCACAGCAGCGGCTCCGGCCCGAGCCACTCGGCAGTCTGTGAGACTTCAGCACTGGTTGTCGGAAACAGCTGCTGCTCAGTCGTGCCGGTTCCTAGTTAACACCCACTAACTCTATACAAACAAGCATTCCGCATTTATTAGGACAAGAGGTATAGGGTAAAGTTTTCCGCCGCGATAAGCGTTTGAGGCTAACGCACTGCCGCATGCTGCAGTGAGACTACTCTACGCGTACAGAGAGGACGAAGCACTTAGGTAAGCTACAGAACACGGCACGGCCCGACTGCTTCACTATGAACATGCTTCACATTCGTACTCCAGCCACTGTGAAAATCCGGGCTTCCGACTTTAAATAAAACCACTTCCAGTTATACAGAGACTTAAACAGATCTTGAGACCGGCGTTTACAACAGACGTCAATTCCGACGTAGCGACACGGCGTACAGTTTGACATATCTACAGAGAACATGACTGCGTGCTTCACCGAATAAGTAGGTCCACGATTGTAGATCAACAATATAACTTTATTGCTTTATACATGTGCTGCTGTTCAAGGCACTGTGGCACGGGCTAGAAAACTCGGAATGACTCGTGAAGGGACCTGGAATGCGACACGGCCGATGCCGAGCACCGCTCCTCGGCAGCTGCTGCGACGAACCGGGGCTGACGGGGCGCCGGCCGGGGGGGACAGTTCATGGCAGCGCTGGGGGGGCGCGGACGGGCCTGGCCCGGCGATCGGCCCCTCACATGCCCATCCGGATGCTCTGGATGATCTGGAAGATGGCTGCAAGAGAGCACAGGAGGGGAGCGCTCGCCGGGCAGCGCCCGCAGGGGGCCGGGCAGGCCGCGGCCGGGGAAGGGGGGGGGGGCGCGGGGCCGCGGCATTACCGGGGCCCGCCGCCGTCACCGGGGCCCGCCCGCCCGCGCCCGCTCCGCCCGCTTACCTGATCCGCAGACCACGAAGATGAACAGCGCCAACAGCCAGGGCCCGACCGACGCCTTCTCCTCCGGGGCCGTCCTCTGCGGGCACAGCACCGCCGTCACCCCGGCGCCCGCCCCGGCGCCCGCCCCGCCCCCGCCCCGGCCGCCCCCCCGCCGCCGCCGCGCACCGAGGTCTTGGCGACGTTCCCGCGCTGCGTGATGTTCTTGCTGTGCTTCTCGTTGGCCATGCGGATGCGCTGCTTGGCCACCATGGTGCGACCGCCGGCCGCCCCGGGCCGCCGCCGCCGCTCCGCTCCGCTCGGCCCCGCGCGCCGCCCGCTGCCAGCGTCAGCACCGCGCGGCGCCGCCCGCCGGAAACACGCGCCGACTCGGGGGCGGAGCCGACGGCCCGCCCCGCCAATCCGCGCGCTCGGCGGCGGCCGCTTCCGGGGCAGCGCCCGCCCCCTCCCGCCCCGCGCGACGTGGACGTCTCTGGGGCGGCCGCGCCGCCGCTCCCCTGGAAGCGGAAGTTGGACGGGCCGCGCCAAGATGGCGCCACCCGCGCCTCTGCTGGCAGGTGCGTCGGGCCCGGGCGGCGGCGGGGCGAGCGCGGCGCGGCGGGGAGCGGCCTGGAGGGGGCTGGGGGTGGTGGGGAAGGCGCTGGGCCGGGCCGAGCTGGGGCGGCCCAGTGCTTTCCGCCGCCCCCTTCCCCAGGGCGCGCCCGGCTCCGGGGCCCAACGGCCCTACTCTGCCCACCAGGCCGGGCCGCGCTGCGCTCCCAGGGGTCTCGCCGGCCCGTGTCCTGGCCTTGTGGACACGCTCGGCCCTTGGCCCGCGGCACGGGCGGGGGTGCCGGCTGCTTGTCCCCATCCCTTCCCCGTTTGGGAAGCCGGCGGGCCTCCCCTCCGCTCCGCCGCGGGGCGATGCTCGGGGACGTAGAAGCACGTTTGTTAAAGCTTGTTTAATTTCTTGCGTTAATTCCCTCGTGCGGCTGACTGGAAACTGGCGAAACGCTCCCGGAGGCGCTGTGCGAGAAGAGACGGGGCGCCTGGGTGAGACCCGGGCAGGCCCGTTCCCCCGGCCCTTCTCCCCCGCGGCTCATAGCGGGCGGCGGCAGCCCCAGGACCTGCAGGACGCGGGTCCGGCCTGGCGGGGCCTCTGCAACGCGCGTGACTGCTCGCAGGAGCTCGTCGGACCTGTCTGAAGCAGCTTCACTGTGTTTTGGGGGCTCATCGCTGCGTTTTTCTTTTAACAGTTCATCATTCTTCCCTCTCTTCTACCTTTTAAGTTGCCCATAACATAAGGGATATGTATTTTTCCTTTCCTGTGTTTCTAAGCTTTAAACGCCAGTATATTTATCCTTGTTTGGGTGTATCAAGGGGCTGCAGTTGTTCAGGGTGCATTTTGGACTGTTCGTTGCTGTTTATAATCTATTGTAAATTTAGATCCCAATTTTTCTTGGGACCCTGACAGAGGACCTGGAGAACAGACTCAAGGGAGGGGTGCAAAGCTACTGGATCATATTTAAGATGTTGTTAAAACGTACCCCTGAGGTGCGTTAGGGTCATGGTGTGTCCCCAGTGAAGCGCAGGGCTACAGAGCAGGTGGAGATTCGAAATCTTATCAAAATAGTGTTTTCTCCAAACTGAGAAACTATTGCTTGAAATGTTTTCTATTTGTTAATTTCTAAAGTGCTATGAGGGAAGTGAAGTAAGGATACTTGGCAGCTAACAGAGCAGCTCTGAAGAGCAGCGTAAGGGTGTTTGGTGGCAGATTCTGTTACGTCGTTCCTGTACGGACTGACCCGGCCACGTGGGTGCTGCTGTTCCACTGTCAGATCCCCTGTTAGAGCCCTGCTGGCCCTAACACCTCCTTGACAAGAACCCGTAGCTTAAGCTAGTACAGATGTTGCTTTCTTGACTCCTGCTTGTCAGTAAAAAATTGTCACCTCAGTAGACATCTTTGGTATCCCAAGAAAATGCATAAACCAAAGCTAATACCTGCATAATGGTTGCCCATTTTGTGGTTTAACTTTGAATTCTAATATGCTTGTAATAGAAGTACCTTAAAATTTTTGCTACGTTCACTATTTAACAGTTCTAGCTGCATGATTTTGCATGAGTCTGTCTTTATTTCTTGTTTGTTTTCTACTGCTGTAAGCGTGGCAATGTCTCTGAGAAGAATGAAATTTAAAACACGTTGTATATTGGTATTTCTTTCATGCTGTATGTTTCCAAGTTGAACTTCAATGTTGAAACTAACAATAGGGCAGATCCTGCCTCACATCAGCAAAAAATCAGTCCAACATAATCTTTCTTTGGCAGCGCTCTTCCTGTGTTTAGGCAGCTAATCCTCACTTTGGGGAGTGTCTCAGCAGCCCTTTTCAGCTCCATTGTGCCCGACTCTTCTGTGGCTCTTGTGGTGATGGAGAATTTCCAGCTTCTGCCAGTCAGGCTTCATAGCCATGCCTCCGGCAGCGGGGCTGAGAGCGAGGGCCATGGGCCGCTTTAGGCCAAGGGCTTGTCCCACCCCCCCTCCTCAGGCAGGTGCAGCTCTCTTGCAGTTCGAGGTCATCCTGCGAGGTGAAGCCAGGCACTTGTTTCGTGGTATCCGCTGAGGGGATGAGGGGCAGCGGGCTCCGACTGAAATCCAGGAAATTGCACTTGAACATAAGAACTGTTTCCCTGGGAGGCTGGAGGCGGGCGGAGGCTGTCCAGAGAGGCTGTGGATCCCCATCCTCGCGGTGCTCACCCCCCAGCCGGGCATGGCCCCGCAGCCTGGGGTCTCAGGGGAGGGGTGGGGGCTCCGGGGCTGCCCCACCTCGGCCCCTCTGCCTGGCGTGGCTCTGTCCCACCCTGCCCCGCTGCCCTTGGCCGTGCGGCTGCTCCGGCGGGGAGTGGGTCACACAGCTGTGGGCGCGGGAAGGCTTCAGTCCTTGGCTCCAGAAAAGAGCTGGCTGGTTCCTGTGGCATCTCTTTGGCAAACTGGTGCCTCGGCTGCCGGTGCATCATGTGTCGGGACTTCTGGGGCCGATGGCTTGGCTCAGCTCTGCCCCTCCGCTGTCTCTGTCCTCTGTGATAATCCTGCGGCCATCTGCGATGAAGCCGAGTGTCTCGGCACGTGTTACGTTCTGAATTTCCTTTACAACCCTCTCTCGCATTTAAAATGCAAGCAGGGAAAAAGCGCATGCAGGTCTCAAGGCTCAGAAATGGGATAAAGCTTTTGCGTTGGACGATTTTCTGAATTTGAAATAAGTATCTGTTTGTTTCCTCTTCCAGTGAGAGGATCTGAAGGGCTTTATATGGTCAATGGGCCACCGAGTTTCACAGAGAGCACAGCCTTTCAAAGGTACTGCTGTTATTGCTGTTTCCGATATTTTGCACAAAAGAAATAATTTTCTAAAAAGGAAAGGTAGACTCTAGAGTTGAAAAATGTATAAATACAAGTCAATTTTTTCTTACTACCAGTAGTTCAGAAAGTTGATGGTTTTGAAGGCTTTACACTTGCCTGACTTCCCATTGCCCGGGTAATAATCACTGAACAACTGCAGAGTAGATCGCACTGTTACAAAGTGCTGCTCGGGAGCACAGCAGGAAAATTGATGTGTTGCTTTTTATTTTTGTTAAAAATGCCTTAATTTATGCAGTGTGTTTGAATACTAATGTGTATTTCTTACTTCTTTAGGGACTCTGGAAAGAACTGCAGAGCTGTTGCTTTCAGCAAGGATGGTTCCCTCTTTGCCTGGTGCAATGGAGAAAAGTTGGTGTATTTTATGATATTAATCACTTAATTTGTATTAAACTGGATCAGCTCTGCCCCATTTACTGTTATCTATGTAAAGGCTGTTGCTGTGAACACAGGTGTTTCCATACATGCTTTAAATGCAGTTTATTTTTACATTATTCACAGTAGTAGCTTTGTTTTCTGAATATCAGATTAAATATTTAGTGTTTTTCTCACCCATTCCCCTGGAATCTGGATATGCTTTATTTGTTTTCTTGTTCATAGTTCCCAGTATGACAGTACCTGGTTTTCTGGGATTAATGTATTAGTAAAGTTCACAGAAGATGAAGGGTCTATGCACCTTCTGTACAAACATCACAAGGTTTCTGGTTTTTCTAGACCAGGTGCATTTCAGAGTCCACTAGAGATTATCCTTTACATGAGGGTGCATCACAGGGTTGCTGCTGTAAGGAGGTGGTAAGGCTTCCCCTGAAGCATTGGTAATCTTGCTAACAGGTTAAAAAAAAATCTGCAAAAGTATTTAGTAATACCATTTAACCATTTCTTTTAAAATAGGTAATTTAGATGTAGGATTTGTTACTTTCATTGTCGTTTCTGGTTCCCAAAAATATTCAGACTCTTCATTTTTCATTAAAAACTTCATTTTTTGTCAATTGGAAAGGTCCATTTCCAGAAAATGTTCGTGGGGAAAAGTGTTTTTCCAACCAGCAGGTTGTATATCCAGGTATCCGTACTTTACATGAGAATATTCCAAATGGCAAAACTGTCCAGTCCTGCTGTCCTCTTTGTTTTGGGGGCTGTCCGTGTCTCTTCACTTCTGAGGGGGGCAGTCAGTGAGACGGTGAGGAACAGGCTCCTGATGCAGCTTGGGAGAACAGCAGTGGCTTGGACACATCCTGATGTGATCTTTCCTGTTTCTTTGGATTCTGTGTGTGGCAGATCTTTAATCGATGGTGTTCAGAGGTGCCGCTTGACCTGGTTTGTTCAGCCGTCTGACCTCTGCTTTTCATTGTCCATGTCTCCCTGCATCCCCCAACCTCAACAAGCCCCAATCTTAAATGTTGTATCCTTATACATAGAAGACCTTCAAAAATACGTGGAATAAATATGTGGTTTAATTCAGTTAGAACCTTTCTGTTGGCTGTTGCTCAACTTTAGCACCGTGGCAGTGTGGATGGACTCCCTGTGGGTAGAGCATATCTTGTTTCTGGTTCAGAGTTTAGATGTCGCAGGTAGAAATAGGTGATATGTTTTGACCAGTGCTTTCACTTAGTTTCTGTTGTGCTTGGGTATCTCATTTTAAAATGTGTTCTTGCAAAAATTTAGTAAGAGCAGGAGGAGAAAAAAGCTCTTCTAATTTTGTTACATTGGCCAAATTTGGGACAGATCTAGAAGGGTCAAATATGTGAAAAGTTACCTTGGCTATTAATTAACTATTCTAAGCATGTTTTATTGAAATAGCATCTTTCTGTTCCAGAGTAAATATTGTTAATGTCACCAGTGCTGAGTTACTGCGTTCCTTTGATCTTCCAAAGGCAGTTTGCCTTGAATTCTCACCAAAGAATAATGTTCTGGCAACATGGCAGGCCTATACAAGTGAGTATTTTACCAGCCATAAAAATACACGGGATAACCGCATGTTTTAATTTGGTTTGCAGGCTTTCCATTACTTCATTTGTCATTGTAGCTTATCGGCTAAATGAGCAGTATAGAAAGTGTACAGAAAATTATATGGGTAATCAAGTATATAGCGGAGGAGGGAGGGGTGCCATCTTCCGAAAGCATCTGGTGTCGACAGTTCTTACAAACGCTAAATCAGAGTGCACGTACTAACAATTACTCTATTAAGTAAACCACATGTTTCTAAAAATTGCTAACTGATCTTAGTGCAGGGAGTGTGTTTGGATAATGTGCTGTTCAGGCAGTTTGTGTTCATACGTAGACAAGGAGAATTGTAAAGCTGTCTCAGAGCAGTCGTGTCCTCCGCTGGGCATAGCTGACTTGAGTGTTCTCCACTGTCCAGGGGGCTTTATTCTCTCCTCTGCCTCTCTGTGGAGTTTATCTTCCTGATTTAGATATTCTCAGCCTCAGATGAGTTGTGTGTCTGAAGGAGACAGTGTAAATGCTTCTCTAGACAGAAAGGGCTGGCTGTAGGCTGGGCGGGTGGTAAGTGGTCTGGGACAGGTTGTAGGGTAAGCCGAGGCAGCCCGAGGGACGGGACTGATGCCAGCTGTGGCTGTTAGAGAACTGTAAGGAGGTCTGCTCTGAATCGTTGGTAGAAACAGGCAGGCTGTGGTATCCGGAGTGAGCAGAAGGGTACAGAGAGCTTAAAACCAGCAGAACCATTTTGTACGGCCTGCAGATAGAGCTGTGACTGCAATGGGACGGACAAAACGTGCTGCGTTCTTGTGAGAACAAAACATAGGACTGGGGAATGTACCTTCATAGCGTGCCAAGAGGATGGCTTTTGGTTTTGGTTAAAAAGCATGAGTTAAGAAAGCTGAGCTAGCGGTGGTAGCCCTAGCCTTGTAAGGGGGAGTAAAAACCTGATGCTTCCAAATGTTAGTTCTTTCGGTGGACTGAAAGACTGTAGAAAGACTTAGGTTAATAGGTAGAGCAATGAGCAGTTGAGGGTTTAGTCCCTCAGCGGGTAGGATGCTTCTTGTACGAAGTTTATGCATGTTTGGTTGCTTGTAGAATGGTGAGATAGAATGTCATCACAGTGAAGCAGATTTAATCCCACTACTCTAACCTGTGGTTTCGTTGCAGCTGCTAAAGATGGCACAGCGGGGGTGCCCAACCTACAGCTTCATGAGGTGAAAACTGGAAAATGCTTAAAATCTTTCATCCAGAAAAAGATGCAGAACTGGTAAATAACATTTCCAGATGCTAATTGTTTGCAAAGAAATGTGGTTTCCAAAATCTAGTCCAGGTAAATAGAGCTTTTAGTGTGGTGTTGGCTTCAAAATACTGCCTGCTGCTAGCTGAAAGCAAGTGTCTGTGGCTGTAAGTATCTTTGTGCATAGTTACAATTGTTTGTTTCTTAGTGTAAATTCACGAGCATTTTGAACCACAGAGAAAGCTGGGGAGACAGTAACTAAGTCTAGTTGTGTATTTTTTACTATGCAGATGTCACTTGGCTGTTTGAAACATGTATCATGTTTGAACTTGCTTGGCTTTAAAAATGGAGGAAAAAAAATCCTCCTGCTAAAAAACTGCTAAAGATGGGCATCATTCAGTGTTTCTGTTTTTTTTTTTTTCTTTAAATACAGGTGTCCTTGCTGGGCAGATGATGAGAGCATTTGTGCCAGGAATGTGAACAATGAAGTGCACTTCTTTGAAAACAACAACTTCAGTACGCAAGTTTTTCTATATGTTTCATTGTGTTCTACATAGGCATCTTCTTTTGGGTGGTTTTTTTTGTTTTCAAATTTTTGGGGGGTTCAGAAACTTCCTTGCTGTTTGACCTTCCAAATACTAAATGCTGCATTTCATACCTTGGCTTAGTTCAAGTGGGTTTTGTAAATAAAAACGTGTGATGAAATGGGAAAGTAATGGTGGTTTGCCTAGTAAAAGAAATCCTGTATCGTTATATATACTGTTCTTTACTATTGGTGATACAGACACATAAAAAGGTATAGTGAAGTAATCCAGGCTAACGTGGTTTCTCATTGATGTCATCTCATCTGTGACTTTTTTTTTTTTGCAGATACTATTGCAAATAAACTGCATTTGCAAAAGGTTAATGATTTTGTGTTATCTCCAGGAGCACAGCCAACCAAGGTACTTCTGATGTTGTTTCCAGTTTTTCTTCTTGGTTTCCTTCAAAAAAATCACTGTAATTTTAGTACAACGTACTAGCAGTGAATAGACCCTGTGCTACCAAGAATATCACCTGCAATGAAATCTCGTGGCTTTGTTTCAGGTGGCCGTGTATGTTCCAGGCAGCAAAGGTGCACCGTCGTTCATCAGGCTCTATCAGTATCCCAACTTTGGTGGCCCTCAGTCTGCACTAGCCAATAAAAGTTTCTTTAAAGCTGACAAGGTGACAATGCTATGGAACAAAAAAGGTATAACAGCTGTCTGTTTAAACCTTTATGTTCCTCCTGTTTTGGATTTGATTACTTTGTTTATCACGTGAGCTTTGCTGATGCTGAAGATGGCCGTTAGTGCCAATGCAGCGTTATGGTCACAGTCTGGGATACCCTGAAGTGCTCATAACTTTTCTGTGTTGACTTCTATGATTTTGTATATTGTAATTGAGAATACTCCATGTTGGTAAATTTTGCAGTTGAATAGCAAATTCAAATTTGATTTTGCATTCTGTGATGAAAACATATTTAGACTGTAAAAATAAGATTATACCAGAGCATAAACTGTTCTTAATCTGTAAAATTGTACATACATAGATTTAGCTTACACTTTTAATCTGAGAAAGGAAGATAATTCCATTTGGGTTAACATTTAGGAAAAATTAAATTCAGAAGAGAATGAAAACAGCACTGTTATGAATTCTAGTTAGTTGCTTGCTTAATCAAACTAATTTCTCTTTGTAGTTTGTGAAATAGTTTATATAATTTGCAATAACTGTGTAGAAATAACTGTATGTCTATTCTATTAGCCACTGCTGTGCTAGTAATAGCTAGTACAGAAGTTGATAAAACGGGTGCTTCGTACTATGGAGAGCAAACGCTGCACTACATCGCCACAAATGGAGAAAGCGCGGTCGTACAATTACGTAAGTAGCTCTCAGGCGTTTTGTGCTTGTATTACAGGTCTTGATAGTGGGAATTGCTGTTTTACCAACTTTTGTTTAATGTATGGGGGGTTTGGTTAGTGTAATGAAGTAATCTTTAAAAGAAAAAACAATGTAATCTTAACAAAAAATTCTTCACTGGAAATTTTTAATCTGGAGTAAGGTGATTTTAAAATTTTTTTTTTGATAGCCGAATTATCTGGTCATCTTTGGTATACTTGTCTTAATGTCAGTGGCAGAAAAGCCCACGCTTTCAGTTAAAATATACAAATAATGTGCTTGGGAGGGCGTTCATGTGCACAGGAAGGGAATGGTGCATGTTTACTAAGGAAACACCTGGACAGTTAGTGCCTGAGAAGCCCGGGTGGGCAGGAAGGTGTGTTACCAAACAGCACTACCCTACCTGCGCTTTTAGGCGTGCAGTTGATACTGTTACTCGAGGAGCCGACACAGAATGAGAGCAGTTTTTTGAAGTATATTGGAAAATAGAAGTCCTTTATTTTGTATTGTAAAATGGAAAGTGTTCTAAGATATAAAAATGACGTGTTGGGGAGAAGCAAGTGGATGCTCTTAATTTCAGTGTCTCGTTTGAGCTGGAAGTCCATTCATTAATTTCCCCAGGGTGGTATTTTTTCATTATCTTGAGTTGTTGCTGTTTATGTTTGGGATCATAGAGAGGCTAGTTTGTTGTGAATATTTCAAAGCACTGAGGGTGGGGTGGTGCAGACTCCTCATGCTTAAGTGACTGTAGAGAGATGGTGAATATATTCTCTTCAGTGCCAGTGCTGACCAGGAGAGCATCTCCCGTTTGTCTGCTGCAGCGAGTACTGAGGCCCACTTCCCCTGGGGAAAACCAGTCAGGATTATAACTTGGTATCTAGCATCTCTCTGGGAGTAGTTTCCTGAATTGAGAACATGAGTTGTTGAATTGCATGCTTAGTAAAACTTTCTTTCCCTTGAACTTAATTTCCAATGCATCTGTCTTTAGCAGGAAGTTTATCATTAATCTTCATTTAACTTAGCATAGAAAAAAACCTGATGTCTGTTTTGTAAAACTGTTTTTTCCAACAAAAGCAAATGGTGGGCACTTGGAGTGAGTGGTGCCTCATTTCCTGTGGATTTGTGTCTTCTGGTTACTTTTGAGGTCCAGTTTTGGAGCTTTTTTCATGCTAGTATTTGTAGAGGGTGTTTTGGGTTTGACTAATACACGCTCATGCCGCAGCCTTTGCCTCAGCTGTGAAGCCCCTGTAGATCTGCCCTCATCCTCCGGCTGCCCGCTGTCATGAAACGTGCGGAAATGTCTCCTCAGAGCTCTGTCTCTGCAGTTGCGTTTGGTTAAGGTCACCTAAAAAGTTCTAAAGGGGAAAAAACACTGACAGTGTGACTGCACGGCCTAGTTTCTAAAGATAATGAGGCTTTAGAGTAACAACAGGAATGAACAATTTAAATCACTTTGATACTTTGGGTCAGTGTCTGGATTTAAGAATTGTCAGTAATGCACTTGACGTTTATCTGAGATACAGGTAAAGATATCCAGATTATGAAAAATTACAATGGCCTATGTTTTTTTTTTACCCCTGTGTATTTTACATGAGTTTCATCATTCTTCAATATCTCCTAATGCTCTAACCCCCAGAATAGCTTTTAACAATCTCAAGCTTTAACCATTATGAGTAAAACCATTTTTGTGTGCTCTCTGACTCTAAAATCTGTCTTATAAAATACCGGTCCAAAGATAACTTAGATCAGTATTTCTTAGCTCTACAAAGCTGAGCTATGCAGTATTTCTTGGATTTTATAAAAGAGGAACTCGTATCCAGCTGGTATAAAACTCCTGTTTTTGCAGGTTTCCAGTGGGACAGAAGGTCCTGAGAGATCATACTTAAATAACGAGGGGAAAAAAAAAAAGGAATTTTTTAACAGGAAAAAACATGCTTACTGTTAAAGTGCTGATGCTGACCCTACAGAGGTAATTTGGAATGGCTGCAGTTATTGTTGCAAACCTTAACTAAAATTATCAGAAGATAAAATGTTGTTCCTACCTCTATTGTTAGCAGAATTCATTTTCACTGTCAATAATTAGATCACAGCATTTTAGCAAAGCATGAAGTTAAGAATTGCTATTGATTTTATTTTTGCTTGCGCTGAAAAGATACAGTTTCCGAACAACAGCTGCATATTTTCCTTTTCCTTTTAGCAAAAAACGGTCCTATTTATGATGTCGTTTGGAACCCCAATTCTGTTGAGTTTTGTGCTGTATATGGTTTTATGCCTGCCAAAGCAACAGTTTTTAACCTGAAATGTGACCCCGTGTTTGATTTTGGAACCGGTCCTCGCAATGCTGCCTACTACAGCCCGCATGGACACATCCTAGTGCTGGCAGGATTTGGAAATCTCAGGGGACAGATGGAAGTGTGGGACGTTAAAAACTACAAACTCATTTCCAAACCGGTAGCCTCGGATTCCACATACTTTGCTTGGTGTCCTGACGGGGAGCATATCGTAACCGCCACGTGCGCGCCCCGGCTCCGCGTCAGTAACGGTTACAAGATCTGGCACTACACGGGCTCTCTGCTACACAGCTATGAAGTGCCATTGACCGAGGAGATGTGGCAGGTTTCCTGGCAGCCCTGCTTGGATGGAGTGTTCCCAGCGAAAGCGGTGAGATACCAGGCGGTTCCGAGCGAGCTGCCCGGCGCTGAGCCGAAGCCTGCGCAGGCGTACAGACCTCCAGCCCTGAGAAACAAACCTGTAACAAGTTCCAAGCTTGTAAGTAGAGTTTCATTCATGAACTAAATTGTTCTGTTTCATTGCTTGTCCCATCTTTGAAGCTTGGCCTCAAGTATGTGTATATTTTTAATGAGGAACACTAGAAGAGTAGTCAGACTGGCAGTAGTGTTGTGGGGTTTTTGAGAGGTTTTCTTGATAATCCTCTTTGATGCTTTGCTGGCTGTTTGTGATAATGTATGTTAGAAAACCGACATTTCTTTGGTCCAAATACTCTTCTTTTACAAAGTCATTTTGCAAACTTTAAAAACGCCCTCTACAACATGAACTGGAACAATAAACTGCAAATTTGGTTTACGGTGAAATTGGATACTCTAGTTAAGATAGAAGCCTCTGATTTGGGTGACCCGACTTACCAGTCTAAACCCAGCTAGACAGGTTGTTGCCTGTCCTCCCAATAGCTTTTTTTTTTTTAGGTAAGTTTACTTGCTGGAAAGAGATTTGATTGTTAGCAAGTCAGCTGCAGTTTAAACAGGTCTCAGTACAGTGACCTACTTGTCTAATTAGTTTCTTTTCTGCAGGTTTTCAAAGTAGGCTGAGTAGCAACTAATTACATTTAATAGTTGCACCCTTGATGTTTGAGTCTTAGAGCACTTTGATTTTGAGCCTTGTGCTTTGGAAGGAAAGACTGCTGCTTGGCTTGTGAGGAATCTATTAATCATGCTAATGTCTGATTTTGTAAATGATCAGGAAGCAGAGGTAGTAGAGAAAAGATACGTTAAAATAATTCTGTTTACTTGTATGGGCGAGAAGTCTTGTCATATGCGTTAAAACAATCCAGCTCCTCAATTAAGGCTTATCTTAAAAAAACCAGAAGACTAAACAATCCCCCTTTTTCATCTCTCCCTCAAGAAGTCCCACCCCATCTTTCCCCTCCCAGCAACCCATTTTTTCCTTCTCGTCACTGGGAGTTCGAGTTAAAAAGTTGTCAACAAAAGCAAAATGCCAAGCTTCAGCCAATAAACCAGCTGGTTTATTCCTCTTTGATTTATTTCCTGCCTGAAATAGAAAACATAAAGATTTTGTTATTTTATCAGAAATCCATGAAATCTTTAGGACATACAGGATAGTCCAATCCAAACTTGAGAATGGATGGGTTTGAAACCCTTTTCACACTGTCTTCTACTTGAAAGAGAAAGGGCACGTGCTTGGGTTTTTTTTCCCTTTCTTTTCCTTTATGGTTTGTCTTTGCATATGGTGTTGCCTTAAGTAGGTTCAACTGCTGGGTTTTTTGTACCAACACGGAATATGGATTTCGTAACATAATTTTGCATATCCTGCAGCATGAGGACGAGCCACCTCAGAATATGAAACCGCAGTCGGGAGGCAGTGATAAGCCACTCTCTAAAACAGCGCTCAAAAATCAAAGGAAACATGAAGCAAAGAAAGCTGCTAAACAGGTACTGCAGAAGTCGTTATTTCAAGGATAATTAGCTCTCACAAAGGGCACTGGCAGTCTCGGCAGTGACCGTTAGCTGCACTGAGCACCCTCCATGCATCTGCACATGCTGAGTTGTGCGCAGGGTGGGAGAGATTCTCATCGGACTAGAGCGGGTACAGAAGGATGGCTTACAAATAACAGCTTTGGTTAGTTGCTGTGAATGTTGGCTGAAATCAATGTTAAGACTAAGTAATTCTGACTCTTCACCTTCAGTCAGTCTGCAGAGTTTTTTTCGGTGTTAGGCGAGAGGTAAGAGCAGACTTGCTGCTTTGGTGCATGTCCCCAGCAGGTCAGGGCTGAGGCACGGTACCAGGGCAGACCAGAGACAGCCTGCTCGGTGTCACCTCTTTGCGTGCTGTTCTTCAGCCAGGGAGATAAAAGCCAGCTTTTGGTATTAACCTTCCAATTTCTACAAACTTCTGAAGCAATAATTTCTTTAAATAATGTCTTTTAATTTCTTACACTGGGTTTGAGCCCTTTCTTTTACTTCAGAGAGAATGACCCACCAGTCTACTTTTATATTTGTGTATGTGTTTGTCATGTCATCCCTACTGGTGTTTCCCTGTGTGCTGTATGGTTGGTGTCTAGAGGAAGTAGAAATTAAACAAGAAACATCGTGTGAGTTGTTAGAGGTAACCCTTTTTTCGTGGAAAGCAGATATGTGTATATATAGGTAATGCAATACATCTAAGCAAGTCACAGATTGTGGAGCACACCAGCAAACTAGTGAAAGGAGAAATATTAAATGGATCCCTTAAAATGATAAAAGACATTTTTCAGTCACTTTGTAATCAAACGTGTTTTCTAGTAATGTGTTTATTTTATTTACCTACAGGAGGCCAAAGCTGATGCAAACCAGGAATCTACGCAGTCCCTGGCATCACAGAACGCACCACGGAGTGCTGTGCCTGCTGTTACATCAGGAGATCCTGAAGTTGACAAGAAGATAAAGAATTTAAAAAAGGTGGGGGGATTTTTTTTTTTCCTAACAGACAGCAGGTTCCTCTAAGAGATGGTCTGTAGATGGTAATTTCCTAAATAGATAGATGGTAATTTCCTAAATTTGTAAACCAAGTTCCTTTGCTTTTCCATCTTGTGAACGAGCAGAGGCCATTGCGTGCCGGGACTGCTGCAGGGCTTGGAGGCAGCGGCGCAGGAAGAGTGTTCCAGTCCCTGCTGCTGGCGCGCCCGGGCCTCGCGGCGTATGGGTGTTCGTGCTTAGAAAAGCAGCTCTGTGGGCTGCTTGTTTGTTGGGTCTGGGATCTGAGAAGGGAACTGTGCGATGTGGTTTCGGTTTCTTCCCTAGCTTCTAAGTGGCATGAATGTGAAGTTTACTGCCAATCTTGGAAATTCTTGCATTAGATAAGTTCAGAATGGAAGTTGTTTGGTTCAGGCTAGAGAATCTTTCCCGTTTCTGCACAATCCATCAGGGCTTCTTTCTCTTGGCTGCCTCCTGCTTTTCATGGTCTCTGTTTGGATTAATATTCCAGGCTTTCTGAGGAAAATGTGTGGTGGGGAGGGATAGTGATAGCGGAGGAGTGATTTCTGAATTTGGGTCTAGCCCTTCAGTGAGATAACACACAGTGTTTATGTTTCAGAGACTAAGCAGCGCTTCTGTTCTCTGGGTTTTGTTCTTGAAATAAATGTCTTTTATTGGTGGGAAATTCTGGATTGAGCATCTGGAGATGCTTAAATGAAACACGCCTTCCATATTGAGACCTGCCTCCTGGTAAACCAGGCACTTGCATGTGCAGGAACTTCTAAGGCTGTTTTCTATTCTTGGTTCACCAGTGTCTTTGTGTTAGTGTGTTTTTTTGTTGTGGTGTTTTTTGGTTTTTTTTTTTTTTTTTTTTTTACAGAAACTAAAGGCAATTGAGCAGCTGAAAGAACAAGCAGCTGCTGGCAAACAGCTAGAGAAAAATCAGGTACTGTTAAGATGTGTGTGTTTTATTCAAGTTTCATTTAATAAGCAGCTACATCTGTGACATCTTGTGCTTTTTTTTTATTCTAGTTGGAGAAGATTCAGAAAGAAACCGCTCTCCTTCAGGAACTGGAAGACCTAGAACTGGGTCTTTAAAACTTCATGGAAGTCTGATGCAGTGTTTAACACAACGTTCACGCAAAATATAATTTGTATTAACTTGAACACAATAAAATGTTTCAGCAAATGACTGAGGACACAAAAGTCCACAGATCTGCTGCATACTTGCTTTTTAAAAAGCTTTCCTAAAGATTTGTGCATCTGTGAAACAGTAAGCAAGTAATGAATACCACATCAGCCAGTTCTGCTGCTGCTCAAACCAGAAATGTGCTGATGTTCTTAAAGTATATTGCCTAAATAAACAGAAGCAGCCTGTTGGTTTATCTTTTCCTTGTTTGGGTGTGAGGAGGGAAGGTGATGAGGCTTACCCATTTGATAGCTTTATTATATTTAAAAAGATGTGATCTTTATGCAATAATGGGATGTAGATAAAAATAAAGAGCATTTAATAATAAGTACTTCTGTTCTTCTGTTACAAGGGCAGAGTCTTTAAAGCAAGGAGACCATGCCACTGTGATCAGAAATATCTGACTGTAGAGGATAAGTGAAGCTTCAGATACTGCAGCTGCTGTGGTGACTCTTGCAGGTTTTTTTTTACTCTGTGATTTTAATTTTCCATTCTTTCAGTTCTCATTTTCCCTTTCGCTTTTTCTGGTCCCTTTATGTGTGACCACTAAAAACAAAGAGCCAAGTACGCAGGGGAAGGGTGGTAATGGGTTCTAAAGGGGGGGCTCAGCCCAGCTCTGCTCAACGACAAGCTGGGCCATCAGAGCTGTTCCCTTGCTCTGGAGTTTTATGCACTTAAATCTGGCCTCGGTGGTGGTGTCCGAAAAGCAGCTTCATCGCCTGCTGTGCCATAGGTCAATAATCACGTGCTCGGGACAGACACTGCTTATTCATTTTAGCGTTGCGCAAGCCTGGGTGCGTGGTGGTTTCCCACAAACCAAGCTCACCACTGGGACTTTTTGCACTATATTTATAGACAAAACTTGCAGAGTTAGTAATTTTCCAAGTCCATTCTCTCTATGATGGTTGGTTAGTAATTTATGTACAATTATAATACTGCTGACACAATAGTTATACTACTGTGTGTGCTCAGGGGAAGGGTCTTCACCAGGGCAAGGCTCTTGATCTCTGGGTGTGATTTTTAGTGTTAGAACGTGGACAGTTCAGCAAAGGACACACAGACCTTGAGTTTGCTTGCCCGGTTGGTGCTGTACCCTTGGCAAGGTCTAACGGCTCCAGGCTGTCCTTGCGCAAAGGTGGCTGTCGACTTGCTCTGCTGATGAAGGAGCCTTTGGCTTTCACACAGACACAGACCGTCTTTCTTGACCTAAGCATGATATTGCTACAAGTTTAACCTTCAACAGTGGGACTTTTGGGCTGGCGTGTCCCCTGGCCCGTGCCTGGGGAGCGTGCAGCTGCCCGCACCCCTCCCTCGGCGGTTATTTAAAGCCAACACGCTGCCTCCGTCTGTAGGTAATGAAAAAACGGGGCTTTTCAAAGCGTCAGTCCGACCCACCAGGGGTCAGTGTAACGCGGCTCCGCTGTTCCCCCCCCGCCCTTTCCAGGGCAGAGGCGTCGGGGGCGGGGCCTGGCGGGCGTCGCGGGGCGTGGCGGGAGTCACGTGGCCGCGGGCGTCACGTGTCCTGCGGCGCCTGCGCGGCGCGGGGCGGCGCTCGCGTGACCTTGGTGCGGCGGCGGGCGGGGGGCGGCAGCAAGATGCGGGCGGCGGGGCGGCGGCCAGTGCTGCCGCTGCTGCTGCTGCTGCTGGCGCTGGCGGCGGGGCCGGGCGGCGGCTCGGCGGAGCAGGGCGGGCTGCCGGGCAAGAAGCTGCGCATGGCCTACGCCACCGGGCCGCTGCTCAAGTTCCAGATCTGGTGAGGGCGCCCGGCAAGATGGCGGCGCCGGCCGGGCCTACGCCTTCCCCGGCCTCCCCTCAGCGCTGCGCCGGCGGGACGGGCCCGGCTGGGCTGGGGGAGGCCTCGCGGGGCCGGTGGTCGTGGCGGTGGGGGAGGCGGCAGCGGGCGGTTCGCGGGGCCCGGGGCTGCCCTCCGCGCCGGGCCGCGGGCGGGCTATGGGCGCCGGGGCCCGCCGGGCAGCGCCTGAGAAAAGGGCTCTGAAAAGAATCCGCCATGAAAACGCCCTTCTCAGGCCCTTTTAATATAAGATGCGGTATTTTACCGATTTAGGATTGCGTTTGGGAGAAATTTATATTTTGGCAAAGACTGTAACGAAGGGTTTTCGTTGTTGTGCTTTTTTGTTTTTTGTTTTTTTTTTAAATGACTGTCTGGCTAGCAGTCAAGGAAATCAGGCATCTTTATATCATTCTAAGAATATTCTTGAAGGTATCTGCTGCTCAGAGCGAAGCGGAGCAGGAGTAGGAAGGGGTGAGGCCTTTTTAACGCGTGTAGCTTGTTTGCAGAAAAAAGATAAAAGACGCCTTCAGCGCCTGCTGCGGCGGGATGGGGGGAGCGGGACCCGCCGACGGGGCGGGCAGCAACGAGAATATTCGCTGCGGCTCCCGGAGCAGAGTCTGGTCCAGGTTGTGTCGTGCGGGTCCGGGGAGCACCCAAAAGGTGCGCTCAGGAGAAAGTACTTTGTTCGATTTCTTTTGTGGTGAGCTGAGGCCGAATAATTTTTATTTCAGTTATTACAGAGGCAGCAGGTAGAAACGCGGGCCAAAGTACAGCTCTGTAATGTTTTAACTCTTCTGTCGTTAATCTGGTCATCCTTACCCAGGAATGACTGGAGCAATGTTACTTGCCTGTGGGCAGCCCCAGAAAGACTTAACATTTAACCAGCCATGAATTAAAATGACATTGTGTGAATCTCTTGTATTTTTGGACACAGAGCTGCCTTGCTAACTTAACAGCTTTTTTGCTGGGGAAACAAGTAACTCCCTGCCTAGTGGACTTCACCAAAACATCACTTCTGTGCTAGTACATGGAAACAAATTTGTGTAAAACCAAGTGCCTAGCCAACCGTCAGGACTTTTGATGTGTAACTTGGCTGCAAATCAGTTTTTTTCTTCATCATGAAGAATTTTAGTTTTATTTTCAACGGAACGGCTTATGAACAGTGCGAGTACGGGTGTGGCCAGTTTAGCAGCGACTTTAACATGCAGCACCCCACTTCTGGTGACAATCCCTGTCTGCTTTCAGTGTCTCCTGAGGCTACAGGCGGGTGTTTGAGGAGTACATGCGGGTTATTAGCCAGCGGTACCCAGACATCCGAATCGAAGGGGAGAACTACCTTCCTCAACCTATATATAGGTAAGCAGATGGCTGGCACTACTGATTATCTTTTTTCCAGTACGTAGGCTCCAATATGAGTGGTGACCATGTGCATTTACACTTAAATAATACTGAAAATGGAAACTTAAGGTTTTTTTCCCACTGTGATTACACACAAGCTCGGTTACCTTCTCCCTTCCAGGTAGCCACCGTGGCTCTCGACATGAGCGTTACCATCTGGATGTCTGTGTGATGAGGCCTGTCATGTTCCAATCTAAACTAAATTATATCATTCATTTTCTTTTTTACAGTGAATTTTTCCTGCTTTCTTTCATGATGTATCTGGACATTTCATGATGTAACTTCACATTTGTTGCTCAGGCTTATGCGCTTAGTGACAAATTCCTGTAGCAGGGTAAGGTTGGGAGAAGAGCTTGGTTTTAGTATCTAAGTCAGGGGAGAGCTGACCTCATTGGAGAGACTACCAGGGTGTCCTTAACTACAGCTGGGGGCACGGGGAAGCCCAGAGATAGTTGGAAAAAGACAAAACAAAAATAGTGTTACTGCTGTTATTTAAACCATTGTGTAGATGCTAGAGAGTGATGCCATAGTTACTGTGGCAGCTTCTGAACCACTTCTTGACCTAATTACTGTAATAACTGCAGTGGTAAGAGTGCTGTGAGATCAAATACCTCCCTGTTAATTTGCTCTCTGGCTGTAGGTTTAATTCTTACAAAAAACTGCAGGGTTTTCTGCATCAGCTGGGAAAATGCTTTATGGGGAGGTAGTGCCTGTCAGTTAAACGTGTCTAACGTGGAACAGCTTCTTTAAGAAGGTGAATGTATTATCCAGTTTAGACACTTACAGGTTGAAAGCAAATTTCTATTGGAGGTCTGCTAGGAGAAAAAAAACAAATGTCTATGCATGGTGCACAAGAATGGTCTCCCTTTGAGGATGCGTGCTTTTGTTAATGTATGTTGCTTTTGTCCATCGAGAGAAACTTACTTGAAAAGTTTTGTATTTCCTCTGAAACCCTTGATTGTACACTGTCAAAATCCTTGTGATTAGGTGAATTATAGCTGTATAGTGGTGAGGTAGTAACTGAACCTTCTAAGTCACTTTTATGTGTTGTCTTTTGATAGGCACATAGCATCTTTCCTGTCTGTCTTCAAACTAGTATTAATAGGCTTAATAATCGTTGGCAAGGATCCGTTTGCTTTCTTTGGCATGCAAGCTCCGAGCATCTGGCAGTGGGGCCAAGAAAACAAGGTAAACAGCATACTTTCTTCTTTTATTTTGAAAAAGCAGTTTTAGAATGACTTCATGAGAGTGCTTTGGGAGTACTTCACAATCCTGACCGATTTAACTTTTGTACACTGCAGCCTTAACAGAACCTTTAGGCTTCTGTAACTAAATATACTTGACAATTTTACAGTAGTGTAATTATTTTTAATAGAGGTGCTTCATGTTTTTGACAGACCCAGATCTGATTCTCAGCATCTCTGAGCTGATGGTGCTGTGGAGGGACAGCTGAGGTTAATGTCACTGACAAAGATGATCATAGATTTTTTCCATTTTTTAGGACTCAAGTAGAGTTCCAAGCTGGTATTGGTGGTGTTAAAATTACAGCTTCCCTTTTCTCTTGTCTCATAACTATTCTGCAGTTGTTGCTTTCGACAGACTCTTCATAGATAAGGCATGCAATTAGATAGTGATTAGAAAAATCAAGCTGAAATTTTGTGGGTGTTTTTGCAGAGCAAACCCAGGCATGACAGACTGTGCCTTGTGGGATGATGTCCCTATGCACCAGTACTGGTGATGCTCACGGGTTAACGTTGTGGTACGCTGATTTCTAGTAACCTTATTCCAGGTTCATCCTACTAAAAAAAAGCAGTGTGTAAGTTTATTAACCTTTATATATTTTGCTGGTGCACAGCTCCTCAAACTGAGCCACCCAGGGCGGTGGGTGTCTCACTGGTAGGTTTGCAGGTGCAGAAGCTGTCATCTATCCCGTGTCACGACATGGGCGAGTGCAGTGCCGAGCGGGGCTGGTGCGGTGCGTCATGCTCGGGGCGGAGGGAGCAGTGGGCCCCGTCCCGCCCCACCCCTCTGGTGCTGTGGGAATGGGTGACGGTGCCCTTGGGCACCAGAAGGGAGTGAGGAGGGTGCTGGCAGCAGAGGGAGGTGACGATTGCATCGGCTCGTCCTGAGGCACCAGCACCCCCAGGAGATCCCAGATGATGAGCTCGCGGCAGCGCTGGCGGGTGACACTTCTGGTGAAGAAGCGCAGTGTGACTTGCTCCGCTGTTTGTGCTGGGGCTTGTGGCTCTTGGCCCTGTGCCTCTTGGCCAGGAGTGCTGCTCTGGCAGGGACAGGCAGCGGGGTGGCACAGTTGCGTTCCCTCGTCACCCTGCAAGTGCCATCACAGCCACTGCCGGCAGTTGGGCTGTTACCACCCATCGCTCTGTGGGGGGACGGAGCAAGGAGGTGTAACGGTGTGAGTCAGGATTGCCAGCTGGGTGGTTTCAGGGCTGTTTTGATCCATCTGGGGAAGGCAGCGTGCATAATCGTTTTAGGAAGGGGAGGAAAGATGGCTGTGTGATTGGAGGATCACTTGATAAATTGCAGAGGGGAGTTCAGAGACACTCGTGAGCTTCCAGCACTTACTAAGAGTGACTAAAGCAAGCTGTGGCTCCCGTGGCTGAAGTACTGGGGACTCTCTCTGTTCTCTTCTAGGTTTATGCTTGCATGATGGTCTTCTTCCTGAGCAACATGATTGAGAACCAGTGTATGTCAACAGGCGCCTTTGAAATAACTTTGAATGGTGAGCCAAGAACTTTCCGTTCAGGGGAATTGCAGAGAGATGTTGGGTGTGTGCACAGAGATTTTTGAGAGCTGCTGTGGTGGGAGAACGAGGGATGACGTTGTGAAATGTGGTGCCTTCAAAAGTGGGATGGTTTGTGGTAATTGCCGGCCATTTTGAAACTTCAGACGTTCTGTATCACAATAAATGTTGAAAATCATAGAAGTCTTATAAAGCAGCTTATACAGATGTCAGTCATGTATATTTTAAAATAGCTATGGGAAGACTTATTTAGAGGAAT
The DNA here is from genome assembly GCF_031877795.1 of Strix aluco. Classification (NCBI taxonomy): domain Eukaryota; kingdom Metazoa; phylum Chordata; class Aves; order Strigiformes; family Strigidae; genus Strix; species Strix aluco. The sequence continues at coordinate 31,462,148 of NC_133939.1, read as the reverse complement.
GCTTGGTCATTTGCAGTAATTGTGCTATGTTCTTTCTTTGCACGTGGTGCACACTGAGTAAGAAATGATCAACTAGGGAAGCGATGATGAACTCTCCAGTTAATTAGGTGCTTTTCCCTGTCCTGTTTGTCATGTGGTTTACCCTTGGAAGCCTGTCGGATCTGCTGCTATTCCTAGATTTTTGGTACCAGTGGACAGTAATACTGATTTTTCTTCAGGTTAAGAGTCTGTGGACCTTCTGACTTCAAACAGTTTTACAGTTTTAAAGATTATGTAAGCTTGATGGATTATGTAATCTTTCATGCTCTAGGCACAAGTCTGTAATCCAGATCTGTGCTTTATAATCTCAGTTTATGATGGTGCAGGGCGCATTTCAGTATCTGAGTCACTGCACACTGCAGAACCTTTCAAAGGCTGACTGTATTGCATCAGACTAGTTGAATTCAGTGCACCTCTCGCCCTAAATCCTGGCTCATAATCAGCAGCAGAACCTTCTTAGGGGTGAACAGTCACATCTGGACTTATAAAAGTTTCTGGTTTGTGTTTTGGGACAACATGGTTCCAGTCTGGCTTCTGTTTTACGTAGACGCCAGCAATTGTATTTTCCAGGGTGGGTTCGTGAGGTGCTACAGCAGTGGGGGATATTTGAGGGATTATTTGCCAACATCAGAAATGAATGTTGTGTTTACCCTGAAGTATTTACGGACTGTGCTGCCTTTTATGTTTCTGGGGGGGTTGCAGCTACTTTGAGTGGAACCTTCCAAGCCAGATCTTGGTAAGCAGAACTTGTGAGCGCCAGGCTTAGGTGTTAGAGTGAGATGAAGACTAATGAGACCCACAAGTTTCAAAGATTTAGTGATGGTTTAAAAACTTGCTATGCTACTCTGCTGCTCAGTAATCTACTTTTAGACCTACTGTCAGTGGGTATTTTGAACCTCTAAATCCGTGCGATGTACTTCTAAATGGAAGCATTAGACTCTGTTCTCCTAGTTGGACAGGGTTTAGTACAGCCAGGGGGGTGAGGCATTGTTGATCCAGATATTTTCCTCATTATAAAATCGTACCGACTCGTGTAGCTTCCTAGATCTTTTATATTTTATGTTTAAATGTGTTTTCTGACTTTGTCGATGTAACGGTGCTTTTCTCCCCTCTGTGTGTTTTGTGGTAGATGTTCCAGTGTGGTCTAAGCTTGAGTCTGGCCACCTTCCTTCCATGCAGCAGCTTGTACAAATCCTTGATAATGAAATGAAGCTCAATGTGCACATGGAGTCAATGCCTCATCATCGATCATAGCCCCATCTATCAGCACTGAAACTTCTTGTAAGTCTGCTTCCAGCTGCCAGCTCTCTGCTGGCTCGGCTGTGAAGGATCGCATGGTGTGGTCGTATATTTGTGCTTTTAAAAGTGTTTTACTGGAGAGCCAGCTCTAGTGGCTTCAAGTAAATTGACACGTATGATTTTACTGTTTTGGTGGGAGGTTCTAGTTTGGGGGTTCTTCTGCCTGTGTCAGAAGGGGGAGCTGGCCTTCCTTCAGGCAGGAAAGATGTGTTTCTGCGTGCAGAAGGCCTTGGGTTAGTGAGCAGTGTTGGGCAGAGATCAGAAAACACGCTGCATTCCCAGCCTTAAAACAGCGGGGCTGCAAAGGATTTCTCTACAGCGTGTAACCTACTTGAGTTGCATGACCCCAGAAAGTAGAACGTTTTCCTGCCCCATCTGTGCTGCTTTAACCCTTTGCAAATACTCCTTGGCTGTTGGGAGCAGAGGGTTCACATCCATCCTTAGATACTGGATGACAGACCAGTTCTGTGTCCCCTGTGGCTTTCAAAACCTTTAGCTTATGATTCTTCATAGCAACGCTGATGTGCTACAAAAAGACTTATCTTGGTGCAAAAATAGTTGGCACTTAGGAGACCAGTTCAGTGAAGTTCTGGGTTGCTGCGGTGCAGTTTTTGACACAAGAACGCTCTGGTTTGAGACTGGTTCTTGGCGTTACCCCCGCTCTCGTGACAGACCCTGCGCTGCTGCCGTGGTCGTGCGGCTCCTCTGATCGCCTTGAGCTGACGAGCTGGTCCCAGCCGCCTGTGTGGTTCCTTCGGGGCTCTCTTTGATGCCCTTCGGCTTCCACAAGTTCCTCTGTATGTAGGCCAGGACGCAGCACGCGGCGGGGCACATTCAGAGAGCCCTGAGCCCTGTGGGCAGTCTTGCTCCTCCTAGGAAACCGCGCTCCAGCCTGGGCTTGCTTGGCTCCTTCTCGCTGCTTCAGAGCTCGGACTCCAAACTCTGCTTTTTTGCCCCATCGATCACTCCCTCCACTCGCATTCCTGCGGCTTCCTGCAGCAGGGAGAGAATTGGGAGAGACTGCTGCCCCGAAGTCCTGCAGGGAATAGACTTTCCATTCCTGCAGGCACCTCCTCTTTGTTCAGTTAAGTCTGGTTTGTCCTAGTAACTTAGCAGAAGTCACCTTAATCATGAAATAAGCTGGTTTTTATTTTTAAAATAATACTTAGTATTAAAAGGTCTGGTGTTTCCTGCACTTCTCAGGTGGGTGTTGTGAAGCCCAGCATCCCCTGTGCAGGGTTTGGAGGGTCTCGGGCAGTGTCCTTTGCTGGGAGCAGGCTGATGTCACTGTAGCTTACAAAGCACTCTGAGACTGTTCTGGTGTAGAATTCTATCTAACGGGATGGAAGTTCAGAAAACTTCCGTGTCTCCTTGTCTCCATTCCCGCTGAGGGGATGTCACTCCGAGGGCCGTGCCGGGGTGTCCTCGTAGGCAGCTGCCCGGGGCACTGGCGCTCTCTGGCAGGAGTTGGGATCCCCAGGGCAGTGCCGGTCGTGGGGGTTCACAGCTGGCGGCGGTGGCGGCTGCTGCCCTCCCTGGGTCATGGTTGGCGTGGTGCAGGGGGGGCGACGTGCTGCTTGGAGGGGCGGGTGCCACCGTAACACCGGTGTCTCTGTCCTCAGGCATTAAGTGGCGGTTCCACGGGCAGCGTGGCGCAGACCCATGAAGGCCTGTACTGAAGACAGCACGCTGTTAGTGCAGACTGGATGCTTCTCTCGCCGCCGCGTTCTGCCTCCTGACAAAAAACTTAATGAAAGAGCTCTTTCAGTGCTGGCATGTTTCCAGATACTGCACAGTCACGGAGTGCAATAATACTGTATAGTTTTTTTAAGATTTCATTCGACCAGTTCATAGCTCAACAATGCAGGCATTACTAATTGTAACTTATTTTATATTCATGTTTCACACAACGGCAGATTGAGTTGATACCTAATTTTTCCTCGGAAAAAAAGTTTTGTTTAATCTGTTGTATTTTATATGAATTTATGTTCTTTTTGTAGTTTAAAATGAAGCTATAGGAGTGTCTGATATTGTCCTTAACGGTTGAGTAATTGACAGCTGTCTATCAAATATCTCTAATGTGGTCAAACCAGGTTTGTATATTTTTCAAAATATATGGCAGAGTTGAACAGTGCGTTATATACTAAATTATATAAACAAAATTATATGCAGAGTAGTTACATCATTTTGTGACTTCAATAAAAATTGAGACAGACTGCTCTTTGAATTGTGTTGGCCAGCTCAGGGGGGTTTTCCTTGACCGTTCTGAGGAGGTGAAAAGCTGGGCCTTTCTACTGTCCCAAATAGAAATGAGAAAGTTAATTTTGAATAAAGAGTTCTCATTTACTGTGTGAAGTACCTTGTTTGAGTCACTGGTGGATATTCTTAGAATGGCAATTGAAAAAATGCATAAAAAGCCTCCTTTCCAAAGTCATTAATCCTGAGTTTGTCTTGTCTCAGCGCTAATGACCTCCGTGTTGTGGAGGAGTACGTGGAGCTTCGTCTTCTCCTGCGGGCACCCGCCAGAGCTCGGCTGGACGGGAGCTGAGGTGCCGTTGTAGGGGGCGCGGCTCGCTGGGTTGGAGCCGGGGGTTCCTCGGGTGGGTGCGGGTGTGGGCCGCGCTGTGCTCCCTGCGCGGGGAGCCCCGTCCCTGGGAGCCCCGCCCGCTGCTTCCCCCATCCTTCTGGGACAAGGAGGGGCTGTGCAGAGCCACGGCGACCTGTAGGAACTGCCTACTGACGGGGCTCGGGGGCTGCGGTTGGATGGGGCAGGAGCGTGGGGCGACGCAAGGAGCACCCACAGCAGGATGAGCGGTGCTTCTCCACAGCCGGGAACTTCCCTGGCTGCCCCGCGCCCGCTGCGGGGAGCGGCTCCGCGCGGAGCCACCCGTGCACTTGGGAAGTACCTGCACTTTGGTTCCCACGTTGAGTTTTGCTTGTTGCCCCATGGCGAGGAAGGAAACAGTGACCTTGTCCTGGCCCAGGATCCTCACCCCCACGTGCCGGTTCAGGGCGATGAAGACGGGGCGCAGCGGGACGGGGGGTCCCGACGCCACAACACGGTTTGGCCATGTCCAGTGTCTCACCCTGCTGCCTGCTCGGTCCAGATACTGCCCTCCCTCGACATTCAGGTTTATCCTAAAAGAGAGGAAAACCGAAGCGCTGAACCCTGCAGTGAGGCGCAGCCGGGTCGGGGTCTCACCCTGCCTCTCAGGACATGGCTGGGCTGGCCTTGCTCCCCTGGGGACACCCCAAGCAGGGCCCACGAGCTGCTGTCATTTAATTTTTGAATGCTATTAAAAATACCCTTTATGAGCTTTTGAAATTGAAAATGCGCAGTGGAAAACAGAACTGCTCTGACCAGCGTGAACGTACCACACAGCTCCGTCGGGGTAGTAGCATGTACTTCTGCCAGTGGACGTAAACACTGCCCGTACCGCCGCGTTCCTCAGCTCATCTTCCTGCACTACGCAGGTAACCCGGGCTTTCTCTCGCACGACAATGATGGCCAGGTTTCCAGATGGATAGCTGTCCTCAGGTAAGGGGTTCATAACCCTGTGCTGTGTCTGGTTGCTGTGTTATTACATACGGAATATTTCAGAGCGCTGCTCTGGAGGATAAGAACTGACACATCACCCGGGTCGCTGCGTGCACGGCAGAATGGCGGCGTGCCGCCAGCCTTCCCTGGGACGCTGCCAGCACTCCTCTCCTACCCTGGAGTGTTCTGTATACGCTGACAAAAGAGTGGTTAGACACAGAATACATTTTTCTTGTTTTCTAACCAATAACGCAGGCAGAACTGCTTAGGGAGTTTATTTTAAAGACATGTTCTTGGACAATGCTTATGATTGAAAGTATGAGCCTAGCAAAGAGAGGTGATCAAAGTACTCAGCTTGTGTGACAGCAGAGAAAACAGGGGCAGATATTATTCTCCCAGAGGAAAAAACAAACAGTTTGGGGCAGGGGAAAAAGGCCCTTGCTCCAGAAACCTGACTTGAACGTGCCCAAGGAGCAGGTATTTTGTGTCTCCCTGGGGCTTCCCTCCAGCCAGAGGCTGCTGGGAGCACTCGCACGTGGCATCCCCGGGGCAGGGGCAGCCCGGAGCACAGAGCAGAGCTCGGGTACATTTTCATACCCCCCCGGCTCAGAAGGAAGTCAGCCACAGTAGGGAAAAATAGTGTGAGTGACTTAAAAAATGTCTGGACCAACTGGACTAATGCAGGCAAATGAACCCCGTAAAGGATACAACAACTGCGCTGTTCCATCCGGAAGCATGGTGAGGAATTTCCCTCCGTGTTTGTAATATTTTTCTAGCAATCCATTCTTCACTACCTAAGATCGGAAAAGAAACGGTACCACGGATGACCGTGGCCCTGCACCCGCTGCCCTGCGAGGCAGGACTCCGGGGCACGGTGCAGCCCACGGCGTGGGGCAGCAGCTGCTCACCTTCCCGCCCGCCGGGCTGAAGTCGCAGCAGGTGACGGGCTCCTCCTCGGGCTCCTCCTCGGGCTCTGCCACGCTCTGGGCAGGCACCAGCGTCCGGCCCGCTGGCGACGGGGGCTCCTGAGAAAGCAGGTAGGAAATGGTGCCGGCTTGGTGCGAGTCTGGAGAGCAAAGCGGGGGTTGTGTACGTCGAGCCAGGCTGGCAGCGCTGCGGGGAGGCTGTAACCTGGGGCAGGGGGAATGTCTGCCTGGCATGCTCCGTCCTGGGAGTCTGTCCTGGGGTATTTTCTATCTAACAAGGACAGCCCAAAGTGTTCAGCTATTTCAGAGAGCAGGATTATGAAAAAAAGATGCAGTTTTTTCAGTTGTGTGTATATACACATCTGTGTGAGCCAGGAATGACTTTTTTTGGGTAGCATTCACGGCTCCGTGCTCTGGAGGCCTGACAATCTGAAATCCCTGGTGCTGCAGAAGCCTCAGTGCCCTGCCACTCTCTGTGGAAATACACCCGTATTGTAAATCTAGTTCATCTGTTCTTAGTCAAAATGCCTCTGATTTCACAGCCCGACCCACAGCCTGGGCGAGGATTAGCAGAGCATTCACCTGAGCAGGCAAAGCTTTGCTTCCCCTCGTTCTGGCAGTTCCTGCCTTCCAAGGGCTTGGCCGTGCCAACCCCCTGTCCTCTAAGGTCAGTTCTGTGCATAAATACTGAAAGTCACAGCAAGGAGAAACTCTTTGCAGTGGGCAGGTAACTGCTTTTGTTTTGTCATGTGAGGGATTATTTAACATGGCAGTATCTCATTCAATGGGATTGCACACTTGACAGTGAACTAACATGTCTCTGCATGAATCCTCCTGTTCAATTAGAGCATTAGAGACAAGCAGCTCCGCTGAATTCATTGTAATAAGTAGACAAAGAAATAGATAAAGAAATGGGAACTCACATTCAGCTGCTGCTGTTGGCTCTGCAGCCAGGAAAGCCAACTGCCTGGCCACTCGCCTCTCCCGCTGTCTGCAAAATGAAAACGTTCCTGATGCACAGTTCCTGTATCTGGTTTTGAAAGCTGAAGCACAGGATGGCCTTGCCAGAGGAACACAAGTTTCCGAACCTGTTTTTCTCTCCACTCGCATAATTGCAAATAACAGTTAGAGGCAACGGAGTACCACCAAAATACTAATATCTCAGCAAAAAGGGATTTCTCCCGTACAGAGGCTTCCGTGAACTGACTCCGTGATTGACATGGCACCAGCTCTGCTGACAGCAGAGCTCAACCTTGTAATGGATTTCACATCAAGATCTTCTGTAAAAGAGAAGGAGAGCTGCCCAGAAGAAACCAGCTCATCTCCAGTGTTTTCACTATTCTCCTTCTCTAACTTCCTGTAAATTAGACAGCGCCTGACAATGGCTCTGGTTTATGCTCTGTACATAACAGGAGGCACTTGCACCACCAGACCGCAGAGGATCATCAAGGAAACACACAGTTTACTTCCAGGTGTGCTGATTTACTTTTCTTTGAGCCTGTGCCACAGGCTTAGGCATTTGTATAAGCTTTGGGCCTCCTAAACAGCCCGGCAGAAGTCACACTTGTGGAGTTCTCCTGACTCTGGAAATTGGAATCCAAATGCATGTTTATGCAGCAAAAAAGAGAAATACAAATGCAAGCTTTGTTTCAGCACCCATGGTAAAAGCTAGACCCAAATACTGTCCCTCCCACAGCTGCAGTTTTACGGTTCAGGCTCTACCTGTCTCTAGATACAATGGCTGTCAGCAGCAGAATTAATGCTTTACTTGGCACATACCTCACCGCCTTCTAACGCAGCCTGGGAAGAGAAAAGCCAAGAGGGTCCAGACAGAATATGTACTTGGGTTGCCTAAAGGAAATTTTTTTCTTCTTTCATTCCCTCTCACTGCAGTTTCATTTTTGTAACGCCTCTTTTCCCTCCGGAGTTGCCCCCTAGAGACCTGATCCCAGTTCTCCCATGGTACCTCTGGTACACTGTCCCCTTTGACAGCCTGTCCGTGCCATGGGGTTCCTGGGGGCTGACAGCAACCGGAACGCTCCCGATGCCTTCGCGGCCCTTCCTCTCACTTACGATGAACTCGTAGAGGTCTCGGTTGTGCTCGCAGCAGAATTTCTGAAAGGCAGAGGAGCGGTGCCACAGGAGCGGGCCCTTCCACAGCACACCCCTGCTGACCTCTCCCACCAGCTCACCGAGGCGTAATCCTGTGGCGGCGGGCGAGGGTCTTCGAGGGGAGGGAACGGCCTCAGCAGGCTGCCACAGTACTCGCACCTCGGGACACAGCCCTCCTCTGCCTGCGGCGGAGGTGGGGAGGAAAAATGGTATCAGCATGCAAATCCTCATTTTATCTTGGGGGAAGAGGGATCTGCTCAAAGTGCAAGGTGTAAGAGCAGTTAAAACAGATCTGCCTCTTGTGATATCTTGGAACGATTCAATTCAAAACATCAGGTTCAGGAAACTACCAAAAAGAAAAGCCAATGCATAGTAATTAAATAAAATCCCTCCAAGAAATGGGATGACTGTAGTATTTACGAGACCCGTTCCTTCCAAGAGAAGGTTCAGAGCGTGCGGAATGCTATAGCAGAGTACTCTGACGCATTAACCCTCTCAAATACATTGTTCACGGCTTCAGAGAGAAGCAGCTCCCAGATTGATGCACTGTGGATCGTGGGAAAATCTGTGGGGAATTTCACAAGGAACCACCAGCAGATTTGCTGTCAAAAGACTGAGTATATTTGGCCAGATGCAAATCAGGGCTGCTGCAGGATACATTCTGAGGACGGGTACTAGATATTCTGAAAGAAATAATCTGTATTTTGAAAACACATTTTGAAATGGAGTTATAGAAGGTGCAGCTGCCCGGAGCACGCTGCTGAGCTTCGTGTCTGAGGCCTCCAGTCCCCAGCGCGGTGCTGCTTGGGGTGACAGCGGCTGGCGCAGCAGCGGGGGGTGAGGGGCACCTGCTCCAGGCTGCTCGGCTGCTGCGCTGCACTTGCACCTCATTTACTCCACTACCTGTTCAACACTTCCATTCAAATCCTTTCCTGAATGCACCAGTTTGAAATACCTGGCTTCTCTGGAGCACAGAGTTCCTGGAAATTCCCTTGCTCCCCACCTCACGCCTAGGCTTAACTCTCTTTGATGACTTTACTCTGCTAAGGATTATGGGGAAGGCTGTGCCCTGCATGCATTCTTTGACCGTACACCTAGTATTTATATAAATTTTGTATCTCTGTTTTAGCCAAAGAGCAAAATCTTCTGCTAGGAAATTCTCAACACAGGATGTGGTGGTGGGGGAGGAGCTGCGCAGCCTCTTGCTGTGGAGGTATGCGCAACAAGCAGCGTTTCAACAGCCTCACAAAAGAAAATCCCCTTCATAAAGGAACTCCTGTGCTGGCTTAGCAAAGGGTATTATATTTTTCCTGCATGGGAATCGTAGGAATTTAAAATAAACAGAAAAAGCGACAGAGTAGGGAGCACCCGCCACTGGCTCACCTCAATCTGTAGGTTTTCTCGAGAGGATTCGGGTCTGTGGGCCAGGAGGGTGGGCAGGCCAACAGACGGCAGCGTGTACAGCGACTTCTTGAACAGCTTCACAAAATCTTCTTCAAACTCAAAGTGAAAAACACCAAAAGCAATGTGGAGTCATCATCTCTTTGTTCAGGGGTAAAACCATTAAGCATAAAATGTATAAATGCGACCCGGGTGAGTCCTTACCTCCATGTCACACAGCACATCTAAGCTGCTGAACTCTTCCGACAGGGCTGCAATGGTGATAATGAGAATTACTGAGCAGCAGGGCTGTGTTCTCGGAAAGCTTCTCTTCTAGAGATGTTTGTTCTGTTCCTCGTTCAGCACACCAGCCTTGCCTCGGCAGCCCCATCGGCTGCCCCGGACCTTGACACCCCACCCGAGCTGTACAAAACCCTCCCGCCGAAGGCATGGAGAGGGCTGAGTGCTTCGGGTCAGTGACTCGAGCACTAATCTAATCCTGCATTATCCTCTGAAACCTTTCCAGCCTCTCTTGTCCTAAGAACTGTAGAGACAGTTTAGGTTTTTTCTCATTTCTGAGTGCACTCTGTGCTGCATGAGCGCAGTGAAGGGTTTTTTGGTCTTTGGGGCGACAGGAAACCTCTCCGCTGAGCGGGTGTCTGTGACCATCAGCGGTGCCCGGTTCCCTCCCGTGGGCAGTGCCCCAGGTGCACACCTGCACGCTGTCCCTCGTACATCCCTTCTGTGGGGACATCACAGCCCAGCGTGCCAGCTGTGCCAGCTGCCGTAGCTCCCCTTCGGGCAAACTAAACACATTCCTAGCTCTTTCAATCTTGAATTTCAGTTCCCCTTGTCACCACACGATTTGTCTTGCCCTTCTAAGATTGTCCTGCTTTCCAGAAAATGCTCAACCAGATGAAACTCTGGGCAGGCTGAAATACCAAATCCCTCCTAAATCCTTCTCTTTGGGGAGTATGAAAAAATCAGAATGTGTATTTAAAAAGGAAGGGGTAAAAATCATGACGGCCCCAGGTCAGCACTCAGCTCCCAGGGCCACAGCGGGAGCTGCAGCTCGGGAACGTGCCTGGAAGCGAATGCTCCAGGAGGAAAAGCAGAAAGCGGTGCTGTGGGATTCACTGATACTTCCAGAAGGCTGAATGATGCGGCTGCTGGTGTGCTTGAACTTTGTTTTTTTAAATCGCAGTTCAAAGATGGGGTCGTAACCACCCTCTGCCCGAGGCTGTGTCACAGAGTAACCGATCATAAACTCCAAGTGAGCAGTGGCGAGAAGCGATCGATGTTCCTCTGTCGTGGGCTGCGCGTGTCCCCTTTCCGTCCGGACGGAGCTGCACGCAGCTCTCCCCGGTACTTCCCGCTGGCACGCTGCCTCTTGTGGCCCAGATCACTCCTCCTGCTCTCAGAGGCAGGTGAGATGTGGGAGACGCTCTCCCATGGAGGAGAGCTGCCTGGCATTGAAAAGGAAGCACAAAGGCTGTTTGATGTGCTGCCCGAAAGGGACAGGATCAGACAGCAAGTGCTGCTGATGGGCCGCGTGCTGAGGTACAGTGCCTCAGCGAAGGAGCCGGTTACTCGGTCACGTGCTGGCATGACTCAGTCAAGCAGGAGAAGAAAGAAGATTGAGGTATTTTCAGTGATCCGTAGAGGCTCTGCCACTACCTCTCCCAGGAACACAATACACTGTTTCTGCCAGCTGCTGAGCGCTCCTACACCTGCTGGCTGCTGCGGCATTGCTGCACGCTTCACGGGGACCCAGAGGTTCGTTTAGAGGCAGCTCTGCAGAGGGTTAACGAGGGCACCACAGAGGGGGATTCCTGGGGGCTGCTCCCCGGGTCTGCAGCCACTTTGCAAAAGGATCTTTGGGAAATTGCAGAGTTACATGTCTTCAATGAAAGACACTGGGGTAGAAGGCAGCGGGAGTGAAAGACAAAACAAGTGAGCAACGTCTCTCTCGAACAAAGCTGTTTCTTACTTGGTTCTCCGTAGGCGTGTCGGTGGAGCCCGCTAGCGCCTGTCTGCATCGACACCCAGAGCCCCGGCAGCTCCCGCGCCGCGATGGCTTCGATGCTGCCCGACGTTTCCGCTTCCCTTGATTCAAGACACAAACCCACCGATTAGTCACACACGATGACTTCGAAGCGGCTGCCCCTCACGGTTCTACTAACGGAGGAGACTTCTCCGAGCATGGTTAATCAAAACCCCGGCAGACACAGTCAGCGCGGCTTGGCGGTACCTAACGGGGGCTGAAGGCGCCTTTCGGGCAGCTGCCCGCCTTCCGGTATGTGCAGTGCCCGGAGCGCGCCGCAGCCGCAGGCAGCTGCCGCCGGCCGAGGCACTTCCCCTCCCTCGGGCCTGCCCGCAGCCGGCACTACCGACCCTGCCGCTCTCTCTTCGGAAAGCCGAGGGCGGCGGGGCCCGCCCGCGACACCGGGAGGGGATGCGCGAGGAGAAGCCGCGCTGTGCTGTGCGGCCCGGCCCCTCCCGCCCCGCGCCCCTGCGAGGCCGAAGGACTCTCGGCCCCGCTCCCGGCCCGCACCGGCGCGCCCCGTCCATGATGGCCCGGCCCGGTCCCGGCCCCGCGGGGCGGCCCTGGCGCGCGCCGTCTCCAAGGAGACGCGAAGGGCGCGGGGGCTGCCGGGACGGCGGGGGCGGGCGCGGGGGCTGCCGGGACGGCGGCCGCTCCGCCGGCGGTGGGGGTGGCGCGGCCGGGTCCGCTCTGGGGCTGGGGCCCGCCGGGGCGTTGGGCCGCGGCTCCCTCCGCTGGGCCGCCCCCGTAAAGTCGGGGCAGGGGTGCGCGGGTGCGGAGCCGGTGCGGCTGCCGCGGCTGTGTGCCGGCTGTGGGCCTGGCGAGCCGCCGGAGCCGAGCCGCCGCCTCTTGCGCGGTAACGGAGGTGGGTGGAAGGCGAAACGCCGGTTGCAAAGCCCGGGGTGGCTCGCCCGGTCGGACAGGAGCCCTTGGGCGCGCCCGGAGCACCCGCCCCTACAGATCCCGTACGTTTGTGCCACACGCGTGTTCTACACCTGCTGCCGCCGCCTCCCGCAGCGCTGGGTGCTGTCGGGCCCCCCAGGAACCTGCACGTACCGCTCGGAGAGCGAGAGAAAGGGTTCTCTTCGGGTGCGGCCTTTGCAGACAGTCACCTTAGGACAAAGCGTATGTGCTACATTATCCGGACTCTGTATAAGAATTCGCAGTTGTCTTCCAAGCACATGAGTTCTACAGCAAAATAAGTAAGTCCTACTCATTTTAAAAAACGCAAAGAATATGTTGAGGTGCAGGCAGGGGGTTAGCGTGGCGTTGGGCCGTGCTGCCCAGCTGCCTCCCCGCAGCACCGAGGGGTCCTGGGAGATGGTTTCCGTGGCCTGTCGGTGCAGACCCTGACATTGCCAGCAGCACACGGCCCCCCCAGGAACCCCTCCCTCGCCTTGTGCCGAGCTCTGGCTTATACATTCATCAGTCCCTGGGAGTTTTTGCGGTTTTCTTTGTGTTTAAAGTGGAAATTGGTTTTAGGGAGGACTGTCAGCAATACACTGTAGCGACTCACCAGGAAAACTGCTTCCCAGGCACAACTCCGGGTTGCTCATGAGGCCTTGTGCTGCTCACGGCCCAGCGGTGTTGGGGTACCCCTGAGTACCCCCAAGCAGGGCTGCTGGGTGCATGCTGTTTGCCGTAGCCTGGCTGGGGTTTTCTCTGGGTATGTTTCCATTTCAAAGTCAGGTTGCTTTGTGGGTGGTCGGGAGTTTTGTTAAGAAAACCTAGCTGGCCTCAGTAACTTTTTTATGAATATTCTGGGGAGCTTTCACGTATTTACTGATGTGCTGTTATTTCCCTTGGCAAGGTGCTGGTGCCCCACAAGCCTCTGCTGCCTCTGGCCCTCAGCCATCACCCTTGGGAAGTCGACCCAGCTGCGTAGGGAAGAAAACCTGAAACACTTCGATCGAGTGCTGGAACGAATGTGACCTGTTCATTCCCTGAGCTGAAGAGGAAACACGTCACTTTTTGGCAGTACCAGCTGAGGTATTCCTTATCCTGAATTCAGTTTCAGCCAGAAAAGATACTGGGTGTTGCGGGTTTTTTTGTTGTGAGATATAGCCAAAGTTTGCCATTCCTTCAGAGCTGAATGGTGTGGAAAGACCTAATGAAATCATGTGTGTTAACTTATCTAATGTGGGTTATAGGCAACATTGGAGTAATTAATTTCATTAATCCTGCTATAATCAAAGACACGCTTCAGAGTTTTGCTTTACACAAAAAGCTCTTATGCCCCAACTGTCAGTAAGAAAAATTATCTTCTGTTATTAATGTTGCTGAAATATGGGAAAATTAATCAAATCCTTAGGAATTCTTGATTAACAAGTTCTGCTGAAAGCACTGGTGTTAACGCCTGCCAGAGCCCCAGCTTGACTTTGATCCTGCTTAAGCAGGAGCAAATTAGTTCACTCGGCTAATGCCACTGGCGTTCTGCCAGCACAGTGGAACGGAGATCAGATGTGGGATCTTCATAGGAACTGGATACGAAAAGACTTGAGTAATTCCTTGGGAGGTTTTTTTCCGTGGCCACTTCCAAATTCTCACGGCCGGAACAAGCTCCCCTTCACTGCTGCTGTCCTTGTCATTCTCGTGTGCTTTTCTGGGGAGTGCTACCAGGCACGGGGCGAGGTTTGCATAGGACTCTGGCGTAACTCCAAGGAGCTCTTCCCTGGAGGGGTGCAGTTAGGATGGGTTTTCCTCCCTATGTATTACATTTATTCACACCAAGCTTCACCTGTCACTTTACATGTAGTTTTCCACTACTGTGAGGCTTCCTACTGCTGAGTAACTCAGCAGATTGTATCACCTCACAACTCACTGCCTCTTCCAAAAGGCAAACAGCTTAATATTCAGCAAAGCCATCTGCGAGCTGGTGTTTTCTTGAGGGATTCAGGCAGAAGGCTCTGGTCACAGAGGGGGACCTGCAGGCAGATTCAGCTTCGGTGACAGACGAGTCGGGCTGTCACGGAGGGCCCTGGGATGCAAATCTCCACCCGGTTCCCCTGCCCGTGCTGGGAAGCGCCCACCCCCAGCACCCACGAGCAGCAGGGCTGGGTGGTGGTGGGGGCAGCTCCCCTCAGGAGCCCCTGCCCCCTGCCCGGGGAAAGCCCAGGACATCCAGCCAGGCAGCGCGCAAAAAGTAACTGGGAAGTGGCCGCGCGTCAGCACAGCAGGCTATGCAGTGTAGTTTTTGCAAAATATTTATTACAAAATAAAAGTAAATATGGCAACAAAACTTAAATAGCAAATGACGCAACACTGGCCATAAAGCTCTTGCTATATTATTAGTCTCTTACAATAGTCAAGTATGTCTCCAAGGGCAGCTGTGTGTGGACAGCTCGAGTGTGTTTCTGTAGTACTGGCTCTGGCTGTTGGAGATGCGGGAGAGCTGTGCCTCCTGCTCCCACCTCTGCCCGCCCTGTGCTGGGCTCCCTGAAACCTGCCGTGCCTTTCCCCAGCCCCTCCTCCCCTGTTTTCTTTTAAAAACACAGCAAATGATCCAATGCCCACTCCTTTTTAACAAGGTAGCAGGAAATGGATTATCAGCACTGAAGTACCTATTGTTCCCCTTTGAGTCACAACTTCTCTTGAGAGAGGTTGCTTGGATTTCTTCCTGCCTATTAAAAACTGTTATTAAAGCTCACCAGTGAGAGAGCTAGTCTGTGTTCCTGCTGAAAGGGCTGTGTTCCAAACAGGAATGCAGTCCTTCAGGTCTCCTAAGCCACATGTCTAATGGAAGCACTCTTTAAATAAAACATAATTAAATTAAAAAAGGTGACTCTGTGTGGGGAATCTTCCTAAGGCACCCAAGAATTTAAAAAGACCTTTTCCCACTTGTATGACTTACAGGACACTCTTGTTCCTCTTCTCTCCAAAGTTAAAAATGTTGGCTAGTTAGGAACCTTAGCATACACGATGACATAGTTGAATATCATTACAAAAACCAGAACAGAAAGAAAACCCTTGGTGGATGTAAAGCACTATGTCCAGACTGCCTAGGTTTCGCTAGCTACGCAAACACATCACGGACAACACGTAGAAATAGTCACGTTAATGCCGAGGTTTCCGTTGTCAGCAAAGAGGTGTGCTATCGCCGTGTCAAAAACGAGGCAGTCGCTGTTGAGAATGGCCGCGGACACCCCGTCGTGGATGGAGCGGGGCGTCGCCTCCCAGGTCAGCCGGCGGCGGTTGCCGTTCAGCTCCAGTCTGTACGCAAAGTTCTCTGCTTGCTTACGGGTGCCGATGAGCAGCACGATGGCAAAAAACTGCTGGTGACCTTCATACTTCTCTTGTTTCTCCAGCACTAGCATGAAGTGGTGGCCGAAGCACGACTGCATCATCACCCAGTCCACCGCCCCCGGAAGGTTAATGTCTGTGGCAAGAAAAACGATGTCTTCTCCCTGAAGGGTGGTGATGCTTTTGTGGGCGTGCATGAGGTGGGACATCACGGCTTCCAGGGATCCCTGCCACTTGCAGGAGGCACCGGGGCACGGGCAGGAGTAGGGCCGGTACTCGCAGATGTCTTCATGCTCTGGCTTTTCTGTGTGGTGCAGTGTCAGAGAGCAGCCTGTTGTGGCATACTGGAAAAAGACCAAATACAAGCTGTCAGGAAAGGCACCAGCACTAGCGTTAGCTGCTCCCACCTGTCAACTGGAAACACTGGTGACCAACCACAACTCTTGCTCTCATTGCAAATTTTACATTAGATACTTCTATTCAGCCCTGGATTCAGAGCTGAGCTTTACTTATGTTTGTTTCCACTTAAAAATGGATTCTTCTTGTCTTTTGTGGTGTTTTTTTTCTAACGCAAGCACTTAGAGAAAATGGATTGTAAGGCTGAGTTGTAGTTAGATTTGCTGTTGTAGTTAGATCTGATCAGTCCAGATCAGCTGAAGTGGTCCTGGTTTGGACTTTTCTTTTCTTTAAAAAGAACAAAGGATTCTAGTTTCAGCAAACAGCTACTAGAGTGAAGTGTTTTTAGTAGATGTACCTTAGTACTGTCACAGAGCAAAAGCACTCCCATTAAATTCAAAGGCAGGCTCCCCCCAGCTTTTTTGGGGAAAGTTTCAGCACTGCAGTTGTGAGAAGTGGAAAGAGAGAGGGTGGTTTTTCACTGAGCATAACGCTAGCACACAAATAAGCGCCATCGAACTTCTCTTAGTGTCATTGGGCAACTCGGAGGTTAATTTGCTTCAAACAAGTGGGGATGCTTTTCCTGCAGTCAGTTCAGTTGCCCGACTGACTGGGTTATTGCTTTCACACTACCCCCAGAGAGAGAACAAGTCCCTCCTGTCCCTGCCAAGAGCACAGCTCCCAGTCTGTAGGTACCTGTAGCCACATCAACACCGCTGATGCTGTCACAACGTGCGTGTGTGGCTGCTCACGGATGCTATGATGCTTCCTTGAGGACAGATATAACCGAGGTATAAATGACTATTTCTGGGCTAATATGTGCGCAAGAAGTTTCAGCTCAGAGGGTTAAATGCCCAAGATGCAAATCACCCACGCTGCGAACATGGCGTGAGGAACCCTGGGACAGAAACTTGACCTTGCGCTTCTGGAGCAGCTTGTTTTATAAGCCATATGGAGTTAACATGAGCCTTCCTTTATGTGTCTGCCCCTGCTGCTTAATCCTCTGCTAAGGGCTTTACTCTGTCGGACGTTGCAGTGGAAGGAGGCGTCCTCCAGCCAAAGGCTGAAGCCCCAGCGTGGCAAACGCGCCGTGTGCCGTGCCGTGCCTGCTGCCCCGCCGCATAGCACAGCGCCCCAGGTATGTGTCGGCTTCCAGCCCCACCAGCCCGCTGGCATTTCCCACATTCCTACCCCCGTTAACGTTCAATCATGCAAGGTGTTGAAGAGCCACTCCCGGTCTACCCTCATTAACAAAAATAGATACGATAACACAAGCTGCTGAGGGGGCGAAACCAGCCGTCTGCGTGGCGATGACCAGTGGTGGCTGCAGAAGTGAGAGCGTAAAAGCAAGAGGAGCAAACGGTGGTGGCTCTGCCCTTCGCTGTGAGAAGTGCTGGTTTGTGTGCTCCTGAACCCCTCACTGCGGGTTTCGCTTGGTGCGGAGCCCTCCCAACGGTGGGAGACGCTCAACAGCAAAACCTGACCTGCTGTCCTCGTGCTGCTTGGCATGTGTCAGTGATCTCTATTGATCACAGCCCTCGGACCTGCCCCGTCTCTCCCTGTGTACCAGTTGGGGTGCAGCCTTGAGCTGCTCGGCCCGTGCACCTTGTCCCCAAGATGGGCAGCCAGGGCTGCGCACACGTTAACAGTGTGGGCGTGCCGCTAACGCCTCGGCTGGCCTCACTCTTTCTGCTTTTGCGTTGCCCTTCCCGCCATTTCTAGTACTCCACGCTGGAAAGTATCATGTACTTGTTTTCACAGTCGTTTGTTTAGCACTGTATTCTCCTTCCTAAGAGGAAACGGTCAGCGTGGGGCTCATCCCCATACACATGACTTTGCACACCACATTTCTGCCACATCGGTCGCTCTGCGTCTGCTGCCCTGTACCTCACTTTGATGGGAAAGCTTTCCGAGTGTCCTAAAGCGTTTGGAAAACATCGGTTAAGCTTGAAAGTGCTCAGCAGAGACAGGCCAGTATTACCGACCCTGTAAACCAAGGCAGGCAGGGACACAGGATTAAAGTAACTTGTCTGAAGCCGGATGGGAAATCAGTGGCAGAGCTGGGAATAGACCACCAGGTCCCAGTCCCTCCCGCTCTAGCTGGCAGACTCTCCCTCCAGCTTGAGATACAAATAATGCTTCTGGGAAGAAGAGGCCTGCCTGCTCCTGTGTCAGCAGTGCTCAGGGACCTGAGGCCCTCTCGTGCTTCTCCCTCCTTCACTGCTTTCTGAAACGTCTGTCCCTGCTTTTAAGGTCCCCCCAGCCTTCCGAAGCATTGGCTGAATGTTTCAGCCCAGTCCAGCAGCGATCCTAGGCAGCTCTCCCGGGACGCACAGCGAGGTCCAGCCCAGAAAACAGCGAGCCCCTGTGCTTCCCCGAGCCTCGCGGCGGTGAGGAGCCTGGAGCGCGCGTACGGACCCTGCTCTGCCAGCGGCTCTGCCTCTGCCGCCACCGCTCACTGGGGCGAGGACCAGCCAACGCCGCTGCGCCTATGGAGCACGCGAGCGCTGGGCACATGTGCAGGCAGGGTGATGTAAGCAGACCCCTGCGTGCGAGGGATGTCTGTTCAGTTAAAAACAAAATAAACTGCGGTTTTATCAGAAGAAAACCCCACCGCTTTATTAGTCTACTGTGTCTTGCAAATAGCAAGTATGACCTTATTTAGGTTTAGTATATTTACTTCAAATCTTTAAAATGACTTTTTTTTTTTTTTTAAATTAAAGAAAAGCTCTGTAGAGGCAGCACTGGGCAATATACAGCAGTAAGTTTGTATACAATAATAACATGAATGTGCAGTTTTTGTTTTTAAGTTGTTTGCTTACGTGGGAAACCTGCCAGGCTTTCCTTGAGCTGATGGCGTAGCAGCAGTGGTCTCAGGACACAGTGGTTCTGCCAACCTCCTACCACCCGCCTGAAGAAACCTAAAGTGACTAGTCTGGTATTGTTTAGTAGTTTGTATACAGTCTCACTCTGCCTACCACTTTTTGAATACAAAGTGTTGGTTGTGAGGTGCAGAAAGATTTTTCCACAAAGCAAAGCGTAAGAGTGCGCTACAATGAATTTATGGGATTCACTTTTCTTCAAAAGGACCAGAACCATCTGGAGGCTCAGAAACATGGCAGCATCTCCAGCTACGGATGGCTGCATTCAAGGATCTTGGGAGACTCTTGTCACGTGAGGTGGCTGTCCTGGCTTCCCAGCTGCAGAGCACCACCACTCCTAGGAAGGCTGGTAAGAAAGGGGTTCAATCCCCTGAAAAATCAAGCCCTGTGTACTTAGATTTTTTTAATGCCTGTAATAACTAGAAAAGTAATTTCCTTTATTATAAGTAGAACTTACTGCTCAGTTAAATTAATCACAGCAGTGATTAATTCACTGGTATACCTATGCAAGGAGTTTTGGGGAGGGATTATTTTGGGGTTTGGTTTTTTCCTTCTTTTCCCTGCCATACACTGCTAAAGGCTCTCCCCAGAGCTGCCCAGCCGGGCTGCTCCCAGCGTGTACACAAACACTGGCTTTGCTATTGGATGTTCTTCCCTCAGTGCTGGGTTTGTTTTTGCCCGTGTAGGTTGGAGGTAAATTCTATTACAAACTGAAACGCAAGCAGGAGCTGCCTAGAGTTTTACAGAGGGCAGATGGGGAGTGCTGGTCCCACGGCCCTTCCACGGCCACGCCAAGATCGCTCAAGCACAAACATCTTTGTTTGTCAAGTCCCACCACAAAAGGCCAGCGGAGCATGGCAGGGCACAGGGCGCCGCTAACGCTCGCGGTCGACGGGGACTGCGGTTCTGCCACTGACAACAGAGAACACTTGCAACTCCTCGTAGACTTGGGGTGAAGCGGGTAAATCGAGAAACACCCCTCCCACCCTACGCGCTCAGTTAGCCAGGGCACCGGTCCGAGCTCAGCGGCTAAGGGCCACAGCGTGCCTCATGCAACTGGCTGTGAAAATGGATTCCGGTGTCTGTTTGGGAAGCTCCCAGTTCCTAAGATTTATTTTCTTTCCTAGCCTTTGGCTATATAAAGGAAATAAATCCTAACATTCATTTTCTTTCATACTAAACATACAAAACCCCAAAGTTACGGAAGAACTTATACCCAAATTAAGTCAGCTTCACAACTAGAGAGCACCTTTATATTATTTTCCACTTGCACTTATTGAAAAGATGAAAGAAAACAACTAATTCCTTTTGGCACTCATTAATTAGGAGTTTGAGTGCATTTATGACGTGCATTTTATCTTCTGCAGATTGCTTAGAGCACGAAAAGGCATTTTATATTTTCAGTAACTTTAAGATCTAAATCCTCCCATAGATTTTTTTCCAGAAGCCCCATAAAGCGCAGAGATGCAATAACTGTATTTTTAAAGCATTTTAAGAAGAAGAACCTTCAAAGCAGCCATAGCCACGGGCAACACCAAATCCATTTTCTGTCAGCTCCGTTGTGTCTCAGTCCTATTTATTTCAAGTACCGTGCCCCGCTCTCTCTAGACGTGCGGGACTTTCTCCGCACTGACCACTGTCTCCGTTTGTTCCTTCACATTTTCTAGAGCTCTGACTTTCTCTCCCGCCCCAGACCCTGACATCAGGTTCCCTTAATGCGGTGAACACCTCGGGCGAGTCAGACCAGGGCCAGGCCCTGGCATGGGGTGAGCAGCCGCAGAACCCGGGGGACGCTGAGGGGCACGGCGGGTCACCTCCCTGCTGCGTGCCACTGACTGTCCTAACGCTGGCTGAGAACTACAGCCCTGATGGCCTGTGGCTGTTTCTGGGTCCAAGGAGCATGAGTGGGAAGTGTTAAGGTGCTAATTTCACTGTGTAGCTCTTGGGAACGGTGAAAGCAGCAGAGCAGGAACTGCTCACGGCAGGAAAAATCCACTTAGAGGGTGCGCGAGGGAAGAGGAACAGGGACTGACTTAGACCTCGGTGAGGAGCCTCTGGCTGCCCGACGAGTGGAGGTGGGTGCGCAGGGAGGACGCAGGGAGGACACATGGGTCACACCGTGGCACACTCTGGGACACGGGGCTCCATGAGCACCGTGTTTTCGGGTCCATGGGATGTGTGACTGCGGCAGCGTGGCGCGGGGGCACTTGACATCCCGCTGTCAGCACTGCCTGGCTCCCTGCCTGCAGCCGGGGCCAGGGGCTGTCGTCCCCCACGCGCTGCAGCCCTGGGCTCCTGGCGGCGCCGGCTTTGGACAGAGCAGCTGCGAGGTGCAGCTGGTTCGGAGGCACCCGCCAGCTCCCCCAGCTCTGAACTGGCTTGCAGGCACCGTACCAAGAAGCCAGACCCAGCCCTGAGGTGGCAGGAGCCCAGTCCATGGCCTCTGACACGGCGACAGCACAGCCCCACACCTACTGGGTTACTGCAGAGAGCACCGAACGCCGCCAGTCACAGAGAAGCTCTCCCCGACCCACAGCCAAGACGTTGAGCTGCCCGACGCCCAGTGCTTGCTTCAGCCACTGCAAACCTCACCAGCATCCCTCCTCCTCCAGGGCACGGCTTTGGAGAGCATGATGTCAACCATGGGAGTGATACTTGGAGGAAGTTTTGGAAATGCCATTTTCTTAACTGGTTGACATGTGCTAGCCGCCGTATTATTTAGAGAACACCCAACTGAGAAGCGTTTACAGCTGCTACACCTGAACCAGAACTGGCCCGACCGACGCAGGGATCTCGGTTCTCCTGGGGGTGCACGGGGTGGGGGGTGTTCTTCGAGATACTTCTCTTTGTTCGTGTTTACTTGTCCACCCACGGAGAAAGGAAACCTCAAGGGGTGAAGGAGCCAGTCCCATCAATTACGGGCTTAGGAAATCTTTCTGTTAGCAAGTGAGTAAAGGAACGTCTGACAGGTAAAGTCAGGAACTTCTTGTCTTCTCCTCCTTACAGGAAAGGGTCTGTAGGCTTTTTCTTCCTTCTCCCACACTTTGTCTGTAAAGTTCCTAACTTTGTAAAGTTAGGAACATCTTACCATCTCCTCTTTATGGGGAAGGGTCTGTAGGATTTTCCTTCCCTCTAGGCTTTGTTTACCCGCAAGGTGTAGGGATGAGCAGTGGGGAGCAGAGCTGCGCCCGGTGCAGTGAAGGGCTCCAGGGAGCCGCTCCAGCCTGGATGCTCTGTTTCAGACAAGCAGGGAATGCCAACTGTCACAACGAGCCTGACGAGACACTTCAGAAAAGGAGAAGTAGGCCAGCGTTTCAGTGAAAAACGCGCCCTGGCTGGCTGTACTCCCCCGGGCTCGGGCTGGGTCACGGCTGGGCGGGCGGCTTCCTGCCGCCTTCACCAGAGAGGACCCGTGTCCGTTACTGCCCCCGCGAGGGTAACTCCCGTTTGAGGGTGAGCGGTGAAACGGCCCTACGCTACCAAAAGCTCCGCGAGACACCGACAGCCGCCCCACCCTGTCACCCCGCAGCCCCCGGGGCTCTGGCCACCGACCGCGCCGTGCTGCGGGAACCGCCACGGAGGACTCACTCCGGAGGAGCCGTTTCTCCCTGCATGTCCTCAGCGACGCTCCCGCGGGCTGGCCGGGGAAAGCCACTGCTCAGGACGGGCTTTTCCAGGAGAGGCAGCGAGCGCCTGCTCACAGCTCTTTCCGGGAAGCTCACCGTGTCCACTCTGGAGCCCGGCAGCGCCCGCTCCGGCTCCACGGTCCCACCGCCAGCCCGACCATGGCTCTGCCCCTCACACGGACAGCTCTGTATTTTAAAACTTTCTTCCCATATTTCACATCAGCGACAGCTCCAGCAGTTCCTGTATCTGTCCCTCCACCACTTCAGCCTGTGGTTTTAAAGTGCTTTCGATATCATGGAGGTACGAGCGTCCAGGGGCTCCAGGAAGATGTAAAAAAGACCCACTCAGCATCGCCTGCACGTACGTAACTGCCCGCCTGGTGACCGTCAGTTAGGAAGGATGTGCACTTTGGAGCAGTTCACCTAGTTCCTTTAGGTAGAAAACTCCCTTGAAAAAAGACTTAAATGTTTAATCTGAATACCTGAAATAGTGCTGAGACAGAACAGACTTGAAAAAAGCGTAGTTCAGATGCCACGACTGACCTGACAGCTTACCAGCCCCTGCCCTTCTGAAGGTGGGCTGCGGAGAACTGACGAGAGACACGGACAGAATTTCTGTTACCTCCATAAAACACTATTTTGAGACTGAGCATCGGCACAGGCTAAAATAACTAGGAGGGGAAAAAAAAAAGGTTCTGCCTTTGTATCTAGTGGTTATGCCAAATACCGGGACAAAATTTAGAGCGGGATTTTCAGTGAATCAGAAAGGATCATTAGTCCTGTCACCCTATTTCGCTTTAGAAACCTGCAGAACCATGAGAGAGGCTACTGGGGGCTGGCAAGTGCCTCCTGTGCTTGTGATGAGGAAGAAGTAAAGGGACCAAAAGACCAAAACATGGGCCGGCAGGAAACGAAGCTGCAGAGCTCCAGCTTTGCTGCCTGCAGTGGCTCTGGACGAGTCCCACGGGACTCCTCGGGTATCTTCGGCACAGGCATGACTGTAAATGCCGAGAAATCGCCACTTTCTGCAAACTCCCAAGTGAACCTGCTCTACATTGGACCAACCTTAGACAGCTCCTTCAAGCCTTCCCATCAACGCCAATATTTCTGTACCAAACCACTGACGAAGGCGAGACATAAACCCACCGGGGAAATTCCGCATCGGCGCGCAAACACGACAACAGTGTCCCCGAGGAGGCTGAGTGTTTTAGGGAGAGGGAAAGTTTTTCTCTGTTTTTTGAGAGAGGTGCCCCGCTTTTCTCAGAGAGGGGCTTTGGGAAAGCATGAAGACGGAGGGCAGGGGGACAGGGATGGCGGGGGGGGCCTCCCCGCCATGCCCGTCCCCCTGCCAACCCCTTACCTTGCAGGGGAAGAGCACGGCCGAGGCCACCTTCTCCATGGCCAGATTCCGGATGCTGGGGGTGAGGGAGCCCCGACACGTGGGGCAGAGGCTCAGCTTCTGCCGGCATTGGTTGCAGACCAGGTGCCCGGCCTGGCACTGGAGGATGGGCGGCAGCACATAGTCGAAGCAGACGGGGCACTCGAAGAGCGAGGTCAGTTCGTGATGCTGCTGCTGCGGCGGCGGCTGCTGAGGAGGAGGAGGAGGAGGAGGAGGTGGAGGAGGAGGAGGAGGGGGGGGCGGCGGCGGAGACGCCCCGCCGGGCCCCGGGAGGACGGCGGCGGGCACGGCGGGGGCCGGGGCGTGCGGCTGTTTGCCGCAGGGCTTGTTAGCGCCGGGGCCGGCGGAGGACGGGCGGCTCATCGCGCCGCGCCGCCGCCACCATCGGGCCGCCGGAGGGACGGGGAAGAGGAGGAGGAGGAGGAGGAGGAGGAGGAAGGGGGGGGGGGGCGGTGCTGACGCCAGCGGCGGCTGCGCGCGGCCTCCGCCCCGGTCCCGGCATGCTCCGGGCGGGCGGGCGGCGGGAGCGGCGGGGGGGTGGAGCGAGGGGGGGGGGGGTTACCCTGGGAAACGGAGCTGTCCGCGGTAATTCGACACCCGGCGCTGGCCGTAGTAATTATGGACGTATTGTCATCATCATCATGATGGAATAGTTTGGGTTGGAAGGGACCTTAAAGATCATCCAGTTCTACCGCCCCCCCCCCCCCCCATCTTCATCATCATCATCAACATCATGATGGAATTATTTGGGTTGGAAAGGACCTTAAAGCTCATCCAGTTCTACACCCCCCATCATCATCATCTCCATCATCATCATCATCATGGAATGGTTTGGGTTGGAAGGGACCTTAAAGATCATCCAGTCCCACCCCCCGTGCCACAGGCAGTCCACTAGCCCAGATTGCCAAAGCCCCATCCAACCTGGCCTTGAACATCATGGAGTTCAACAAGGGCAAGTGGAAGGTCCTGCCCATGGGTTGGGGAATCCCCAGCATAAATCCAGGCTGGGTGAGGAGTGGATTGAGAGCAGCCCCAAGGAGAAGGATGTGGGGGTGTTAGTGGATGGAAAACTGACTGTGAGCCAGCAACGTGCACTGGCAGCCCAGAAAGCCACCCGTGTGCTGGGCTGCACCCAGAGCAGTGTGGGCAGCAGGGCGAGGGGGGGGATTCTCCCCCTCTGCTCCGCTCTCAGGAAACCCCCCTGCAGTGCTGGGTCCAGCTCTGGGGGCACCAACAGCAGAAGGACACGGACCTGCTTGAGCGGGGCCAGAGGAGGCTACAAAGATGCTCGGGGGGCTGGAGCACCCCCCTGTGAGGACAGGCTGAGAGAGTTGGGGGGGTTCAGCTGGAGAAGAGAAGGCTCCGGGGAGACCTTAGAGCGGCCTCCCAGGACTGAAAGGGGCTACAGGAAAGGGGGAAGGGACTCTTGATTAGGGGGTGTGGGGATAGGATAAGGGGGAGCGGTTTTAAACTGACAGAGGGGAGATTTAGATGAGATCTAAGGAAGAAATTCTCCCCTGTGAGAGGGGTGAGGCCCTGGCACAGGTTGCCCAGAGAAGCTGTGGCTGCCCCCTCCCTGGAAGGGTTCAAGGCCAGGTTGGACGGGGCTTTGGGCAACCTGGGCTAGTGGAAGGTGTCCGTGCCCATGGTGGGGGGGTGGGACTGGATGGGCTTTGAGGTCTCTTCCCACCCAAACCATTCCATGATTCTGTGATGGTGGTTGGCAGTAATTAAGCACAGGTCATTGTTGGCAGTAATTAAGCACGTATCATTGTCAGCAATAATTAAACACGTATCATTCCATACCCAAACCCTTTTAGCAAAAGGAAGATGCTGGTGATGGTGACCGGTCCGCGCCCTGCGAGAGTGGTGGGGAAGGTGTGAGGAGCGTCTCCCCTTGTGGGCTGCACTTGACTTCTTCACACGTGGGTCACGGCCGCGGGGGCTGTCACCCGCCATCCTGAGCATGGAACCACCGCTGGGACTGGACGGGGTACCCGAGGTGACTCCTGCAAAGGCAAGTGAGTGTTAGGAGAGCTGGGCGCAGGCCGATGCGGTGCTCACGGGGGGCTGTAGTTGTGAAAATGTGAAAAAGAACAATAAAAGATGTTTCGGGCTGGTTTAAAATATTATTTAGAATGACATGTTTTCTTAATTTTGGTTTCACATGTGAGGACCAGACAAGGAAATGTGTTGGGCTGGTTTCATTCCCCAGATAAAAGAAGTTTTGGGAAAAAATGTGATAGTTTAAGCATCTTCTGCTCCAGTAACACTGGAGAAGTGAAGACACTGAAGGCTCAGGACAGAAATCTCCCCAAATCCCTTTCCTGTTATGGAGAGATCGAGGAATAAAGAAGCGTGTTTGCTCGTAGGTGGTGGTGTCATCATTAAAGAGGCGTGTTGGCATATGGGCTCATTGTTCTGGTCGTGGTGTAACCCCGGCCGCAGCCCAGCCCCACGCAGCCACCCGCTCACCCTCCCCTGCTCCTGGGGAATGGGGGAGAGACTTGGAGGGGTCAGGAGACCCGTAGGTTGAGATAAAAACAATTTAATAGCTGAAATAAAATAGAATTAAAATAATAATGATAATAGCAATAATAGAAAATACAAACGAGTAATGCACGAAGGGATTGCTCACCACCCGCTGACCGATGCCCAGCCCGCTGCCAGCTAGTGATCCCAGAGCAGAGAGAATCCTGAACCCCCAGTCCTGGGAGGCTGAGAGAGCTTCCCGATCAACCCGCATCTATATACCGAGCGTGACGTGAGATGGCACGGAATATTCCATTGGCCACTTCGGGTCCGTTGTTTTGGCTATTCTCCCCCCCAGCTTCTTGTTTACCTGCGTACTAGCAGGACACGAGAAGTTGAAAAGTCCTTGATTTCTTAGCAACAACTGAAAACATCAGTGCATTATCAACATTCTTCTCATACCAAATCCCATTCTGAATCCAAAACACGGCACTATTCTAGCTACTAAGAAGGAAGGAAAAAAAAAAATGAAATTATCTCTGTCCTAGCCGAAACCAGGACAGTTCTCCTTGCAATTTGTCTCCGAGGCTTCTTGTCCTTAAACGAGCAATACTTTCTTCCGATGTACCCACGTTGAGCATTTTTAATACTTCACTAAAGTGGTGTTATTATCAGAGATCCATTAGGATGTTCAGCTGTGTGACTCATTCTTGACTCCAGGCCTTGGAAACTTCTCAGTTAAGGCACTATCTGTACTCAACTTCCATTAAATTAAGGTACCTTATTAGCTGAAGTCTTGATTTTTTTCCTCGTGTTCGTAAAGTTCCATTAAACCGTGCAAGATGGCGCCGGCCAGGAAATGAGAAAAAATCCTTTTGTGTGCTGTTCTCCTGACAGAGGGTTTGCATGTTGTTTTCTTCGCTATTTTAAGAAATCACCCAATAATACCCTGTGCATTCGGGTGTAATGGAAAGGCCTTGCGCTTTATGAGGTACAAATTAACACGATCCTAGGGTGGAGCTCGCCAGGAAAGCCTTCTCTGGGAAAGCACAAATGGGAGCAAGCATCTGAGTTCTTGCTGAATTTTTATAGGAACCAGGGGTTGTGCTGAATGAAGCCTATGGCAGCCTTCTCTCCACAAGCCCTGGAAGTTAGAGGGCACTAAGGAAAGATCTGCGAGTTGCACTGAGCAGTTTAAAGGAAAAAAAAATCACTCTCGAAGGATGACAGTATTTTGGTATCTTGGAATAAAATTATGCTTAAAATCTTCACCAATGGCTTGCCAAACTGGTTCCAGTTAAAACTGAATTCACAATAGAAAGCCAAATTCTTGATAACTAACTGCAGGGAAAAAAAATCTTTAATAGATTCAGAGATGGTATAATTGAGATGTTTGTACCATTTTCTCTAGAAATTATATGGCCGTACAATATAGAGACTAAAAAAGGCTACCGAGTTATTAAGATTTTGAGAAATTTCCCTCTATCTTTTTTATCTATAGGTTATATGAGAGCAAAACAGAGAACCTGGGTTGTAAAAGCTGCTGAGAAACTTTGCGATAGGTGTATGAGTGTGTCTTCTGAGACTGGAGAATCAGAGTTAATAGGCTCCGAGGTTCTAGTCTCCATCTTGGAGTGCTGAGTCCGTTTCTCCCCTGATCCCACAGCCTGGTGTGAAAACAAGGCCAGAATAGTCCTGTGGTCTTGGAGGAGACCTCTTGGTTTGTGGTTTATTAGATATTCTGTGGTATAGGGAAGAGGAAAAATAAGAGCCTTTTCACAAATAGACTGGAACGGTGTGGATGTTTATACAAATAAAATGTGTTTTTTCTGTGCTTTCAATAATACAGGGTAATTTAAAAATATGTTATTTAAGCTATATATATATATATATTTATTTTTTTTCTAAATGTCAGAATGTGGCTATCCCAGTTTTTTTTTGGCACCCCCAAAGCGTTCTTTTAAATAAATAATGGACAAAATAGTTTTTAGAAGGTTGGTGTCTGGTTTAAAGATAGTCTGAGCAGAGTCCATTTCTTCTGCTTGGGACGAATGGGAAAGCACCAGTCAGGGTCTGAGCGGGTCGAGAGAGTGCCAGGAAGGGGTGAGGCTGCCGCTGCCTCCCCCAGCTGTCAGCCCTCCGCTGGCAAAGGCACTGCTCTGAGATAGCCGTAGCCTGGCTGCCTGCCATGCCGCGGGTCACTGTCTCTGCGCCATGGCAATAATTGTTTGCAGTGAAGAGATGATTTGGAAACTGGTGCTCAACAGAGAAATGAGCTCTGCTTGTCTCCTCTGCAGCTGCAGAGCCCATCGCCCGTTGGCAACCACACATGGCCTCAAAAGCCTTTTCATGCAGCTGATCCCATTTTCTTCCTTCTTGGTAAAAACCTGCAGCTCATCTGCGAGCTGCCAGAGGCCCCAGTAACACTTGTTTCCTCCCCGAGATCGCCTCTTGCAAGGTGCCAAAACGTGGCAGGAGTTTCACTGGTGCATATTGGGATTTGTTGCTCGTGTTCCTTGCTGAGTAGCCCCTGATCCCTGTAAATATTCCTCTGTTTCAGGGCATGACAGTACCCCTGAGTATCTGTGGGATGGCGGGGGGCAGGGGGGGGGGTTGCAAGGTGTATTTCTACAAAGGCGTTTCCAGACTACAAGTGAAAATCTGTAGCACTTGTCCCTGTCGTGAGGACAGAGCTTTCTGAGGTGCTGGGACTGTGAGGGTTTTTCAGACAAGTTTGAGCCAGATTGTGTCGTTACTGCTTCTTATTTTTAAAGCACCCATAACTGATGTTACCTCGCAGAAATGAGCAAGGGCTTAGTTCTCATTGAAGGAAATCAGCAGCTTAAATTTAGCCCTGCACTGCGAGAAGGTTATAAAAAGACACGAAGATGTGGGGGCAGGAGGATGAAAGCCCGAGAGCGCGTGTTCCTGCAGTCCTGGCTTCTCCCTCCTCCAGTCCTTAGCAATCGGGGCGTTGCTCACCCCGTTTTGTGCGTGGGATGAGGAGCTGCGGGGCGTGTGTCAGCAGGGGCTGGGGTGGCAGATGGGGGGTCTGGGGACGATTCCACAGCCGAAGGGATGGGGGACCCTGCTCCCAACACCGCGCCCATGGCCAGAGTCGCCGGTGCGCTCCTGGCCGGGTGACAGCCAGCACAGGCCCCGCAGCCCGGGGCCCCTCTCTGTGGCGCCGAAGGTGGCCACGGCTTGTTGGGAGCAGGAGGAAGGGCCAAACAGCTCGGGGAGGCCGGGCCTTGCACCCTTGTACCGCCGTAGTAACCCATTTAGCAGTTACACGGCACACATAGCCTTGCACGATACCGCGTCGTGCTGGGCGACCAAGCTCCGTTAGTGTGTACCGCGCAGCTTCACTCATTCATTATTAGTTCATTATTTGCATAAGTGCACGCTGGCATTCCCCAGTTAAAATGACCCCGCTGTCTCGCAGCACCTCGTTGCTTTTGCGTGGGCTCTTCTCCACGCTCATGTCCCCCACTGAACCCTCGGCCTCTGGCTTGAGCTGGCAGCTCCGCGACTGGCACTGGGGGCTGCCGTCTCGCCAGTGCCCCCCCGGTTTTGGGGGCTCCCAGCCCTGCCTCAGGCCCTTCTGCGCGGAGGCTCCCCTGTCATGGTGTCACTGGGGCTGCAGGCGCCCGGGGACGGCAGCGCTTGGGCTGACCTGCAGCCCTGCAGTGGGGCCACCACGCGCTCGGGGAGGTCTGAACTGAGCAGAAATTGAAGGAGGGGGGCGATGACAAGTGCAGAGCCCGTGTTAGCTCCTTACCCAGCGGGCTCCTCACCACGCTGGGCTGTCTTTGAGAATTTTTGAGAACGGTCAGTGTGAGGTTAATGGTTGGACTAGATGATCTTCAAGGTCTTTTCCAACCGAGGTGATTCTGTGAATCTCAGGCTGGTTGTGACCACTTCTTTTTTTTTTCTTCTTTAAATTCAAATAATTTAAACCAAACTTCTGGATCACTTGCAGAAAGGTTTATTGTTCTCAGTATAGTTGTCATTAGCAACACACATTTTGGTATGACTAACACGTCTTTTTTGGGTGATGTCTATAAAAAAGGAAGTGGGAAGTGGTTAACGTGAGCAAGGAGCCATGCGCCCTGCCTGCGTGCACCGAACTGCTGCAGGGTGCCAGGGCTTGGCCACGCTCCGAGTCAGTGAAATCGCTGAATTCACAGCAGGGAGCAGCCCGTGAGAGCTCCTTTTGCCCCAGTCCCCGTGTGCGAGCTGTGCTTCCCTGCGGGTGTGTGGGATGCGGGTACCTCTGTGAGGCAGCATGGCCGGGGTCATGCTCGAGGTGTGGCTGAGGGGAGGGAGACCCAGCTGCATGAGTCCCAGTGGCAGAGAGCTGGGAGGAAACCTTACTGCAAACAGCTAAATTAGTGGCACACACTGATTAAATAAGTTGGATGCACACAGTATTGTCAACGCTCAGTATTGATTTCACTTCCACTGCACTCTGAAGAGACACCTTGGTTTCTTAATCTCTGCCTGGCGTGGGAGGGAAGCAAACTGCCGCCCTCTTTCCTTTTTGTGCCGGGAAGGGAAGGAACCTGCATCCCACCACCTGGGATCTGCACGCTCAGGCAGCAGCACTACTGCCTGCTCCCCACCGGCACGGGCTTCCCCAGTGGGGGCAACGCCTCTGCAAACAGCATCTGCTCGAGGCCCCTGGGGCTGTTTTATTGGTGAAAGTGTTTTTTCTCCTCCAGACGGCGGTTTGGTGGAGTCGGCAGCAAGCGGGAGGCCCCGTTTCAGAAGAAGGGCTCTGTTCCGTTCCAGCTGACGCTCGCACCTGCCCACTTGCTCCTGATTGCCGTCTCCACGGGCAGGCGCCTCTTCCCAGAGCTGCTTGGGCCCTCGCCGGGGTCCTCTTCCCAGGGACGCGAATGAGTGTCTGAAAATGAAACACAGTTTAAAAAAAAACCCTCTGAAAAAACCCAACCCTCCCACAAAAAAGTTTTAGAAAAGGTTAAAAGCAGAACTGGCTGGTTGCCGCAGGTGTGCTGCCCGCCATGCCCCAGGAGGGAGCTTGGGGCAGCCCTGACTCGGCCTCCCCGGGAAGGTGGGGGCTGCCCCCCGCGCCATGCGGGCCCCTCCTTGGGAAATTTGGGTGCTATAGATCTCGACTCCCTGCAGGGCACGTTTGCATATTGTTTTTCTGAACAGACGCACACGTCCTTGTCCGTGGCCACGCTGTCTGTCATCACCCTGAGTCTTGATTCACCTCCTTTCCTGCAGATTTACCCTTTAGTGTGGTGTTTGCAAGTTTCTTACTTTAAACGCCGTGGAGAAAGGAGAGGGAGGAAATTACAGGACTCATTACAGTCATGGTCCTTTCAAAGCGAGGTTGATATTCGTGTTGTTTTACGGTGTTGTTTGGAGTAGGCTCCTCACATTCTGTGAAAGGTTGATCTCATAAACAGCCTGTGTGTGTGTGTATTAAATCCAGAACATCGAACGATCCACCTCAGCAGAGCCACCAGGCTGTGCACAGGCACAGGTCACACGAGGCCCGTACGGGACATCCATCCCTCCTCTCATCCCCGCCGAGCTCGGGTGCCTACCTATCGTTAGGTGGGCTGCTCTTGCCTGCCCGTTGTAGAAGTGCAGGTGGAAGACTCGCTCCCTTTTCCAGTCGGAGAGGAGCTGGCTGTCAGTGCCGAAGAGGACGCCGTGCCTCCCGGCGAGGCCGCACAGCCAGACGGGCAGCCGGGGCGTCCTCAGCCCGGGGCTCGCCTGGGGAGAGGGGTGAAGCCTTGCGGTGACAGCAGCTGTGCCCCGGCGCCTCGCTGCCAGGCACGGGGACAGCCGGTGTGGGGATAGCTGGCACGGAGACAGCCAGTGCTCACCTGCCACCCCACTGGCCCTCCGCCGCAG
The DNA here is from genome assembly GCF_031877795.1 of Strix aluco. Lineage (NCBI taxonomy): Eukaryota > Metazoa > Chordata > Aves > Strigiformes > Strigidae > Strix > Strix aluco. The sequence goes on along the minus strand of NC_133939.1, from coordinate 31,429,904 downwards.
CGCAGGTAGCCCACCGGGCCCCGCTGCCTCCAGGCATCGCCAGCCTCACCGCTGGAACCCGGCTCCTGGCTGCCGTCGAGATCGTGTGGGCCTGCTCGGCCCGTGAGGAGGAGGCTGAGCACGGCCTGCGGGGAAACGGCCCACGGTCACACCACGGGGCACCAGCAAAGCCCTTGGCAAGATGGCGACTGGGGGCCTGCTCCCAGCTCGGTCGGGCCAGTCATGAGTGGAGGAATGCCATGTGGCTTTATTATTATTATTATTATTACGACTACTATTATTATTATTGTCGTCATCATCATCATCATCATTATCATTATAATCCATTTTTAAAATAGACAGTCATGATTCAAATTTACAAAATATTTTTCTATGGCCTTATGCTTCTTTTTTCATTGGATTAACAAGTGAGAATTTTTTCCTAAATCAAATGTGGGAGCGATAAAAAAATAAAACTTGAGGAACGAGGCTAATCTTACCTGTGTACAGGTGATGTTTCCAAAACTGAATTCTAACAGAGGGGTTGCTGTGCAGTCTAAATCTTCTTGGACCCTGCCCGAGCAAGCACAGTGTTAGGGGAGCAGTGCCCAGGTGGTCGCTGTCCGTCCCTGCCTGGTTAGCAGGAAACGGGAGGAAATCCCGGTCGCTAATTTGTCTGTGCTGTTGGCACAGCAGTGCTCGTCTGACACAGCAGTTTGATGCTCGGCTGGAGCTCTTGCATTTCAGATCTGTTCCTATTGAAATTCATACTTAGGGTCAGATTCAAACCCCCTGCGGATGGAGCCGGGGTTTCCCTGAAAGGCCTCAGTGACTCCCTGGCACAGCCTGAACACGACTATTTGAAGTAGTGGTGCAATTTTTTGCTAAATAGCTATCGCAGCATCACATTAGTATGAATCATGTTTTATATTGGTATAAATATGCCTCTGGACCTTCCTAAAGCATCTTTACCCAAATCTAATTTCATCGGGTTTAGAAAGGCGGGATCGGTCACCTCTGCCAGCATAGTCACACTGGCAGAATTCTGTGTTTAAATAAACTTCTTGTGATTTTCCTGCTTAAGTTTAATTGACTGTGACAGGGAGTATTGCTGTCAGTGGGGTAACTCCTGGTTTTACACCCTCCTGTGTATGCAAAGGGTTTCCCTCCTCTCTGCAGCCCCTCTGCCCGCTTCTGGATGCGCTCGGGGTGTGCAGGACCCGCACCCATAACGCACAGCCCCGGGGTCTGCCTCTGCCTCTTGGACAGTTGCCTCTCCCACAGTGACTAAGAATGGACATTTAAGTAAAACAAAGAAAAGACCATTTCAGATGTAACTAAGCCAGAGGAAAACGTTTAAAAAATGAAATATACCTTTCAAGTGTCCTAGAGAAAAGTAAACTGTATAAAAACAGGATCACTCCATGACTTCCTTCACCTTTGAACTGGAAAAAGAAATTGGTAATCACAGGGGAGGAATTATGGCAGGTATATGATGTTTAATTAAAACAATTCCTCTGCTTTAATACAACCTTAGGTGAGTGTGTTGAGCCAAATGAGTAAGTTGTTATTCCAGGAAGATTTTGCAACTAATCTTGCTGAATAGGATCAGGTAAAAAAAAGAAAGAAGAAACGTCCGGATATTGGCTAAACTGGTTTTGTACACTTTTTTCCCCAGATTTTTGCTAAAGTTGCAAGGAACCGTATTTTGTGTTTGGTTAATGCACAAAATGCTGTCCCTGTTTACCCGGCGTTTGTGGACTGAGAGTGCTGACGTCGGTGGATGAAGTCCCAGGGATTTTAGTGGGAGCAGGGACATTCCTGTGGGAAAGGCTAGAAAAGACCCATGAGCTGACTACGTTAACGCTCTGGACGTCCTGCTGAAGGCGACGCTAGCGATCTCCATAGGGGCCGCTTTTGAAAGGGAGATAGATGTCAGCAAGCAACAAAATAACTCAGAATAAAGCAAATATCCTGTACTTACACAGTTTATATGGTCAAAGATGAACTCCTGAGCTGCTGCTTTCTCAGAGAACTCGAACAGCTGGATCTGTCAGGCACAAGTGTAGGGGAAGGTGTTGTAAAGGAGGCAATAATTGTATCAAAAAGCTGAGCTTTTTAATCCAGTGTTTCCTTTAGACAAATGAAAGAATAATGCAAGAGTCTATATGCCCCTTCCTAAACCGAGGAGTTGAGCTCTATACAAAGAGGTAGAGGCACAGCTTTACGTTAACTGGTTAATTCTTTTTGCAGGAGAAGCAAGATCAGCCTTCAGTGAAAGGGAATAGCAGCCTCTGGACTCCCCTAAAGCCTCTACGAGGAGGTGGGAGCGTCTTACAGGGACGTGGGTCTAACGTGCTCCCAATTTGTGGTGCACCGTAAGTTAGGGAACAGGTTTATGAGATTTTATATGTCTTGTCTTTAAAAATTTCAGGCCAAATGTGTCTTTAAAGAAAATCCTGTTTGCAGCAGGCGTACTCATACTCACTCTTTCTGTGAAGCTGTCAGCTTCGTAGTCTCCACGGGGCACAACGTGGGCGGCTGCGGCGAGGAGGCAGACCACTGCTCTCCTTCCTCCTCCTCCTCCTCCTCTTCCTCCTGCAGCTGCTGCCCACAGGGTGTCTGCCAGGGCAGCTGCCAGTGCCTCGCCTTGCTCCTGCCTGCTCACCCTGCGCAGCCTGGGGATGCCGGGGCTGCGTCGGGGTCCGGCCTGGGGACGCTGAGAACCCCCCGCCCTGAGGCTGACCCTGAGTGTGAGCAGGGCCCTTCCCCACGGGGGCTGGATGGGACCCCGAGGTCCCGACCCGCCCCGGTTATCGGTTGCAGCCACAACAAGTGGGAACACAAAGACCCGAGGGGATCTGCGGAGCAGGCAGCTGCACGTTGAGCTGTGGCCATCGTCCTTGAGATTCTGACTTTTTGCTTGGCGCCATCACTGCTGCCAGCACAGACGAGCTTCCCGGGCACTGGGAGTGACGTGGGTGCTGGGGGGGCTTTTGCCCCAGCCGGGGCTGCCGCGGGGGGGTCCCCGGCACCGAGAGCCGAGTTTTGCTTTCCCCTCCCTGGCGTTGGCTGGTGGCCTGGTGAGCTGCCATGCAGCGCCAGTGCTGCCCACGGGCCGTGACCACAGCACCAGGGAACAGGACGAGGGAGCGAAAACAGTTTTGGTGGGGAAGATCCTCGCCTGGGAGTCAGACAAGGCTTTTCCCTGGGTGCAAATCCCCGCCTGTAGCTGCAAACCTGAACTCGAGTCTAGTTTGGTTAAGCCTAGAGGCGGGCGTTTGTCTTACCCAGATAATGCAAAGGAACAGTTTCCCCGTGTCCCATGGGAAGGCTCAGCCTCTTACCTTTCCAGGTGAGTGTGTCTGGTGTTTCTCACGAAGAGCAGGTATGCGATGACGTGCGCCTGTACCGCCATCAGAATGGCTCTTGTTCCCCCCTAGAAGCAGAAAGACAACACCCCCAGTGCTGCGGAGCCTGAGCTAGCACGTGCCATGTCGACCTCCTGGAACTCACAGCAATCCCCAGCCAGCGTGAGCCGTCCTGCTGGCAGGGTCGGCAGGGTCATTGTGCATTTCTCCATGGGAGTTCAGAGGTGCTGCTGACAACTCCTGAGATAAATAGGAAAGTAAATTGGAAAAGATCTTATGTGCCTAAAACCAAGAAGCCTTTACGCAAGAGAAGACTCCAGGTGGCCCTGGCTGCGTGCTTGTGAGGAGGGGAGGTCGTGGGCGGGCATCCCTCCCTTTCAGCGCTGCAGCCACAGGGAAGGGCTCTGACCTCCCAGTACTGTGTACACCTGGAAGCACCACAGCTTATTTTTCCTCTCCTCCAGCCTCGCAGCAAAGGGACTGGGGTCTCAAGGCAGAGTGGGGCTGACGTGGGGCCGTGCCCGAGGGTGGCCGTGCCTGCACGTGTCAGGGCTGGCGTCACAGTGCCTCTGAACCCAGAGAGTCTCACCTGCATTTGTAACAAGTGTTTTAGCCTCCTGGTGGGTTATGGCTGTTTGTGATTTTAAGTGTGTTTCTTGGTCTTATGCTTTTTTTGGGGGTGGTATCATGATGGTAAATAAGGAAGAAGAAAAACTCCCTCATTCAGTAAATTCATCTATTTGATTTCCAGGTGGGGCAGTAAGAAGTAGGTAACTAATTCCCCAAAAAACCCAGCAAATACCACTTATTTGTGCCTGCCTACAACCACCTGCTGCTTTTCTCTGGAGCCTTTACCTTGGAAGCACTTACTGCCGCGGAGTTTAACGTGTGTGCCTGCAGCGTGCTGCTGGATCAGGACAGCTCATCCCACTGCAGACGCGTCCCAGCGTCTCCGCTGCGAGGGCCCAGGGCCGCAGTGGAGTGCGGCTGCGGCGGGGACCGCCCCACAACCTGCCCCCCCGGAGAAAACCCAGCCGGGCAGGGCTGCGGAGCGTGGGGAGCAAGTGTGGGGGGCAGGCGTGGGGGGCAGGTGTGCAGAGTGCAGAGATGTGGGATAATAACAGAAGATTGGCGAGGAGGACTGTAAACACGCCCGAGTGACTTGCAGCTGGGGTGTTGAAAAACACGTATCTCACACTAATTGTTGTTTGGCCTTGTGTGCTCGACAAGTAGAACCTCTGCGTTTAGATAACACGGGCCTGTGAGAGACTCGGGGGCACCTGATGGAACATCCTTGAGATTCCTGCCCTGCTGGGGGAAAGATCAAAGCGCCGTGGAAAACTACACCCGCGGAAATCCCTGGTAGAGCGGCGAAAGCAGCGGGTTTGGGATCCTTTTCTCTCCCCTTTCTGGCCAGCAAGGACGGAGCTCTGCAGAGCCGTGTCCCCACCTGCACACTCTGCCCGGGAGCTGCTGCAGAGATCCCCGGGGCACAAGGTAATGAGAATAAATTTACTGTTTGTGTTTCATCGGTGTCTTTGCAGTTGTTCCTGCATCCTGCCTGGGCCGGCTCACACATTTGCAGTAGTCAGCAGGATCCAGGAACAGCCGTGTCAGGGATGAAAAAGATGTCGGGGACTGGGGAGGACTTGATGGCGACTCCCCTTGTTCCAGGGTGGTCCGGTGCTGAGGACTGGACCCCTGTGGCTGCTTTCCTGGCTACGCTGGCTCCTCCAGAAGCCTGGCCTGAACTAGAGAAGGGGGGGGGTGGTTACCCCCCAGGCAATTGAAACGGCTGTGCGTGGGTTGCCGTGGCAAGCGGCATCAGATTCTTCTCGCAAATTATCAGGGAGATTGGGATGGTTGTTAGTTACTGGCCTTAGAGCTCTTCACTGTGAAGTTGTTGCATTACAGGGTAGAACGAGAGAACTGGAAAAGGAAGTCGTGACTCTACAAGATGCAAAGGTGATTCCACAAGAAGTGATTACTACTCAAGCGGAGCGGTGCTCTGAGCTGCAGGGTACCACAGAGCGGCTGGTAGCACGTATTGCTAATAGACAAAGGGTCAGGCGCGGGAAAAGTAAGGCTTCGATTTCCCAAGTTCGTGCTCTCATTACAAAACCTTCCTGGGATCCTGAGAAATGGGATGGAAATATCTGGAGTGAATCCTCAGACTCTGAGATTGAGTCTAAATCGGATTTAGGAGGCAGGGAGGGGGTGGGAGCTCGACCCCCCGTACAAATGAAGGAACAAGCAGATGGGGGAGTGCAGGTCAGGCGAACTTACACCCCGAAAAAGTTAAGGGAATTTTTAGAGATCTATCAACAAAAGAGTGGGGAAGGCACACTGGCATGGATTTTGCGAGCTTGGGATAGTGGAGCTGCATCCATCCGTTTATTAATGGGCGAAAAAGCTTTATTAAGCCCTATAGCCAGAGATAATCAGATACAACGAGCATATGCTCAGCTGCAAAATATCAGAGGTCCTGATGGGCAAGATATTACTGCCCCGACGCTCTATCAGTGGTTGCGTGCAGCAGTTTTAACAGCATATGCGGAACCTGTCGAATTGGTGTTGTACCTCGGGAATTGGTGCACGATGGAGGAGGGTATTAACCTGGTGCGGCAGATGGGGATGGCTCATGCGCTGGTTCCGGGATCCAGTCCGGACAGGGCGGCAGTAACGAGAACTATCAAAATGCAGTTTTTGAGAGGAGTGCCCGCCTCACTAAAACCCTTGATCATACCAGCAGTGACAAATGCTACAGGTGATGTAGGCGCCCTAGCAGATACCTTGAGGGAAATTGGGGCTGTAATTCTGGGGCTCTCTGTTCGGGTGGTGGATAAAGGGAAGCCGGCAAAACAGAAAGGAGCTACAGCATGGGTGATGAGGAAACAAATGGGGAGTGATCTTGTACAAGCTGGTGTCCCACAGTCAGAAATAAATGGGATCACAACATCAGAAATGTTTCTCCAATGGCAAAAGTTAGCACCTACACAAAAAAGCCGATTGGTCCTGGCCCCACCGCCCGCTCTACGCCCACCCTCCACCCCATCTGCGGCCTCAGGGCCAGGCACTGCCTGGAAAATGCCAAAACAGCAGAAATGAAGGTTTGGCAGGTCCCCCAAAATTGCTGCTACTGCAGCCTCTTACTGTGAGGGGGACTGATGCCCCAGTGTTCCTTTAACTATAGAGTGCTGGTGGGGGCGTTTTACACGTGTTAGTTCGGATGGATACTGGAGCTGAAATTACTGTGTCGCATCGTGATATTAATAATGAAGAAGCCACATCACTGGTCTGTGGATTAGGGGGAAATCCAACCCCTGCCCTCTGAGCTAAGGTTACCTTAACAATAGGAGATGCCACTCCATTTACCACAGCGGTGTTAATTGACACAATTAAAGAATATATTCTGGGTATTGATGTGTTGGCAGGATGAACAGCTGAAACTTTAAATGGTCGCTTCTGCTTCAGGACTTCACAAGTGGGATTCACTACTCGATCTGTAACCGTCTTGCTGGATTCCCGAAGGGGGATCCTGTTGTGCTGCCCGTGCCTGCCAAGGTGGTAACTGTAAAACAGGATCATCTTGGGGGGGGGGGGGGGGGGGGACACACAAAATTGCTCAAACCATGCAGGCACTTCAGCAAGTGTTAAGGAAAGCGTGACTGCTTTTAATGATCCTGTTTGGCCTGTTCAAACACCAGACAGCACTTGGAGAATTACTGCAGATTAGAGAGGGCTGAACAAAGTCACCCCCCCACACACTTGCAGTTACGGTACCAGACATCATTACTCTTACAGAAAAAATTAGCAAAAATTTACAGCCCTGGAAGGCCGTGATAGATCTTGCTAATGCTTTCTTTTCGATAGCCATTGCTTCAGAAAGCCAGAACCAGTTTGCCTTTACCTGGCAACAAAAGCAATATACTGTCCCAGCATTGCCTTGGGGATCCAGACAGCCAGGCGATGGCAGCTGATGTGGCACCATGGCTGTACTGCGGCTGTCTGCCCTTATATTGATGATCTGTTGGTGACAGCAGAGGCACAGCAAGAAATTGAAGCAGCTGCCGAATTGCTTAAAGAGCATTTACAGGTCTGTGGCTGAGCAATTAACCCAAAGAAAATACAGGGCCCTAGTACTACTATAGAATTTTTGGAAATAGTTTGGCATGGCCAGATTAGAGAAATACCAACTAAGGTCCAGCAAACAGTCCAGCGATTTCCTCTGCCAATCACAGTGAAACAGTTACAGACCTTTTGGGGACTCTTAGGGTATTGGAGAACTTTCACCCCCATCTGGCAGTATTAATTTGCCCTCTGCAGAAACGAAACGAAGAAGGTTGTTTGGCAGCGGCCCAAGCCGCAGCAGGAAGCCTCTGATGCCTGCAGGAGTGCTTTGGTTGGGCATGTGCCGTTGTACACTCTGAGGCGAGGACATCCTTTCGAATTAGAAGCAACAATTCTAGATGATACAGTCTCGTGGGGAGTGTGCCAGGTGACTGGGCCAAACAATAAGAAAGAACCTGCAGGATTTTGGTCCAAGGCATTACAAGGCTCGGCCATACATTATACCTCAACGGAAAACCAAATTTTAGCCATAGTTTGGGCACTACAAGAAACTGAAAGAATCACAGGCCAGGACGGTGTGACTGTACACACCCCCTACCTGTTCCTGCTGGGTTAGTGACGATTCTGTGACGGCCTGTGCAGGGGCAGCTCAGGCAGCCACACATTGGAAATGGAAACATTATTTACAGCAATGATTTCTACCAGGAAAACCACCTGTAACAGCTCCACAGGCTGCTCTTCTAGGAGCTGTCATTTAATCGTATGCCCACCCTAGGGGCGCCTTCCCCTGGAGATCTCCCTACATCTCCTGGGGAGGAGGCTCCCCCTTATGACGAGCTGCCAGAAGAGCACGAGGAAGGTGCCTGGTTTGCTGACGGAGCTGCCGGAGACGACAGAGAGGAGTTGCGTACGCTCCACTTCCAGGAATGATGTTATGGCAAACAGGTCTGCGGGCATCCAGTCAGTGGGCTGAGCTGGTTGCAGCATGTCTTGCCCTCCTGGAAGGGAGGGCACAGACACACTGACACTTGTGTGGTGCACAAAGGCCTCCCAAGGTGGTTACCCTCTGGGCCCAAGAGGGTTGGCGTGTACAGAAATGCCCCGTACGGGGGGTTGTTATATGGCAACATCTGGCAATACGTACAGAGGTGCCCTTCAAAAGTAAGGCATGACTCAGCTCATCTAAAAGGTGATTCACTTGAGTCACAAAATAATAGGGAAGTAGATAATACGACCTCCACCAAAGTGCATGCTGAAGCTATAAACGCACATGGGGCTTGTGGGCATCGATCAGCTCACACCACGCACACATGGGACATTGCTCACTGTCAAACCCCTTTGTCATTACGTATTTATAAAGCATGTAATTATACTACTTGTACACAGCTACATTTAAGGGCACTATATAGGCCATGGGGAAAGATAAAACATGGTCAGTGGGCCTTGAATGCCTGGCAGGTCAATTCTGTGGGCTCCCTGCTCCTGTCGAGGGGGTGGTGATACGTGTTCCCTGCTGTGGATACAGGGTCAGGATTGCTTTTTGCTAAACCCACCAAATATGCAAATCAACATAGCACAATTGAAGCATTAGAACACTTCATCATTGATACAGACCTCCTCACCAAATACAAAGGGACAAAGGAACACACTTCACTGGACATAATGTCCAAGATTGGGCTCAAAGTCTAGGGCTAGACTGGATATTCCACGTTGCTTACCATCCCCAGGCTAATGGCTTGATTGAAAGGATGGATGGGGTGTTGAAGGAGCAATTAAAAAAGCTAACCAGTACTAAAACTTTACAGCATTGGAGTTCATATCTTACTAAAGCAGGTTTTTTGTTAAACAGATGGAATATTCATAATCAAACACCCTATGTTCGTATCACAACACCTCTAGTACAAAACATGGTGAGGACTGAGATTCTTCCAGGTGGTATCTCCCCCAAAATATTAACTACAGGGGAAATGGAATTGTTCACCCTGATGGGTTGTGTGGTGGGATCACACACTTGATCTAGAGGTGAAGATTCATACAATAAGCCCTGAGAATGCCGTATGGCTCTGAACCCCAACTTCTTTGATTTTATACCCTCTGTTGATATCAGATGCTCAAGTTCTTGTATTTCAGGCATCTTTGATGAATACCTGTGCCTTATCTAGAGGAGATACATTGGAATGGTGTTATTGTTGTCACAAGCCCAAGACTGAATCAAAGTTCAACCTGAAAAATCGCAAGCCATAGCTCTCCAGTGCGTGTGGGCAATCACCCCGCAGCAGCTTCTCAAACCCGGGGTGGTATGAGCTGCAGGAGCTGGAGCAACAGCGTTCGTACTGCTGGACGGGGACGGCGCTCCTGCTTCCCCCCCTTATCACAGGTTGGCTCGTCGTGCTTTGTACGCTTGTACTACATTATGTGCCCTGGTTACGTTTCTCTGAGATCAGCATATAAATTTTTGGACCTGGTTGGCCTCTCCTGTAACTAACTCATCTGCCTTTTGTACTGAGGGAGGATTAACAGCTTCAGATCCTGACAATGTGTCTCACCGGCGTGCCAACCCCAGTAGCTGTACTACAGGATTACACTATGCTGAGTGCTTGTGATATTAATGTTCCTCACTGTTATTTTTTCTGAGTAGGTAACGGCTGTACACCAAGGAACATTACCAAATTGATTGGGGATGGACTGCCTGCTGCTTTGACACCATAAACGCTGCTCTGAGTCTGAAGGTGTGTGTTGCTTCAGCACAACTGCCAGCACAGAGGATGAGATTCGACATCCCCGGGACATAATGCATCAGATGAAACAATCTGCTGGTGGTGCCTGCCTGGCTGAGGGGTTTAACTCCCTGACGGGATGGGTGGGACACCTGATTCACAGCGTTATTGTAGGGATATGCTTTTCCTTTTTTCTATACGTGTTTATTAAGTGCCTCTGTAAGTTACCCTGCCCTACACCCTGCCAGCCCAAACGGACACCTCCAGCTTTGCCAGCCCAGCAGAAGCGAGCCCTTGAGCGAGGGGGTGGAATGGGGGAAAATATCGGAAGATTGGCGAGGAGGACTGTAAACACGCCCGAGTGACTTGCAGCTGGGGTGTCGAAAAACACGTATCTCACACTAATTGTTGTTTGGCCTTGTGTGCTCGACAAGTAGAACCTCTGCGTTTAGATAACACGGGCCTGTGAGAGACTCGGGGGCACCTGATGGAACATCCTTGAGATTCCTGCCCTGCTGGGGGAAAGATCAAAGCGCCGTGGAAAACTACACCCGCGGAAATCCCTGATGGAGAGGGGAAAGCAGGAGGTTCGGGATCTCTCTCTCTCTAGCACGGACCAAGCTCTGCAGTGCCGGTGTCTGTGCTTGCGCGCCTCTGCCCGGGCGCTGCTTTGGGGACCCCCTGGGTCATGAGGTAATGAGAATAAATTTACTGTTTGTGTTTCATTGGTGGCTTTGCGGTTGTTCCTGCGTCCTGCCTGGGCCAGCTCGCACCGGGGTTGACCCCAGCGCTGGCTGCCAGCTCCCGCGAGCAGCTGAGACCCTGAGGAGACGGTGCCCATCGCTGCACTGTAACATTTACCTTTTCTGCCTCCAAAGCATAGGCCAAGTCAGAGCACGGCTGGCGAAACCTGAAGTGCGTGTTTGCCCATTCGCAGCTGAAGCAGTGGGACACATCTCCAAACAGCAGCTTTCTCAGCCTCTGGGGAGGAGGAGAAAGAGGGGCTGGGTTCAGCTCCCTTCGCATCCCAGTGTCGTGGAGGATCTTTCATGTCAGAGGGGCCTTGGGATACGGGTTCAGCAAGTGAGCTCCCAGCCAGAGCAGCGTAAAATCGCCTACTGAGGATTGGGCCCCATAATTGCAAAGCAAAGATGATGTTTGTGGTTAATTCAGTGACTTCACTCAGCACTCAGCCACTCCTGTGAAGTACATTTGCAGTGTGTAAATAATTTTTGCATTTGGATAGGCTGCACCTTTTGGGGGAAGACCTGGGCAAAGTGCCTGCTGTCTGCTACTGCACTCCAAACCAGGATTTTGGGTGAGAGTAGAAATATCTTACTGATCTCCTGAACTTCTACCTCCTGTTCTGAGGCTGTTCACTAGCAAAGCACTGGAGAGCAGGGAAACGTTACGCTTTCTCATTTGACCTATTATCTAATGAAGATTATAGTGTATCAGTTTTAAGGTTGTGTTGCAACCATGTTCTTCAAAAGTCTCATAAATAAATCATTACGATTATACGCTTCTGCTACAGATAACAGCAGGCTGCAGCCTTCAGCCCAGCAATATGCCAAGCCTCCCACAGCACCAGGTAAGGTTCCCCAGTCTCTTTCTTTTAACGAGATTAAATTACAGCTCATGCTTAATTCAGCAGGCCTGCTCACCATTGCCATTTCCAAGGAGATGGGCCGCCCGCCCACGGCTGGAGGGACCAGGAGGGGCCTGGGGACAGCAGAGGGGGGCAGAGGTGGCTGCGGCCCCACGGGCTCTCCAGCTCCAGGTGGTCCCCGGTCGCGCTGCATGGAGAGAGAAGAACTTGGGACATCATCCCCAGCTGCTGCCTCGCCTGCACCCAAAGCTACCCCCGTCCCCAGTGTTGCCATTGGGATGGGCACAGCGACCTGCGATGGGTGGAGGCAGGACACTGCTGCCAGGGAGCATCACAGGGTTTGACTTCCAGCTTTTTTCAGTCCTTACGGATACGTCCCTACAAGCCAATGATTGGAGTATAAAATAATGTTGTGTTAGAACTACAGGGAATAAGCTTCAGTGCCTTCCAACCAAGGGACACAGCAGGTTTTCCAAATACTTATATTTAAGAGATCTTAATTTGTTATGCTTTTTTTCCTGTGTTCTAAAATTGACCATGAAAACTGTTACTTTTAGACAGAAAGGTTAATTTATGGACTACTCTGCCACTTTGATTTAGATTGGGAAGACATTCCTTTAAAATATCTGAAGAAAATGCATGTTTCTTAAAGGAGGAGCGTAAGAGATATAGCTACATAAAACTGCCTGCTGTGCTGCATATATAAATGTGTGATTTCCTCCACATGCTGACCTGGCTGGACAGTCACAAAAACCAGTAGACAAATACAAAATGTTACCTTTTAGAGAAACAGTTACCTGATGAGTTGTATTGCTGAATTCCAAACTGAAAAGGGAAAATAAAATACCAATTATAAAAAAAAAAGGCAGAGGCTTTGCTAACATATGAAGAAACAGGAGCCCAGCCAGAAAAGAACCCCAAAAGAAAGGAAGAGTAAAAGCTGTAGTACTTGCATTACTGAGTACATGAAGACCTTTTGCATGGTCACATAAGTATTGTAATAAAACAGAACTTATAAAATGATACTAAAAACCACCTGGAATTAAAAACGTGATAATGAAGCAGAACAAAAGTCTTACCCATGGAAACTAAAAATTTCTCTCCATTTGTTTAGATCTGAGATTTTGCGGGTGATCTCCTCCAGCTCAGCCTCCCGGTCGCCCATCCGCAGCCGCCCGCTCAGGGGCTGCTCGGGGAGCCCCTCTGCCAGGCACCCGCACCCCTCTGCTGGCACCCCCGGGGCTCGCTGTCAGCTCCCGCTGTCCCACCGGCATCAAACTTTCATTAGAGCTGGTCCCAGTCTGGTTTTCTGCTAGCTGTATGAGGAGTGTGAATGTTTAATGCCAGCATGGAGTGACGCAGCTCGGTGGTGTAAGGGCTGGCTTGGGGCTCGGGGCAGGAGCGGGGGGATTTGCCAGCTGCAGGGCTGCCGCTCCCCCCGCGCGGGCTGACAACAGGCGGGACCGAGTCTGGGCTGCCAGGGCTGAGTGGGAAGCGTGTAGCTCAAGGGAAAAAAAAAATACAGACTTATCAGATGTCTGTAAAGTCGAGTAATTTCACCGGGGAGATGAGCTGGAGATTCCTGCTGCAGTCGATGGGAGCGGGGGAGCCGGGCTCTTTGCGAGGTGATGCCCCGTGATCCCCAGGCCCCATGCCAGGGGCTGCTCCCCCCTGCACAGCAAAGGGACAGGACCGGGTTTATCTTCTGTGCTGGGCCAGGTCTGGGCAAGCCTGTATCTTACAGACACGGGCCAGGTCCTTCTTCAGGACTGGTGAGGGACACCCAGAGAGAAACACGCATGTGATAGTGTGTATATCCAACCCTGTACAGCCAAGCCTGTGTCTGATCTGTACATCCAACCCTCTGTGTCTGACCCTGTACAGCCCATCCTGTATATCTGACCCCGTACAGCCCACCCTGTATGTCTGACCCCGTACAGCCCACCCTGTATGTCTGACCCCGTACAGCCCACCCTATATGCTGCTGATTGCCAAAGCTGCTGCAGAGCTGCAGAGCTGAGCAGCTTCATGAAACACCAGCAACAAGAAGGATGAAACAGTGCTCCTCATCATTTGATGTAAACAATACCATGAGATGTAATACAAATTCTGTGTTAAGAAGGTACAATAACATTAAGAAGAATGCATATTAATTAAGAAGAAAATGATGAAAAAATGTTGGGTGCCGTAGCAACTCGCAGTAGCCCTTACACATTGTTAAAATCTAGGGAGAGGGTACAGCGTGGGGAGGCTGAGCTGCTTTGTGAAAGGGTTCGTGGAGTAGGGGTATAGCTGACAAACCTTTTACACCCCCCCCCCCAATGTTTTGCCATTCATAGTAAAAATATTAAAAAATGGGATAAAAGTCAGTGAGGTCATCTAGCAAGTCACTAGGGCTTGAAGCATGTAGTGTTCAGAGGTGAGTCCTGACGGGTACCGGGGCTGATTTTCCCCACAGGTGCCTCGGTGGGTTCAGGGTGAGATCACCCTCACCTGCGGCTGGGTGTGGGCAGGCAGATAAAGGGGTGGCTGGGGCAGGAGTCACTCCCTTTGTGTCTCCTCTTGGGTTTGCTCTGGCGCTGTGTCCACGTTCTGCAGGAGCCCCGCAGTTCCGACACCGACGTACTCCCCCGGAGGCAGCATTGGGTGCTGTGACGCTCTTCTGATCTGCCTGACCGCGAGTGGGCTCGCTGAGCTGGGCCTGGGGTGAGCGCTCCGGTTGCTTTAACCAATTTGCAGACGTTTAAGGGTGCAAGGGCTGATGTGTTTGTCTGTTCTGCCTTCCTGCACACCTTGAGGTAGAGAGCCTCACGTGTTTCCCCACGGGTCTCTGCTGCACTGTAAGCCTGTCTGTTGTCTTATTCCATTGCTGCCCTTTTTCAAGGGTTTTCGCTTTGTTTATTTGTGTTGTTTGATGAGAGAGAGCTTGCAGGGCTCTTCTGACTGCGAGGCTTTGGGAGGCTGCGGTGCAACGTGCCTGGTCTCGTTCCTGTCGCTTTGCTCTGGGAAGTGCCCCTCGCCCTGGGGTGTCGTGGGGGGGTGCTCAGCACCGCCAAGCCAGGCTCCTCCCTCTGGCAGGCAGGAGGGAACGTGTTGCATCTCCTCTGCACTCTGCTTTGCTGTGTGCAGTGTTTAACCAAGGTTGTGAAGGCCTTATCTACTGTGACTGCACGGGGAAATGAGGACTTTGGGGACTTCAGGGTCAAAGAATTACAGTTTGGTTTGTTAAAACTAAAAAATGTAAAAGAGAGCTTTAATGGACAACTTCATCCCTGCCTTCCTGAGGGCTAAAGGGCAAAGCTGCTGCTGGTGATAGCGTGTGCCTCTATTGCAACCCATTTATTTTGCTTTCCAGATCCAGTTCAATACTATTGATATTCCTAGTTTTCTTCATACCAGCTATTTTTGAAATGACTTACTGGGAAAAAAGACAAATGCTTTCAGAAAGTCTTACCCCAAGAAAGAGAGGGTATTTTGATCTAGACAGTACCAAATAGCATGTCTTCTTTTGTTTACCACATATGGCATATTGGTGTTTATTTGAAGCCTTCACTTTCTTTAATGTCCTTAGAACTAATCACTTACAAGTTAGTACACCTGGTGGTTGTTGAATGTAGTAGTGATGAACCTCTTTGCTTGAAATGTTCTTAAATTATGTAATTCTAATACATCAGGTCAACTGCTCCAGTGATTGTCCCGGAATCTTTTGATTTTGAAAAGGGAAATTCAAATCCAGCAAATCGTATTAACAAGGCATTCAGGAAGTGCACCAGGGAGCAGACCAGGATGATCCAGAATGAATTTGCAAACTGTTCACTGTGAGTCTTGAATGTAAAACTTCCCTCTTTGAAATTAGCAATTTTCTCTGAAAGGTGGTGGATTTTCACCTCTGAAGAGAAGAGAATCATGATGAGGCAACCACAGGAACCTGAAACAGAGGGGGAGATGCTCATCAGCTTGGCCCTCCCTGCAGCGAGGCCACAGCCAAATGCCATGTTGATGGTGTTATTGTGGCCACTGTAACTTAGTTTTAACAGGGAATATTTCTAGAACCCAAGCCAATGGCAATCGAGATTAGTCAGCTTTTTCTAATTGAATTTGGCTTAGGACCAGTAATATTTAGCATGGCTGCTTTAGTGCCCTGATCCAGCAAAGGATCTGTGCTCTTTTTTTAGCCTAAAGCTGCTCATTGTCCCATTGAACATAACTGAACTGTCTGCGTGTTTAAAGATAAATATGTACTTAGGTCCTTTATTAAATTATGACTGTAATACATAATACCTCGTAAAGCAATGGTAAATCTCCTTGTCAGCCAAGCCAGCACCACAGAGAATGGGCTTTACCCTCTTGAAGTGGCAGAGGCACAGGGATGATCCGTTATCCCTCTTGGGTGTGTTTTTTCAGAGACCAGTTTTACAGCGAGTCACTGTCAGTCTCCCCTTCTGCTCCTTGAGAACAGCTGCTACGAGTGGTGAGCTCGCTTACATGGCTGGAAGCCTCCCATCATGCTGAATGTGAGCAGTTGCATCACTGACTTTTTTTGGTTGTGTTTTTTCCCCACTCTGCCTCTGACTGCGTGCTGTGCGTCCAGCTCTGGGTGCCTGGGGCTTGTGGGCACCATCCCCGTTCTCTGCAGGTTGTGCAGAGGGGCTGGAGGTGCTGGGGCAGCCCCCCACACCTTCACCCATCCCACCACCTGCCTGCATGGAGGATTTCAGCTCTTACTTCTTAACATCAATCTGGAAAAAACATGTTTTGAAATGGAGTCACTCGCCTTTCTGCCTAGCTTTATTTTGCCAGTTTAGTAAATGCAGACACAGTCTTTAATATTCTCCTATGCCAATAAATCGGTTGTTGTGAGTAGCGGACGTGGCCGGGTGTTGGGCGGGGTGGCCGAGGGCGGGGTGGTACTTACACGCGATGAAGCTCCAGAGGTACAACCCGATGGGGCCGTGTAGAGTTTCGTAAGGGCTGCCAAAAGCATTGAACATGAAGAAACCTGCTCCCACCAGAGCAAAGATGATCAGTACTGTACAGAAGAGAATGACACTAACATGGATACTTGCAGGGATAATTTTGAGCAAATCTGGAAAAACTAAAAACAAATGAACAAAGCATTATTATACACACTAGGCAAAGCTGTCTCAGAAATCAGGCCAGAGATTTCTTGCTGGTTTGTGATAATTGTTCTAAATCATGCTCTTCCAAATGCAACCAAAGGTGAAAATGAAGTTATTAACTAGAAACAGGTTTTCATAGGTGCTTGGAAGCAGAAGCGTTTTGTGATGCTCAGAAGTGTAGACTGGCCAAGAGAGAAGGACCAGCCCCAGGGAAAGCCTCTCTTCCCCTTCCCAAGGGATGCTCCTGCTGGCTCCCTGGCCTGCGGGGGGTGTGGGCAGGGAGGAGGCTGGGCAGCCCCCCGCGGGGGTCCCTCCCCTCGTGACCACGTCTTGGGCAATGCATGATGGGCAAAGTCCTTGGGAATTTCGAAGCCCTGGCTGTATGGGTGAGCGGGGAGGTGGCCGGGTGTGTGGCGGGGGCTTGCCCAGCCTCCCCTGTGTACTGGATTATTTTGCAGCAGTACCCGCGGTTTATAGTCTGATGTGTCCCAAGTGCACAAACATTCAGGTCTGACCATTCCACCTGCCCAGAAAATCTGTCCCCGCCCAGGATGCTGATCACTGTTCTGTTCCAGAGCAGCGATTCAACCGCTTTGATTTGTACAAATTGTACAGTGCTGCTTTGTCAAGTTTATACCTGAAGAATTTTGGCTAAAAATGTAGTTTTCTTCTGAAAACCTTAAGCAATAAATGCACAAGTTAAAAGGTCCATGTTTTATTACAAAGAAGCAGGGAACCCTCAGCAAAGCTGAGGGGCTGACTTGCTGGCGGGTTCAATGTGTTGTGCTCTGTGTGTGCTGCGAGACACTCAAGGCTCCAGGAACGGGTGATACCTGGGGAAGATACCGTGTGGAGTTGTTTGTGGTGTGGGGAGTCCCTGTGAAAATCTGCCAACAGTTATTGCCAAAGAGATGTGTAAACACCTAAAAGAATTGGAGGGTTCTTGCCTCTTATTGTTTAGCACTTTTCTATTTTTAGAAAATAGAAAAAATTGGTATTTTGAAAAATCCTTAAAAATAGGAAAGGGATATATTTCTGTAGATAGATTAATCTCCTAAATTATTTTTTAAATGGAATATGATACTAAAGAGGAAGAAATTCATAAGTTGCATCAAAGAGTTACTTGGAACAAACTCTGGCTAAAATTTTGAAAGAATAAGCAAATTTTATATGATCAAAATTTTCTCCCCTGTATTTCCCCAAGTAAAACCCTTGTGGAATATTTTGTATCTGGAAGCACAAAGCCAAAAAGGGAAGATAAATCAGTGAGAGGAAATGGAGAAATCTTACGAAAAAAGTGGGTACCAAGCTAAAATAAGGCAGCACAAATAAAATGTGCGTGCTGCTACAAAGGCTGGTGCCTTTTAAATATTAAAAAAGATAAAATTTAAAAACTTTAAATATTTTTATGCAGCTTTTTAGCTACTATTTCAAACTGTGACCCTGCTTAGCTAGGGCACAAGGGGATAGTCAATCAGACTCAGTATGAGAGAATAATTTTTAATCATTCATGTTTGTTTGGCAACAACAGGTATTTTAGAAGGAATCATCAAACACACTTAACTGCTCCTGATCTGCAGGGCATGATTAAAGTGGGGGTAATAACATCTCGGTGCTGCCTTGCTGCAGCTGTAATGTGCAGAGAGTAAAAAAGCCTCACATAAATTACTCCACCTTGTAAAATGTTTACCAGCGAACAGTTCCACAGCTTGGCCACACAGTGAGCACAGAAAACAGGTACTGTGGTGTCAAGTCAATTTATCTCCCTGACTAAATGAAAGGGGAATTAACAAAGCAAATGTTTGCAAACTATTCTTGAAGCTGTGTTAAATAAATATCACCTTTTGTGTTGCGGCTGGCTGGCAGTGGAGCAGGTGCGGGCAGGCGGTGCCCCCTGGGGACCCTCACCCTGTGCCCACTGATGCGGTGCTGCGTGGGCGCTCGCACCTTCCTTGGGTAACGGAGGAGCCGGGGCCATCACTGACAGACCCTCCCATCCTGGGGGCATCCCGGCCAGCCCCCGGCCCCAGGGGCATCCCCGCCAGCCTGGCTCCTGAGCACTGGGAGCTCGTGGCTGCTGGGCCCAGGCCAGTGATGCTGCTGCTCCCTGTCCTGGCTCATGTGAGTGCCGCATGCTGCAAAGCTGCCTGTTTGCTAAACTTACCTATTTACCTAAAGGAAGAATTTGCCTGCATAAAAGGTTATGTCTGCTGATGGCTACTTATTGTCCAGTTTGGCCACTGGTGCTTAAATTCCTTATACCACCCTAGTAAAGACAAAGCATGTTTTAGAAGCTAGACCTTGTGTTTATGGACTTTATATTACTTATTTCATACATTTACAAGCATAAGAAGCAGTTGTACTGTTAGTGTGGCATAAGGTACAATTTTATTGTTGTACCATTCAGGCTATCCAATGAAAAGGCTGAAGAGCCCCAACCTGTGCAGAATTTCTACAAGGAATAGCATTAGTTCTTGCAATGCTACCTGATGTTTTGGGAGGATGTGCGAAACTGTATTTATGACAGAATTTTGTATTGTTTGTTTTAAGAAAACACACTACTGTTGTAGTGAATCTTTCCCTTGGCACCTGCATTTATAGTTGTTTGTCATTAAAATTTTATGTGACATATCAGGAAAAATTAATTCCAGCAGCTATGTTGCCTTGAAAGAAAAACATTCCTTCATTGTAATGAATGAAATAGTGTGTTAGGCATCCATGCCAGTGACCTTTAGAAAATGAACTGCTGACCCAGAAGCTGATGAGAATCAGCAAGAGCAAATGAAGCAGAAGGCTTTCCCCAGCTGCACTGGGATTGCTGGCAGAGCAAATTCGTTTCACAATTAAAAGAGCTATAGTGGTCAGAGGGGAGTGTTTAATGGGAACAAACATAGAACTAAATCATTTAGCCTATTTTCCATGCCTTTTCTCAGGCATGCTAAAGTGCACTTCAGTGCATTAAACTATGGATGTGTATGTGGTTATCCTGCTCTCCAGGATGCTCCCAGTGAGCTCTGGAGAGCACTGACTGGGATGGGTCTGCTGCTGCCCCAGAGAAGGTGAACCCGCCTCCTTCAGCAAGTGGTCTCTGAAGTGAATGCTTCTGGTAGAGGCATATTTTGCTAAGCCACCCAATCATTGTTTCTAAACACAAATCCTATTAAAGTAAACATTGTGTTTGCTTTTAATCTAAAAGATGATCTGAGAACAATCTGTGAGGAGGACAGCAATGCTTCCACCCTCTGCTGTCAGGGAAAGCTCACAGAGGCGAAGCCCTGCGGAGTGCCACGATCGGTACAACCGGGCTTGTGAAATGATTTAGGCTGTAGCTGGGCTGTGTTTCAGATATACACGGTGCCAAAGGTCACCTCGTAGCGTCACCTTTCCAGAGTGCTGTGTAAAGGATGCCAGTGCAGGCAGATAAGACTGACAGGATGGGCTTGTAATGTCAAAATATTTCACTATTAATGTGTGGCTTGTGTGGAAGGAGAATAAAAGCTAAAAGGATGCTCTGATAAGCAGGCTTGGGTTCAGTTTTAGGTGCTCAAGGCTCTTGGGCTGCATTTCTGATGCCAGTGCTTCAGCCCCGCCAGCTCTGCCGCTGCAGGCGGTGATGTGCTGGGACGGGTGCCCGATGGGCTGGGCGTGGGGATGCTGGGAGTGGGGCTGCTGCCTCCGAGGAAGGATGCGGCTCCAGCATGGGCCTGTCGGTAGCTTCGCTTCGTGCTCAGAGTCTCAGGCATAAGGTTAAACCCAGCCTTGATTTCAGATCTGGGGAACAGGCATTGAAGCACGTGCTTCAAACCTCATTTTCTCTGTCTGAAAATGAGAACAGTGATATTTACGGATGTTTGAGTGAATTACTTGTTCAATGTTTTTTTCTTTATACAATTCCTGAAAGCTTTTGAGCTCTTTCAATATGTGCATTAGGCACTCATATTAAAGAAATTAATTTTTAATATTGTCCTGTGCAGTAGGATTCTGCAGCTCTCTATGAACACTCAGGTTTTGTGGGATTTTTTTTTACCATTCCAAAAGTGGATTGCTTAGCTGTAACTAAGAACTTCACGTTATATTATTTCTGTTCTTTGGTTACATTTGTGTTTGTGCACTCTGTTGACATAACACTTTTGAATGCAAGTTTGGTAAACATTTGGATAGGAAAGCTTGGTTATGAGATTCCTGAGAGGGTGGAATGAAAGTGTATGGCCATAGTGAGAGCAAACTCGGTAACCCCAGAGTACTTCTGGTTGAAAATGCTCTGCAGTACTTGGACAGATCCAGAGCTAACCCGTGTGTAGTGTTGTGAGATACTTAAAAATACGTGATGATTGATATTATTAAATCATCACAAACAAGCTGTGCATTTGTATTCTCTCTTGTGGCTGTAATATTAATTCACACTGCCCACAAAATTATTTTGAATCTATTGCTACAATCACAGTAGCAGAATATTAAGATATTTCAGCCATAACAAGAAGAAATGTACAGATGGGAGCCTGAATGCAAGGCACATCAATAAAATGGTTTAAAAGTATCTAAATAACAAGTATGTGGAAAGAAAATGATGAGAAAGAGAAGGCAGCAGGCTCTTGACTGGTTTCTCCGGCATGAGGGCTGTCTGTCGGGGGGCTCTAGTCCTGCCCCACACCCCAAGCCGATTCGTTCGCAGTGCCTCACCGCTCTGTCGCTGGAAGGAACCCGGCGAACGGCCGTCACGGAGCTGCTGGGGGCTCACGGCTTTGCTAGCCAGGGTTCTGAACAATGTCACCTGCTCATGAGAAAACTCATTCCTCAGGATTTAGTAGACCCTTCTGAAAATTTAGCCCAGGCTATAACCAGCAGGGTGAAATATCTGCATGCTGTGATGACAAAGCAAGCAATCAGGAGGAACTTAAGCTGTATAAATAGACTAGTGATGGAATTTAGAGATGGCAAATCTCAATATTATATTAATTTGGTCTGCTACTTTGGAAAAACATGATATAGTAAACAATTTCTGGTACCTAATCTGGTAACCTTACCTTGCCTTACACAACTCACATAAGCAATTTACCAGCGCTGTGTTAGCAGAATGCTTCTGATCTGTGTGTTGTAGTAACTTCAGGCAGCATATTGTACATATAACAAATGGCTCTTTGTTATTATCTGTTAATGTGCTGCTGTATACAAACTGTGTGTTCACTTGATCGTTTTATTGATCTTCTTATCCTTGAAGATAAATAGGTTATGAATATTACATATAAAGCAAAACCATTCCTAAGAGTCTTTGATAGAATTCGTATGTCAGATACCAAGTCTGACATGCAGATCAACCGACAGAACACCAGCTACCATCAACCAGCTGTTCTTCCAACTGCTGCAGCAGACTGATAACTTTTTGGTTGCTTTGTTTCTCAACAGCAGCCAAAGGTATCTATGCCCCAGCTCTTTCATCAGATTTCTGCTAGTCTGGTTCACTTTCATGACAGTACAGAGGATGTAATATGACACACATTCACAGAGGGAGATGACAGATTAATTGAAAAACAAAAATATAATTTTCTTAAAGTAGTAGTATAAATCTTTGGAAATGTAGATATCTGTAACTGAAATAGATTGTTGAAAATGTTAGTGTGGCTTTACTAGTATCAGACAATAAGTTACTTGAACCTGAGGATCAGAACACCGTGACGGCAGTGTTTGCTTTAGAATATTTCATGCCTGTTAGGCTCTGAGGATGAGCAAGGGGACACCGGGGCAGCGCTCTCCCGGCTCCCCGGGCCGTCAGCAGTGCCGTGTTAAATAATTCAGATGCCATTGTTACTCACATGAAAACTGGAAAGGTCTCCCCCCAAGCCCGCACTGTCGCACGCGCTCGCCGTAGAAAAGCCCGTACTGGATTTCGCCAATAAACTTCTCCAGCTCGTGGCTGGTGGCGTTGACGAGCAGGGCTCCTGTCTTGCAGAGGATCGTCCCCTTCACCCACAGCTGCGTGCCGATGGCTGCCGCTGTCCCCAGCGCACAAGCGAAGCTCAGCACCCCGGCTATGCAAAAGATAATTTTCTTCTGCTGGGCTGGCATGGTGGCGTGCGAAGTCCTCCGAGGCTTTCAGCGAGGCAGCGACAAGGTCTTCATCAGCTTGGCAAGCAGCTGAGCTCCCCGGGCGCCCGGCCGGAGCACTCTCCCCACAGCCGGCCCCCGCGAGGCACACGCTTCCCCAAGGATGCTCTAAAGGTTTTTCTTCCCTGTCCCTTCTGTGTAGCTCCAGCTTCCGCACTAATGCACTTAAATAAGCTGGAAAATAGAGCCTTTTGTAGGGTGTTTCAGCGCATCCTCTGTCACTCGATAACAAGGGTTTAAGGTGACGGAAGGAGTCTCTCTGTAATTTGAGTGCTCTGCTCTTCCCAGCCCTGTCTGATTGGGTGAGTGAGGGATTTCAGAGACAGGCTTGGCTGCTGCATCTGATCATCTGCTCTCCAGAAAGGAAGTTTTCAGAGGGTTTTATTTTTCCAGGTTTTCCTCTAAAACTAGCAATGTGGAGCTGCTCTGTGGTTTGGGTTTTTTGGGGTGTTTTTTCTATTGTTCCTAATGCAATGACACAGGTAACACCACCATCCCCGCTAAGCCAGGAGGCCCCTCTGCCGTATTTAGTTGCATTTGGGCACTTGTTTTTCCCTGGCAAGGGCCGTGTGTGTGTTATATACCGGTTTGGCTGAAGTGTGTAGGATGCTCAGACAAACATTCCAGTTCAGGTTTCAAAGACATTTTCCCTTCTTCACAGAAGACCCAGCCTACCCAAGGCTCTGCGGCACCCTGGCTCCCTGTGGTTCATGCAGGAGAGGCACCGCCGGGCTGCCGCTGGGGACCTGCCTTGCTCTTCAGGGGAGCCAGAGCGACCGGCACAAAACAGCCCATCCCCTGGAGCGGGGCTAACTCGGGCCCTTGGCTAGGACCAGCAGCACGGCCAGCCGCATCAGTCTACTGGCTGCCAGTGATTTTGGCAAACACAGGGGCTGGGGTTTTTCCTCACCAGATCAGCTTAGTGGTTTGTGGACTGGATGTGTATCCATTGCAGGAATACTCTTCAGGTGGTTTAAGAGTATTGCATCAGGCTTAAACAGTGAGTCTGGTTTAGTTAAACCATAGGTTTTAAGACAACCTTGGAATTAAAATGAATCAAGGCTGTGTACAGACAAATGATTTTTTTTTTAAGCTAATGCTTAAATAAAGCTGCGGTTCGTGCTGTGATCATCATTTGTAACCAAAAGATGGCACACTGCTGTATCTCCAGGGTCTATCACCACCCAGCTTGCACTGCCTGCAGTGCTGCATACATACAGGTCTGGGAAAAGGCTTATTTTTAAAGGTGGTTTGGAATACTTGAGCAGAATGCATTTATCGTTCCCTGAAGAGGGACTGTAATATTTCAGTGTGATTATCGGCATAATAGCAGTGAACGGAACAGATGTAAGCATATGCATGTGAAAGTGACCATGTTCTAGGAGGAATTTGATGGGGCAAAACCCAATTTAATTGCATTTACCTGTCTTGGTGACTGCTTTTTTCAAGAGTCAGCTTTCTGACAGTCTCTTCATGTGGAGCAATAGTTTATGCCATGGAGAATGACGTAGTTTTCTGAATGAGCCAAGATTTTTCAGAATGCCTCGGGAAAGCAGAGGCGGAGCTGCAGGAGCAGCCAGCATGGGGGGGCTTTGCCTGGGTTGCAGTAGGGTGGGCAGAGGCTGGTGGCGTGAAGGGAGAGGAGATGAGATCGGGCTGGAGAGAACACAGTGTTGTGAACAACATAGACAAGCTGGAAGCTAGAGTGAAGAGTTGTCCTGGAGTAACTTTTTCTTGGAACACTCATTATCAGCAACAGATCCTGGCTGTGTTTGTTTGAAAACAGTTCTGTTAATATGTGCCTTGGCAGACAGTGTGAGTCCGTTTCGAACTCCAGGGGTGGATTCTGCAGCGAACGCCAAGGAGGCATCTGACGGGGCCTCTGCATTTGCGCAGTAGCACAGTGTTGCTTTCTGGGCAGTTAAAATAATATTTCCTGGTGTCTGGGGTACTGTGTTTATTGAACAAGTACAGGGGGAAAAAAAACAACTCATGCTCTCTGTTAAAGACTGGCAGTTTTAGAAAAGAATGTGTCCTTCAATGAACTTTTGACAGGTTTTTGTGACATCTTTCCTCTTCTAAAAGCATGTGAAGCAAATATTGGGTTATTTACTAATGGATAATTAGCTGAAAAAGTGAAGCTGAGGTATCTGATGATCACAGAAAATATTTTATTGCAAATGCTGTGTGCTCCACCACAAATACTGCTTTGAATGTATGACACAAGCACAGAAGATGCACCAAATCACAAAAAGGGGAACAGAAACATTGGTTTCTTCCCTCAGAAGCATTAGATTCCCCACTTTCTGATAATACCACACTAGAAGCAAGACTTAGGTGAGTCACTGTCTGAGGACAAGCTTGAAAACCAAACAGAAGTAGCCAAGGCCTGTTGTAAAATCGCTGCTGTGACTGGGCTGGTAATTCCTGTGTGTTGGGAGGCTCCTCTTGTGAGCGGTGCAGCACGAAGCAGTCTCAGCCATTTCAGTCTGTCGCAGCCTTGGGCCATCCCGTTCACTGCAGATGAGCCTTTCTCCTCAGCTCACTCCTCTTGCTCAAGTCCTTTCTCCTGCCCCAGACGTTGCCAAACCTGTTGCTGTTTTTCCTGGCACTGTTGGCAACGACTGCCCTTCTCCCACTGGCTCAGGTGGGCTCTGGAGGCCCTGGGCATCGCTGCCGCAGCCCCTCTTCACACTGGCTGCTTGGGCCATGCCCTGGCACGCTGTTCCTCCTGGGCCTCTGCTCCGTGTCGTGTTCCAGCTCCCTCGGCCCTGCAGAGCAACGCTGCACCTGGGACCTCTCCCCAAAGCCTGGCTGGGGCTGATCCCTCTTTGTCCTGCTCCTTGCTCCCAGCTGTTCTGTGAGCAGATTGCTGAGGGGATGTATCCCTCCTGTCCCCCTAAATACCCGTTTCTCCCTTCAGGTCTGCATGCAATGAAAAAGATAAAGATTGTTGTTGTTGATCTTATAAAAAAAAAAATTAGGGCGGTGCTATATTATCACACAATCTTGACTGTTTGGATACTGAGCTACACAGGAGTCCCATTTCTGACAGTCTTGGGAGGCTTTTCCACCCCTGCCATCACCTGGTAGAGGGCTTGGTACTCTTTCTCCCTGTTTAACACGGTGTTATCTGCTCCTGTGTAGCTCCTCCTCAACAGGGCTGACTTTAAATCGACATTGATGCACTTTCTCTCAGAATTTTCTCTCAACCACTAAGCTTTTTAACCCCCCCCCCCCCCCCTAAATTTAAAGAAATAGACAATAATACTTCTCAAGTCACAGGAGTGTTGTATGATGATTAATTAATTTCACTCGTAAATAACTAACTAATTGCACACATGTAAGTGTAACACGAAGCTGTGTGAGTACTAGTGATGTATAAACCTCTGCCACCTGCAGGACTTGGGGGCCAGTCCCCAGAGAGAGCAGCACTACGCACTGCTCTGGGTCACCCACCTGGCATGGAGCAACTGGTGCATGCAAACAACCACCCTGAAAAACCACTCAACTAGATGGCTTTGAGAGCAAATGCCTGTTAAGTGAGGAGTGGAAAAGAACCACCTCTGTTATTTCTCCCACAGATGCCTGAACCCCAGTTTATGATACTTAAGGGTAAATATGCAGTGGGAGGTACAGACAGATGGACAGTGGCTTGTATACGTGGACCTGTAAAGCAGTAACAGCGTGCCACTTCTTACAGAGACTGAAATGTCCTGCACTAACTTGATCTTTGGCAATCATTGCAGTCAAACGCATACTTTACTTTTAATTCTATCAAGTAAATTTATCTTATGGCAAGGACAGAGTAGAAAAAGATTTTAGGACCTCCAAAATTTTTATAAGAGATTTGGATTTTGTAACTCTTATGGACGAAAACTTCTGTATATCCACAGTCATGTAACAACTCATGATACATGTAGAACTGATGCTGATTCCATTCTGCTCTTTTGTACTGTATCACAACTGCTGTAGAAATTATATCAATTTACCAGAAAGGCCATCCTTGGCTGTAGAGATGTTCAGGATAAAAACACCAGGGGTGATGAGGACCAATAGCAACATGCTATTATTTAATATTTATGTTTAGTTATATATAGAAATATAAATATAGAAATGGAAAAATATTTATATCGTTATATTTTATTAGCAGAAATGCCTGTGGGAAGTTTGCATGTTGGCTGGCGTCAGCCACAGTCTAGACAAGTGGTGCCATTTGTCCCTCACTACCGTGAGAACTGAACAGACCTGCAAACGTTAAACATGAGATGTCCTTGAAGAAAGCACATAACCAATAATTAATGCAGTATTTTCAGAAGCTACCCTCTATTTTTAACTACCATCAGCAAAGCCACAGCAAATGACAAGAATTTAGTCATGGTAAAAAAAATACTATGAACTGGTACTTGCTGTTTTTCCTTATTCAGAGCTTATTACTCAAATTCCTGTACTAAAGTGGTGGCCTAAGGTGCTACTCACTTGACTAAAGGTGACATGAAATATTTGTCACCCTCTGAACAGAGACAGCTCAACCAAACCTGGCTCCCCTGGCAGTGTTTCTGGAGAAAAACTAAATCTGCAGACTTGACGGTTTAAAAAACCCTGTACTTGAACCCAGACTTCCCAAATGTCAGGGTCTGAAGGGCAGACTGTAGCAGTGACCCAGAGCCAGATCTAACCCTGATCTGTGGACTCCGTGGGGCCAGTCTCTGGGGGGCCACTCACACTACAAAATGTAGGCACATCAACACAGAACAGCGAGTGCCTTTAGGAGATGGTCAGGCCTTTCTGCATGTCAAAAAGCACCAAAAGACTGGAATCTGTGTGTTTAAATACATCAAGATGTGCTTGACAAAGTCCCAGCAATAAGATGCTGATAAGATACTGCCTTAAAATATGCATGATGTTAATCATCCCGAAGCCAGGGACCACAACACTGATCTAGTGGGCCAGTGTAACTCATGAAAAGCTCAGAAGCATTTTTATCCACTGGTGAAGAGCTGGCAAACGCTGCTGGTCTTTGGGGTGTGCCCTTGGATCACATATGGAGTCTGCTAAACTTGTCAAGGAAGGCGTCTCGGAGCTAGATTTTGAAGTTTTAAGATCTCAGCCTTGCCTTTGGTGAACAACACAGCCGGGTGCATGAAAAGTAATTCAGTAACCAAAAGTGGCAAAGATTTAAATAGAAGATGTATTAACAAATATGAGACAGTGTAGGGCATTACTATCCTACTTTATCATTATTGCCTAGTTCAGCCTCAGTTTTTAGGTCATCTGTGGTTTGATTAGAGAATTGCTTAGAGACAGAAGAAATGTGGTTTGCCTGTATTTCCAGCTCTTGTCCGTACTAAATTTGAACGTGAGCTCATTTGTAGAGTGCTGTAGTTCATTTTATTTAGACTTACTTGCAACTGACTGTCTAAACCTGTATTTCCAAAGTACCTTGGGTTTGTACTGTCCCGGAGATGTGGCACAAGGAGAGGATCTGGCACAAATAATGGGTAGAAAGGTGTGTGTGTAAGTTCTTCTGCTTGCTTGCTGTAATGCTACTAGAGGGATGCACCTTCCACTCCAGTAGGGAAGGAGATGGTGGAGAGGGGAAGGTGCTGTGCACAGCAGGACACCAGCTGTGGCTGAGGCTGCAGCCTCACTCGAGGAAGGCAGCGAGTACAGGGCACCCACCTGCACGCCAGGAAAGGCAGGTGCCCCAAAGCGTTAATGCTCTATTACTTTTGAAGATTCTCTATTATAAACCGTATGCCTGTCGGCATCCCGCCTCCTGTCCTGCCTGGCCGAGCCCCTGGGATCCGCGGATCCAGCTGCGCGGTACAGGCTGGCCCCGGAGCATCCTTCGGGATCGGCGGGAGCCTCCGCAGCGGGAGGGGGGTGGATGGGGCGGAGCGACTCGCCCAAGGGCCACCCCGGGCTGCGACCCCCGAGGGGACACGGTCCCTCTCTCGGGGGACAGAGTCCCTCGGTACGGGCGGGAGCGGGACCTGCCGCAGGCCCCGGGCAGCAGCAAGAGGCACCGGGCGCCCTTCGCTCCCCCGGGGCCGCCAGCGGCTGGAGCGGAGCGAGGGGTGCGCGAAAAGGGGTGGGGGGTGCGTGTGTGTGTGGGGCTTTGCTGCATCCCCCTCCTCAGCGGGCAGCCGGGACACCAAACTCCTCCGGGGCAGGGGAGAGGCGGCGGGGAGGCCCCGCCGGGAGCGGAGTGGGGGGGACGGGCCGCGGCCCCCACCCCGCCGGAGCGTGGGCGGACCTGCCCGCTCCGCGGCGGGCCGTTATTCACCCCCAGGGAATTCTTCATCCGCTAAAACAAGCCATATGCCATATTCCAAGCGGGCCCTAGGGCGGACGCAGGGGGGTCCCTGAGGCTGGGAAGGCGCCCCGGGGGGAGCTCGGCCGACCGCTCCGCTCCCTCCCCCCCGGCTGCGGGGGGTGCCCGGCCTCGCTGCGGTGTGGGGGGGATGTGGGCGGCCGCGGGAAGGAGCGGAGCGGGGTGGGCCGGGCCGCGCCGCCCCTGCGCCCGTCCGCCGCCGCGGCGCGCAGCCCGCCCCCGGCGCGGCGGGGGTGAGGCGGGGGGCGAGTGCTGCTCCCTGGCGCCGGGAGCCCGCTCCAGCGCCCGCCCGCCCGCCGCGCCGGCGAACATGAGCGATCATGGCCGCCTTCGGGCTCCTCAGCTATGAGCACCGGCCGCTCAAGCGGCCGCGCCTGGGGCCGCCCGACGTCTACCCGCAGGACCCGCGCCAGAAGGAGGTGAGACCGCCCGGCCGCCCCCCGGCCGCCGCCCTCGCCTCCCGGCCCGGCGCCTCCCCCGAAACTTTTGAGCGGCGCCGGGCGGCCGCGGAGCCGCCCGCTGACTTGCATTTTTCTGCGGCGAGGCGGGGGCGGCGGTCCCGCTCACTGCCACCTCGGCCTCGGCGTCCTCCCCGCGGCTCGGCCGGCGGCCGGGCTCCTTCTGCGGGGCGGCGGCCAGGGCAGAGGGGCCGGGCCGACTGCCGGGAGGGGCACCCCGGGACATCAGGGGCCCGTGAGGGGAACCCCCAGCCCGTGAGGGGTCCGTGAGGGACACAGCTGCCAGCCATGAGGGGACCCCCAGCCTGTGAGGGGCACAGCTGCTGCCCGTGAGGGACACAGCTGCCTGCCATGAGGGGCACCCCCCGCCTGTGAGGGGATCCCCAGCCTATGAGGGGCCCGTGAGGGACACAGCTGCCTGCCGTGAGGGGATCCCCAGCCCATGAGGGGCACCCACGGCCCGTGAGGGACAGGGGCTGCCTGCAGGTGCAAGGTGCCGTATGGCCGGCTGAGGAGCCCAGGCCTGTTTCTGACCTGACGGCAGCGACCCGCGTTTGGAGGCACGAAAGGGCTGTGGGAGGGTGTTTGGAATTCAGGAGATGTACCCAAAAACCGCAGGGTGGAGGTGATAGCTTCAACTCCGGTGTCAGGCTGTGGCTGTCCTGCTCCGGGTTCCACAGCCAAACCCATGGAGAGCCGCTGTCGGTCGGTGCTGGGGGCGAGTGCGTAGTGCGGGCGGGCGCCGTGGGGTCAGTTGTTGGCTCACCCTGGCCCCGCTTCGCGGTCTCGATCCCTCACTGCTGGCCTCCCAGAGGTGGATGCAAGAAGCCTCTGGTTGGGTTTTGTGACTGGGGTGTCTCCCCGCAAAGCCAACGGGTCTCTCTTGAGATTCACCTTGTGTGCTGGGCTGTGACTTGTGGACGAAGCTGTGTGTGGGTACACCTGCCTCTCGTGTCATTGGTCTGCGGTGTCCTGGTGTTCCCAAACGTCTTCTGTCCCGGTGAATTCAGGCTTGGAGAAGTCACCGGGATGAGGATGAGCTTCAGTTAAACAGAGCAAGTACAGCAGGGCAGCCATGCAATGCTCTTCGCGCTTTGCTCTGTTCCTGGTCTGTTGTCCTCTTGTTGAGGCTTCCAGAAAGGACGCTAATTAAGGGCAATTTGTTAGTCATTTATGAGCATTATCTGGTTCACATAGGCTGGAGAGAGCTCATCGGAGAGTGACTATTGGTCAGTGCTGGTTGACCAGTTTGGTTGTGTTGATCAGTGTTGTGGCTTTGACAACACGCGATAAAAGATGCATATTCAAGTCTATTACTAATCCTTTGAGACGTACCTCTATTTTCTGACCCCTAGCATATCTCTGTCTTTTCACCCTTATGCCACTACTCATCCTACTTACAAACTTGACGATTACGGTAGCTAGAAATATTTCCCTGATGTGTATTTTTTATGTGTGATCGTGACCAGGCTGGCAGAACTGCATCTGAACTCAGCTATGACAATGTATGGAGATGAATTTTTAGCTCTGGACTGTTGAATATTTTTAGTCAGGTGGTGGATTGATTCTTGCAGACACATTTATAAATATGCAGCAATAAGAATGGAAGTGGCAAGTGCCCAGATGGTTAATATTGAAAATACATTTCATGGGTGCATTAGGAAGTAGAAAATAACTGCAACAGGCTTGTTATTTGCCATAATGTAATTGATTGAAATGTGGCTTGGGGAAAGTTCCTTCCACGTGTGTACGTGTTTGTGTTGCACGGGGCATTTCCAGACACAGTCCTGTGCCGTCCCAGCCTTTGGGCTGGTGAAGTCTGTCACTGCAAAAGGAGACAGATGCGGAGTTACGGGTCCTGGTAGAGGTGGGGATGGGCTGTGGTGATGATGGTTGCCAGTGTCACCTTGTGCCTCTCTCAGCTCCCTCTCTGCCAGTTGCTGGCACCTCCAGGGCCCCCCTGCCCCAGCACCCGTTCACCTCTGCAGGGTTCCCTCCTGAAAAACTTGGGGTGAGGCTTTGCCCCAGAGCGTTGCTGTGTGCCCTCTGCAGAGGGAAGGGGTGGCAGAAGGGAAGGCTTCAAATTGCACAGCACATAGCTTCTGCTTGAATGCAGTTACCTGCTGGGGCTGCCTTTAACACCTGATACTGCTCTAAAAGAGAAGGATGAGGAGGAATTAGCTCTCCTTGTCTTTCTGTAATGTGTTTTCTTTGAACCTTGGACAGTGCTTTGCACATTGCTTCTCTGTGTAATCAGCAATCCCTGCTGCTGGTTATGGAGCAAGAGGTAGCGGTGGAAATCACGCCCTGGCAGGAGCAGCTGAAGGCAAGTGTTAGAATACACTTTTTTCTAACACTTCCTGTGCTCTAAATTGTTACCGTCTCCCTGTGATGGATAAAATATAATGCAAATCATGTTTATTACAAGACAAAGATGTAACCACTGAATGTACCATATCATCAGGGCCAGATCTTGATGGTTTTACTTGTGAGTAATGCTTTTAATTTCAGTTGAATTCATTTCAAAACACAAAAAAGCACAATGAACATCATTTTATGCTGAGAAATAGCCTTCAGACAGAAGAAATTTCATCACCTTCTCTGCACATACTGCACAGGGTTTGACCCCTCCAGGGCTCAGTTCTCTGATGTTTACAATCACCGGTAGCCCAGACCACCTTCTCACTGGTGGGGTAGGTAAAGCAGTTGGGAAAAAATGTAAAGCAGTCCCCATCCCTGGAGGGGTTGAAGAGTCGGGCTGACCCAGCGCTGAGGGATCTGGTGGAGTCGAGAACGGTCAGTGTGAGGTTCATGGTTGGACTGGAGGATCTTCAAGGTCTTTTCCTTGATGATTCTGTGAAATTTCTGTCAGGCCTCTCCAGCATTGTCCCCCTTATGCCAGCTCAGAGTCTCTCTGGGCCCTCCTGGTATCTCTTTATAACAGTATGTCATCTTCCTTGCTTTTCCTTCCTTGCTTCTGCCCGTGGTTGGCTGTCAGGAATGGCTAATCCTTGCTCGTGACTTCTGGCCATTGATTTGGAGTGGATAATGCTCCTCTAAATGTGGTTATTCCTCTCTCCTTCATGAAATAGAGCTTGTTTAGTAATTTGTAACTGGCACTGTATTTTACACCGCCTCTTAGGGAGTTATTTTTTGATCTCGTTGTTCAAACCAAGCCCAACATCCGAGAGCATGAGCTGAGCGCGAGTAGAAGGTTTGTGCTGCAGCAGCTACCCCGCAGGTGAGCTCCTGGACCTTCCCGCGGAGGGTCTGTGTCTCCAGGCTGATGCTGGGGTTGCTCTGAGCTGCGGAAGGTTGGTGCCCTGGTGTAATGAAAAGAAATGAAGCAAAAGGTGGAGCAGGTGAGGGGATCTAAAAGTAATGACTGGTTGAAAAGATCCATTTTGTTGCTTCTGTGAGTTTAATGTGGACTTCTCTTAAAATTCTTGTCTATAGGAAATTTTTGAGGTCAGGGAGAAAAAGAATGCCTTTCAAAAATTCCTTGTTTTTGACTGTGCCAGTATAGCTCTGTATGTTGTGTGTTTGCTCAGCTCAGGTGTCAGAATAAACTGGCCAGTTCCTAGTGTTTCAAGACCTTCATACATCATTAGCTCTCTGCTTTTCTCTTGCTGGCTTGGTGCTGCAGTGAGCAAGTGTTACTGCAGCAATAAGCAGGAGAATGCTTAAGTTGAAAGAGCTCGTTCCTGTTAATTAAAAGCAAATTAATATGGAATTATACAGTCCAGAGCATGCAACCGTAACAGCTCAATGGCCCTGACAGCGGTGGGTTTTTCTCGGTCTGTTTGAGCACCCTGGCTGGGCCAGTGCTACAGGTGGCCTCTGGACAGGCTTTGCTGGACTCACAGCTGTGCTGGCCTGAAGTCACGCGCGCAGGCTTAACGTGGGGTCTGGCTTCCCGCAGAGCTGCTCGGCGCCAGCGAACACGGCCTGAGCTGCCCGGGCTTTCTGCGAGGGTACGTGCTGTGTGCACAAACAGAGTGCGGCATGTACAGCTGCGGGTCTGGGCTGTCCCGCGCAAAACAACTACAGCTCTGAAACAAATGAACGCAATTTGGGCCTGAACGTTCGTTTGGCTGTTTAAAATTGCAGAATGGTTTTAAGCCTTGATTGGGCTTGCTTGGGGCCCTGCTTGACGTTTTGAAAGGAAGCTCCGCATCCCGCAGGAGTCCTGAGGACCAGCCTGCTGTGGCACGGAGTGCGTCCGTCAGTGACAGCAGTGCGCCGTGCTCCCGGGCCTGTGGTCCAGAGCGGGCTCAGCCCTGGCACGTTCCGTGCTGTACAGTTTGGCTGTGCTGGTGTCCGGCCTGTCTGTCTAGGAAACCTTCCTCTCTGCTAGCGGCCAGCTCTGCTCGTGGAAGAGGGCCCGGAGCTCCTAATGGAGCTGGTGCAAGCGAGATGTAATGGGAGCTCCTGAGAACATCCATTTTATTGTTAATTTGTTTGTAAAGGTATCTCTGTGCACTGTCTTCACAGATGACATGCCTTTTCATTTCTAGCTGGTGTTTGGTTATGCAACCGTGATATGTTCTGTGTTTAAAATTTTTGAACTACTGCTGAAGGCAGAGAGAAATCCGAGCTAATAATCTGAGCCAGACAAAACCAAAACACTGATGTGTTTGTGTTGTCAGTCCATCCGCAGCTTGTTCCTACAGTAGTGGTAGATATAGCAGTACAACATACGGTTCTTGGTTATTTTCAGCATAACGATATCTAGACAGCTTTTTTCAAAGGAGAAGTTTAAAGATAACAGACCTGGGGTCATCTGTGGAAATGGCACTAATAGTAACATGTATCTCCATCTGTTTGCCATTTACCTTTTATTTATTTGCTTATAATCTCTTTGATCACTTTCATCCCTGCCTTTATTTGTGTTTTCAAGGCTGTCTTGGGGATGGTGTGGGTGGAGGAGCATTCCAGCACTTCTTGTTGATTTAATTTAAAATTCAGATGAGGCTTGCTAACTTCATAAACCCTAGAGAGTTTAGAGTTGTTCTCGATACATTGCCGTCTTCTGTGTTACTCCCAAACTCCGCAAAAATACTGAAAAGCAGAATGCGCTGCAAAGCGTAAGAGAATAAACCGAATGGAAGCTTCTGGGTCTGGTTTGGGGGAGACATGTTGCCCCAAGCTGGTAATAAAAATCTTCTAGCAAAATCATGACATTCTTAACTTTATTTTCTCCTCTTTGGTTTGCTTGGTGGCACGGCAGTTGCTCTTTGTTGTCACAGCTTATTTCACAGTCATCTCGGGGGTTGCTCCAGTGTCTCACCCGCTACCGCTTGAGCTCGGGTCGAGTGCCTGTGGTGGCAGGGGACTGGCTCACTGGGGAGATCTGTGCCTCCTCCTCAGAGCAGGATTAAGGCAAACAAACAAGCCGAGTTCTTGTTCCTGTGGTGCAGGTAAACCTCAGTCTGGCAGGCGTGTGATCCTGGATCAGTGAATGAACTGTGCAGCCACCACGGAAGAGTATTAACGTTGGCCAAGAGAAGTGCCAGTATGCGTTTGTGAAGGTTGGGGTGTGTGTTTGTGCCTAATGCTGCTGACCCCACTTCTGTCTGTTCTGTTGTGGCTGCAAATAGGGTCCAGCTAAGCCTGCTTAAATACTGATACACAGCAAAATGAAGAAGGTGTGTTGATAGTATAGCAGGAGACCAGTAGTACTTCCACTGCAAAAGTAACTCCAGGAGAAGTGAGTTTAGTTGCAACAGGGACAGATGTTCACTTGAAACTGTTTCTGCTAGAGGTGGTCTGTTTCCTATTTCAGTAGATATTCTCAAATGGTGGTTGTGGGGCTGCAAACAGAGAGTTTTAAACGTCAACAAAACAACTGTGCAAAAACATTTGCGTGCTGGGGGAAAGGTGGTTCCAGTGAGCCCAGCGTATCTCAGGGGGAAGGATGCTGGTGAGGATGGCTGGTGACTGGTACCAGCTCCAGGAGGAGGATTTGGGGCGGTGCTGGGGAGCACTCCAGGTTTTGTGAAGGCTGCCAGGGCTTTGTCTCCTGCTGTCCTTCGCAGGGCCAGCAACCCTCTTTCAGCAAGACAAGCGGCATCCTTATCAAGTTATGGCCTTGGAGCCTGTGGTGAGGTGGACACATAACAGGGACTGGAGGGTAGGAGCGGCATTGTGTTCCCCTCCGCTAAAATCCCATGAATGTGCGAAGGGCTTTGAGGGTTCAGGGGAATGCAGAGCGTGACGTACTAACAAATACATGAATTTCCTTTCTAAAAACATGCTTCTCTGTGATGTGACTTCTTACATTGCCATTTCATTTTTTGCCCTTAAAACACTCTTTGCAGGATGAGCTTACTGCAGTGAACGTGAAGCAAGGCTTCAGTAACCAACCTGCCTTCTCTGGAGATGAGCATGGATCTGCTAGAAACATTGTCATTAATGCCTCAAAGGTAAGACTGGGCTTTTCCATCTGAGTATATTCACCGAGATTGGAACTGAGCTGCCAGGGGTTGTACTTGGTCCTTGACTGCTTTGCTTTCTAGTCGCAAGCCTTCATGTTAAAGTTAATTACAGAACTAATATAAGAACGCTGAGCTACCTACTGTCACCAGTCTTCAGAGGAAAACATGAATGCCAAGAACAAAACAGAACTAGCACATGTCATTGTAGAAGAGACGTTTATTTGCGCTCCTGTTCTTTATTTGCTTCACTCACAAAGGCAGTAGTGCCTCCTCCCCTGGAAGCCCCTGGTATTTACACATCTTTAGCTTGCTTTGGTCTTGCATCTTTTTTATCGGGCTGTTTTCTGCCAGGAGAAACTGGTCGCTGAGGTCCAGGTCTCTTGGAAATATATTCTTGGATTGTTTAGTGAAATTTAGCTTAGCTATCCCGTGGTTTGGAGTTTGTTGGTTTTTTTTTTTTTTTGAGAGTCAAAGAAGTGTGAGATACAGAAGAGCAATAAAAATCACTAGTTACTATCCTCCAAATTGAAAATAAGAGCTGTTTAGGAAAAAAAAAAAAAATCCCATATTTCTTTGAGGAATCTGTCCAGATTCGTGTATGCTTTTTTTGGTTTTCAGACAAAATAATTTTCTGCTGTTTGACTTTTAAAATATATAACTTTTTATAGCTTATTGGAAAACTCGAATTTACTTATACAGTGATGCTCTTTTATTTTAGCAGCAGAAGAGATACAAGGAAATGACAGGGTTGCTATTGTTGAAGTGTTACAGGTTTTCCTGTTACATTATTCTGATCTTGTTTTCTAGAATTGTTACCTGCAGGCACTTTCTGTCTTATATTTTAATTATTTGTGTTTTGGGTATTGAACATAACGGTTTGAAAACTAAACCAGAAATTCACAAGGAAGGGCTTATAGTTATTTGGAAGATTTAAGTGTAGAATCACCAAAATAAGTTCAGTATCTCCTAAAAGCTTTTCATATATTTTAAAATTACCCAGCTATGAATGTATTTACCAGAAAATCAAACATTTTATTCTTACTGACAGGCCTAAAAATTAATTTCTATTACAGTAATTTTGAAAAGTAAATAAGCTTACATCAGAAGTAAAATCCCTATTGTTTTTTTTTTTCTGCTGTTTTGGGATTGAAAGTACTGGGGAGGCAGATCTTGCAAAGCTTTCCATTCTGGAGGTATCGCGTGGTAGTGGAGGTGTTCTGAACAGAAGCCAGAACTCTTCCTAGCTTACCCCAGTCTCTGAAGATTTGCCTGCTCTAACCGATGATGGCAAGACGATGGATGGGGTTCCTGTGACAGTGTAGTTTGTTCTGAATAGAAGCGAAAAGCATGTATTTACACACTATGCCAGGGTAGAGTGTAGAAAGGGAGTGTTCGGGACACTCTTGGGGTACACTGAATGGGGGCCTACATCTGAGGCGCCCATCTGCCGGAGGGCTGTGGCTCTGGGCGTGCGGGGACCCGGCCTAAGTGGCAGCTGCACCTCTGGTGTCTCGGTGGCCTGCTCGCCTCTGGCTTGGTTTTGCTGACCTGCTGCTTCTACAGTGACAATGCAGAAGTGTTGCACGGGTGCTTAATCGTGAATCCATCCCCTAGCTGCAGGGAATGGCTGTGTGGTCGTGTTGGATTGAGAGCCCGGACTGGAGCGGTGGCTGCATCTGTTCAGGTGGAAACCCTTTGTGCGTTAATGTACAATAGATGCCTACTTACTGGGTTGTCATACATGTTTTGCCTTTTTTTCTCCCACCAGATTGGCGCTTACTTTAGCAGCATACTAGCGGAAAAGCTAAAACTTAACACTTTCCAGGACACGGGAAAGAAGAAACCACAAGTAAATGCCAAAGACAACTACTGGCTGGTTACCGCTCGGTCTCAGAGTGCAATTCACAACTGGTTCACAGATTTAGCAGGAAGTAAACCACTGACTCTTTTAGCAAAAAAGGTATCAAAATACTCCTTCCTCTCTTTCTTGGATATTGGATTGTACTGTCTTGGGCTGTAAGAGTAGGGTGGTATGGCTGATCGTGCTGGATGAGGGGTGGTGCTGGAGGCAGCCGCTGCTGTGCAGCGTGTCCCCTCTCTGCAGGGAGGGTGCCTGGGCAAAGGGGAACGTCCCATCTAGCTGGTAAAAAGTTCATTTGAGTGACTGTATTTCAGCTCAGGCATGTTCATCTTATGGACAGCCAGATTCTTTGCCTCTACACTTCACTTCAAGGGTCTCTTTCTCAGGTGAAGGAACAGTTTCCAGAAATTCTCGTGTCTGGCAAGGAGACAATCAGCTAGGAAGCCAATGCATTCGTAGAAGAACATGCCTGCTAACTCCAACCCCTTTGCATGCTCTTCACATTTAAATTTGTATTTGTATTAACAATCTTTGTTAAATGGTCTTATTAGTTGCATTCTTGTTGAAGTTTCCATTAAGAACAAGAGTTCTTGCTGCTTTGTAGCAGTGTCTGTATAACTGGAGAAGGCAATTCTGAGCTATCTTTTTGGATACTGCATGCTGTTAAGAACAGCAGTACCAGATAAATTTGAAGTGGTCATTAAAATTCATCTAAGGTGGCGTCTAGAAGTCAGTAACAAAGGTGCTGTTATTCACGCCTTTCTTTCCTGAAGCTCTGTGCACAAGCAGCTAATCTTACGGTATCTGGGAGATATTCTGAAGTATAAATGAGACTGAAATAGGGAGCTCTTATTCCAAGACTATTGAGCATAAATGGATCAAAATAACAGAAGGTACAAGTTCCACCTGTTTTTGTCTGTTGCTGTGCTGTTGGTGAGGACCAGTAGAGCCACCAGAAAAGCAAGAGCTTCACACCCTAAGTTTCCCCTGAACTTTCTGAGAGGTTAACTTTGTGACTAGAAGTGCTAGAGAGACTTCTTTCATAAGTTTTCCTCTAAATAACCAGATTTATAAACCCGCTGATAACAGTACCTAAGGATGTTAAGGCATTCGTGCCTCCACTGGCTGCAAAATGTCTTATTCTCATCTATGATGCTTGAAAAATGCATTTTAAAGTGATTCTACCTTCAGGCAGAAATCTGTGAGGATTGCTGTGAGTGAATAGGGTGACTCTTTACCTGGGAGTCTCACGGGGCCAGCCCCATTGCATGCGTGTCCAGTGCAGGCAGTGTTAGCTGGCCAGGCTGTTCCCTGGCACGCTCTGGTTATTGTGGGCTCCTCCGAACCAGGGCACCAGGAAACC
Source organism: Strix aluco (assembly GCF_031877795.1). Taxonomy (NCBI): domain Eukaryota; kingdom Metazoa; phylum Chordata; class Aves; order Strigiformes; family Strigidae; genus Strix; species Strix aluco. Next base: position 31,390,479 of record NC_133939.1, on the reverse strand, counting down.
GGTGGTGTCTGTGTAACCAAACCCTTTCCCAAACCCTCGGTATAGTGCCGTTTCCCAGAGGTCCTGAGGATCAGCTTGCAGGACTCTCTCTGCACTTTGGAGGCCTTTGGCCGTGTCGAGGTTTCTAGTGGCCCTCAGGTGTCTCTGAGGAGGGGAAGGTGCTCTCGGTGAAAGCTGGGGGAAGTGTGAGGCAGTGTCTCTTTTTTGTCAGGTCGCTGTTTCCGTGTGTCCAGACAGAGGTGGTGCTTGTGCAGTGGGTTCCTGGGCTGGCAAGGGCGTCTGCCACTCCCCAGGCGCGAGGGGCCGAGCAGAGGAGGCCTGGGCTAACCCGGGAGGGCCGGCTGCTCTCTGCACTGTGTGCTCTAACTTCCTTCCTCTTTTGTTTCAGGTTCCTATTCTCAGTAAAAAAGAAGATGTTTTTGCTTACTTAGCAAAATATTCTGTGCCACTGCTGCGAGCGGCATGGCTGATCAAAATGACATGTGCCTACTACGCTGCTATTTCTGAAGCTAAAATCAAGAAACGCCAGGCCACTGACCCAAATATTGGTAAACAAACATCTCTAATGTCTAAATGCATAACAATAGCTGAAGGGGCCTGCTCCTCTGGCTCCTCTTGTTCATGGCGTTGGTGTTACCAGGCACCCAGAGAGGAATCTTTGTAGTGGGAAGGGGAATAAAAAATCTTTTGAATCAGTTTCACTTAGAAATGTGTGTCAGAGTACCAGGTGCCATGCAGCATAAATACTGCCCTGTTGGCTGCTGCTCCTCCCATCTGATTCCTCCCTGAATCCCCAGGCGCAGCGTTGGAGGGGTGACTGTGCTGCCTCTTCACCATGGGCACCACCCTCTGTGGGATGGGCAGGGTGGCAAAAGCTGGGCTAAGATCAGTGTTACCAGGGAGTCAACACAACTGATTTAGAAAGCCTGGTATGAAATGTGAATTTCAGAGCTTGCTTATTAGAACACAGGTGGCAATGTATTTATTTTAACCTTAAATGACGCTGTCTGGCACTGAGCCAGTGGGCCAAGCAGTGAACACCTTTAAGCTGCTCAAAGGTACTTTAGCTATTATCAAAGTTGTAGTTTTACTCTCACAATTTACATACACTACCTACAGTTTTGCTACTGTCTGGAATGAATGCTTTACTTTTGTCCTTGAGCTAATTGTGCTCAGAGCAGATAATTTCACTGGTGATTAGCAGTATCTCTGGATTGCTGTGAGAAATGTCTACTTCTTCCTGCCAACTCAATCTGTTGTTTCTTTCAAACTTTGCTTTGTGGGGTTTTTTTTATTTGTAGACTCATAACACCCATTTTCACTCTGAGTTCCTAATTACAGCCCCAAAAGTTTATTTTCTATGTTCTAGCAAGCATCCTTGTTTGTTTTTTGGTGATAGTTTTAAAAATATTTTTACAAACCGGTCTGATTTCTAGAGACAGAGAGCAAGGGGGAGGCCACACGTGTGGCTGGCAAGAAGGGAAGGAGACACCTGCCCATCTGTTTAGTCAGGTCAGTGCCTCTGCTGGGGCGTGAGCTCTGGGAGGCTGCAGGGCTGGGCTTAGCGCTGCTGTGCTGAAGGCAGGGCTGCTTTGGTGGAGGATTAGCACAGTTCCCCACTCCTCCTTCCATGCGTTCAGGCTCCCTTGAGCTGCTTTGGTGTTACTGAGCGGGGCTGGGCGACTTGCTCTTTCCTTCTTCAAATTCCCCTTCCATCCTTTGCACTGAGGGCTGCTGAAACAGCCCCTCTCTCCAGCCTCTCCCGTGGTCATCCCTCTTCTCTTGAACGGCATAAGCACTTCTGGGGGTAGACCTGAGCAGGGGGCTCGGAGCAGGCAGCGAGAGCAGGCTGATTGCTTTCCTAATCCATCATGAGTAGTGCTGCTGGTTGGGGGAGCATCTGCGGCTCTCCCGAGGGGCTGCAGTGGTGATGCTGTGCACCAGGACAGGGGCTGATCCTTTGCCTGGCACACGAACTCGTTCGGGTGTAGTTAAACTCCCTCTTTCCTGCTTGTCTGGGAGTGGGGGAGGAAGGGGAGTAAGGAGGTGGTGAGGAAAGCTAAGGTTGTCCCCTCTGTTGTGATAAATTGATCTAGACCTGGTTTGCTCTGGCTGGGAGTAGTAACTCTTTAAAGTTTATGCTTACTGGGAAGGTGTGGGGGTGTGCGTTTGGGGGGCTGTCAGGGACCCCTGCTCTGGCTCTGCTTCAGGCTGGCACCGTGGCCGCACCCACTTCACAGCGAGCATGAACGGGACCAGTAAGGGTCTGCGGGCTGAGGTGCCCCTGACTCTTACCAGCCAGTGTTTTGAGGTAGGTTACTGAAGATTATGTCCGCTGTCCAAATTCCCTGTTCTGCAAAGGCTGCTGAGAGCTTTTTGGGAAGTAGTTTGCTGCGTGCTACTGAGCAGCCTTTGACAGTTCCCCAAATGTTTTATATCTGTGCCTCAGGTAGCAGAAACGCGGTTGCATTGTTTCTAGCTCAGTGACACTGAGATATTGGTAATTGCTTTGGGAAAACTATTCTTTCATACTGTCACATGAAATCAGTTTGAAGTAGTGGATTTGAAATTGTTTTTCCAAAAGTGAGCAAATGTTTGAGGTAAATGTAGTTAAACTGCTCTGTGAAAACGCTAAAACCCACTAGCTTAGTACAGGAGTTTCAGTGGATTTGGATAGAAAAACATTTAATGTATAGTCTGTGTATGCTGACAGAACTGCAAAGGGAAAAAAAGAGTGAATGCGTTAGCTGAAGTCTGAGGTGGGTAGTAAACAGCGAAAATAGTTGTGTTTGAGTGGTAGTTCCTGCCACTCTGACAGTAAACAGGCTTAGGTTGTCAAAGCAACTGCATTATGTATTCATAAAAGAGTGCACTCTTCTAAAACACGCTGCCTGCTGATTAAATACAGCTCTGTCAGATGTTTGTCTCTGAGACATTAACAAATACCCTTGGTTGTTGCAGTTACTGTTAAGAGAATGCGCTCCTTGCAATTCCTCTTTCCCCAAAGCTTTAGGTATATGACCAAGCAAGTTTACTTTTTTCACTAATTTATCCAAGTTATACTAAAATCCAGAATCACTGCTGAGCAGAGAGAGAAGCTGATCATTTTTAATAGGTTTGTGTATTTGCTGAAGAGCATCTACTGACTTATCTAGGACAAAGGAAAGATAATCAGTTGTACTGGCAGAGCTCTGCACTGTGCGGGTCACTGTGACCTGAGAAGGTGCTCTTCAGCTTTTGCATTCTCGTCAGTAAAAATCTGGAGATGTTTGAGTGGTTATAGAAAGAACAGTTTTATATCCCATTGCTCTGCAAAGTCCCATGGAGTTTTATGCCTGCTGTATTTGGAGGGGGAAGGAAAAGGGGAGTAAAGGTCTGGATGGAAGGGAGTAATGAAGTGTATTTCTCTGTTTCAAGGCTGTTTTGAGGCCGCATGCTGAAGTCTGATGGGAGCGAGGGGTGACTCCCCGAGGCGCGGGGGTGCTGGGCTGGCAGGCTGCCTGCGGGCCTGGCCCAGCCCTGCCCCGGGACCCGCGCCCAGGGACCCGCTTCCTCACAGCGCGGCCGCCTCGGGCGCCTGTCTGCAGTGTTCTGGGGGAGTGTGTCTGATGACAAAGGTGGTGTCAGTTTGTTTCAGTTCTCACTGTGAGTGCAATCCTTGTCTTCTACCACCTGAAGTGTTCTGATTGTAAACTTCTTTCGCAGAATGGACTCAAATTATAACCAAATACCTTCGAGAGCAGCTGGCAAAGGTTGCCGAGTTTTATCATGTGGCTTCCAGCCAGGGCAGCAGCTCCGTAGTGATGCCTCAAGAGATGGAACAAGCCCTGAAGCAGTGGGAATATAATGAAAAATTGTCATTTTATATGTTTCAGGTAATATTTTAAGAAGTGCATGGATTTTTTTTTTTTTTTGAGGTTACCATTCTTGGAAAGTTCAATTTTAGAACTTAGTGGTAGCTTTTGTCGTAAGACTTGCATAAATTATAAATGCTAATTAATTTTAAAGGTTTGCTCGCTAAAAAAGCTTTGATTTGCTTAGTGTGCTTGATTGCAATTGCAGCCATGTGCTCAATTATTCTCTCTTCTGTCTTATCCCATCTTTTAAGGGTGTTTTGAATGGTTGTGGATCAGGCTGAGGCCCCCGTGGCATGTGAAGCCTTGGCTGTTGGAGTGGTGGCCTGGCTGTTGGTTTCCATGTGGTTCTAGGAAACAAACTCTGGTTGTTTCTACCCAAGGACAGGAAGAGCAGAAGGGTTGCTGGGAGGGAGCTGCCCGCCAGCGGTGGGTCGGTCAGGGTGCTGCTGGCAGTCGCTGCCCTGTCTGTAGGCTGCTGTGGCGGTGGCTGGTTCCCGCGTGCGGTGAGGGCTCTGCGCTGGCGTGGGGAGTGAGAGCTAAACCAGAAACGAAATAAAGCATGTCGTTGCACACTGCTTGTTCAGCGCTCCCACTTAATATGTGATGTGCTATTTTAAATCCTTTAAGGAAGGAATGCTGGAGAGACATGAGTATTTGACGTGGATACTGGACGTTTTGGAAAAGATCAGACCCACTGATGATGATCTGCTTAAGCTGTTGTTGCCGCTAATGTTGCAGGTACATGCGTGTTTTAAAGCCAAAATCAGTATAAGTGTGATTCATACATGTTAGATGATTTTATTATTTGTGGTGGTAAAATCTGTATAAACATTTTAACTTAGGACATTTAGGGAAATATATTGCATGGTGCATGTTTGGAATTTATAAACACCTTAAAAATGTTCATGCTTTATAATCCTTAACTTGAATTGGTAGAAGGATTCTGTTACTGTAACTGGTCCTGGAGGGCAGATGAAATTTTTAAGAGACAGAAGTATGGATTTGTATTTGAGCTGCTCTTTTATTTTTTAACTTCTGGACTCTTAAATATTGGAGGTCATCCCTTCTAGTTTATGCATGTTCAATGTTAGATTGTTACAGAAAGCGAATACATGGAGTAGACCCTGTAGTAAACAATGCATTTTTTTAATTTCAGTATTCAGAAGAGTTTGTTCAGTCAGCTTACCTATCCCGTCGCCTTGCTTATTTTTGTGCCAGACGCCTATCTTTATTGCTAAGCGACGGTCCTAACCTTGTAGCTGCACACTCTCCTCACATGATTATCGGAGCCAGTAACCCTCCTCTGGCAGCCCCCAGTCCGCCGGCCGCCGGCCCCGTGGTGAGCCCAGTACAGCTGGCCTGCTCAGATTTCCTCTCCTGCCCTCAGCACCGTCCACTGGTCTATGGACTTAGTTGCATGCTGCAGGTAGGCCAGTGCTCTGTTCTTTTCATTTCCAAGGCCAGAACCAGCCTGGTTATTGGCAGAGTGTTTTGGGTGGGATGAGGTGCACTAGTTGTGGTTAGAAAAGCACTGTTTAAAGGGCGAGGACCGAGTGGGTCAGGGGAGTGGAAGGGTGGGTTCTCCACACCCAGGGAATCGTGTGCCATCCGTGTGTCTGTCCGCACCTCTGCTGCGGGAAGGAGCGGCTCCGGTGCCAGGGATGGCCCAGCCCTTCCCCTGCGGTAGAGCGTTTCTGGTGGCGGTAGTGCTCTGCGCGTCACGTCACGCTCTCATCGCCGGTGAGCCCCGTCTGTCCGTCGAGCGTGGCTGGCAGAGCAGCACCGTGCCGACTGCCGCAGGCTCTGACCTCGGAGGGCTTCCTTGCTTCTTCCGGCTTGTCACCAATGCGCAGTGCCACTGCAGGCTGCTTCGGTTTGGTTTTGTCAGAATTTTATATGGCCACATCAGCTTCCAGAGTTTTTAACACCATGGAAGAGAAGAGACTGTTCGCTTGCGCTTGTTGCTCGGCAATAGCAGAATTGTCAAGAGAGTAATTATTTTCTAAAAAAGGACTTGTATGATGAGCTGTGGTTGTTTGCCTTCCTGAGTGCTGACCTGGTGAGACTTCCTCAAACCCTCCTGCCGTTGTCTGTGCCGTTGTTTGTCTCTGGGGGTTGTGTGGAGATGGCCTGGGGGAGGTACCAGGCATGTGCTGGTGCCCACGGGATCATATAACCACAGAACGGCTGAGGTTGGCAGGGTTGGCAGGGACCTCTTGAGGTGATGTCACACACCCCCCACCCCCCCCACCCCCCCCCCCGCTCAGGATGGCTCAGCGAGAGCTGTTTCCTCGGGAGTGTCCCTCTGGGTTTCTAACACCTGACCTCTCTGGGCAGCCTGTTCGGTGCCGGACCATCCCCGCAGCGACCGAGCGAGTGCTCTGTGGCTCACAGCTCCCTCGCTGGGGGCTGCTGCTCTCCCCCAGCCGTCGCGGTGCAGGGAGCGCCAGGCCTGGCGCAGGGAAGGCTCGGTGGGTGCTCTCTGAGGGGTGTCTGCATCCCGCTCCGCTGAGGGTGCCTGTGTCGGGGGGTTTGATCCTCTCTGGCGCTCAGCATCCTGTGGCTGTTCTCCTCTTGAACTCGGATCTGTCCTGGGAGCCTCAGCGTTTGTCTCCCTCCCGGGCTGCTGGGTGCCTGTGCACTCCGGCAGCTTTACAGCTTCTCCCTACTAGCAGCGCTGGTAATCTTTCTGCTTCCTGCACTGTTTGGGTCTGTCTCTGTGTGTGTTTGCTCTGCTCTCTTCTCTGCCCCTTTTTCTTGTGCTACTGAGCGGGTCCAGAGGACGGCCTGGCTTCAGACAAGCTCTCTGCCTTTTCGGAGGAGCCTTTCTCTGGGCAATGTTTTTGCCAAGGTGCTGCCTTGTAATCCAGATCTGGACTGGGGAGCTTCCCAAGAAGTAATCCAGCAGCCTCAAAAATCTATAAGATGAATCAACTTCCATCATTTTCAGTGATATTTAAGGTCTGACCCCAGAACACCAAGGCCTTCTGGTGCCGCTCTGTACAGTACCCAGTGCCACAGGGCAATGAGTACCTGCTGACAAGCCCTTGTAAAATGTTTTGAATCCTGTCAATGTGAGATCTTCTTTTGAAGTAAATCTTAAGTTCGTGGTGCATTTCAGTGACCCTTTTGTGCTTTAAAATCTTGACAGAGAGTTGATTTTAACTGATTTCTTAAATTTTAATTTTTCACAAGTAGCTTCTTTCTGTAAGCTGAACACCAAAACGGCTTCTTTTTTCTAAAGCCCATTCACATTTCACAGGAAGGATCTGACTGAAATTAACCTTTAGTGATGTTCTTTGAAAGCAATACAAATGGGAATTGGACACCTATATATTTAAATTGTTTTTTAATAATGAAGAAGGAAAATAATATAGTAGTTGAATTTCCTTAAATGGATATTTTAAAGTAATTGTGCATAGGCCTGTCTTTTTGTTTCTTTCACTGCAGTAGTTAAAACAAAAGTGATTCTAGTCTCATGGGCTCTTATTGTCAGTATTGTCTATCACATGTGTTTAGAAAAAGAAATTACTTCTGTTTTGTACTATTGCTTGCAGACTGTAACTCTTTGTTGCCCAAGTGCCTTGGTGTGGAATTATTCCACAAATGAAAATAAGAACGTTAATCCAGGCTCGCCTCTGGATTTACTTCAAGTTGCTCCATCTAGTTTACCTATGCCAGGTGGAAATTCAGCATTTAATCAGCAGGTAAGCTTTTTTCATTGTCACATTAGTAAGATCTGTTTTATATCCCAAATAATGATTTGGGATCATTAGGACTTAAGCCAAGTTTAGGTATTTCTGTAGGTCTAGTTTCAAGAGTAGTGTTGTGCTAGTTTGTGATGACCTTACTTTGTACTTCATTCAGGTACTGATTTTGTGAAAATACCAGGAATTTTATTTACTTTCAGATGTTTTCTGTTATTAAACCGCAATTACTTTAAGATGTAAAATGGCAAATAAGAAGCAGCTTGGCGTACTGTATTGAGATTACAGACTTTTCAGGCACGCTGAAAGTTAACTTTTGTTGGATGGAATACAAGGAAAAGATATTTTAGTGTACAAGAGGATTTGTAACAGACAAAAGCATTTGAACAGAACGTACTTCAGTTTGTTGTTCCCAAATGTAGGGAGTGTTGCGGCACACCATAGGGTACCTTGCTCCTGCTGAGAAAGCTGTCATAAGCTGGAGGTGAAAATAGAGACTTCCCACCACTAGCTAATTAGCAACTGTATTTTTTACAGGTTCGGGCAAAGATTTATGAAGTAGAACAGCAGATAAAACAAAGAGGTCGTGCTGTGGAGGTGCGGTGGTCTTTCGACAAGTGCCAAGAATCAACTGCCGGTAAGACAGCTCAAAATGAAACCAATGGTGGGAGCTTTAGGGTTTGCATCTGTTCTTCTCCCGAGTATAATCCTGTTGTACCATAATTAATTCTAGTAATACATTTGACAGATGAATGTAATGCAACGACTGCCTGTAAATTTTTTTTTGTCCTCTCTAACTCCCATCTCTAGGGGTCACCATCAGCCGAGTTTTGCACACCTTGGAAGTGTTGGATCGGCACTGTTTTGACAGATCAGATTCCAGCAATTCCATGGAGACACTTTATCATAAGATTTTCTGGGCAAATCAGAATAAAGACAACCAAGAGGTAATGGCTACACTCTCCTCTCACTTCATAATCTGTAGACAGTGGATTTTATTTTTACTTATGAGAATTGTGTGTGTGTGTGTATTTGATACAAAAGCTTTGTGTTTTCTTGGTGTTATTTTTTCTTGACTACTTGATGTTTGGTTTGTTAGGAGAAAACAGTTCTTTGCTGTTATAACTGAATTCTTCAGTGCCGTGCACTGTAAACCTCATTTGGGAGAAATGATCTATCAGGGTTATGTGGTTGGTTTTTTGGGTGCTGCCTAGTTAAATACTGGATTATTGTTTGATGACAGCTCTTAAATCTATTGTAGAAACTAGTAAATTAATAGGTTAAGTATAGTAAAATATTCTAAAACTGCATACTCTTATGTTTTTTGATATTTTTACCTGTGCTTCTAGAACCATTTTTGGAGATCATGAGAAATTTTATGCGAAATCTTTAACATTTTACTTTTTTTTTTTTGTGCAGTGCAGATGATAATGTCACTCGGCCTATGTATAATGTCAAACTTTTGAGTTTCCTTGGAAAATGTTCGGGGAAAAAAGAAATAGCCAGTTTTAATAATATACCGTTGAAGTAAAATTTTAAAGTGGAAAGTATTAGTGAATATGTCATAGTTGCTCATGTTAATGTTAAGAAAACTTTTATGCAAAATGGCTTGTTTTTTGAATGCACCTGTTTTTTGTTCATGACTATGTGTTCTCAGTGATTGATGGTCACAATTCAAGACCCTCTGTTGCACAGAAATACTGCATAATAACTGTCAATCAGCGTTTTAATGACTTTGCAATGAGCAAGCAGAACATAGTGTCGGGGGGGAATGTCTCTGGCAGTATTTCCAGAGACACACCTGCCCACGAACCCTGTCTGTGAAGCTCAGAACTGGTAGGGAGGAGGAACTCTTGCCAGAGTTGTCCTTGTGTTTCAAATACACCATTACGGCTGTGAGAGAGCACCGGAGGAAGGAGAGCTGTCCAGGCAGGTGAAGTTGTTGAACGTTCTTAACCCTGATGCTTGGATGGAATCAGAAGTTCAACACAGAAGTTCTTTTGTATTTCTAAAATGGGTAGGGTGTGATATGCTTTATCGTTTCCATGCTAGCTTTTTGTTTTCGTCTGCTTTTGGGGCCAGGTGGTATGGTTCTGTGCTGTTGCCCTTCTGCAGTTCTATTTGTATCTTTTTTCCTTCTTTCTATCTGTATTTCAAAAAGTTTTTCTGAGTTCCAGCCACAATTGTACTAACAAACTGTATTTCAAAAGGCAGTGGTGGTAGGGAGACTTCTGAATGTAAGGTAATCTGGTCTGCTGTTGTCTGCTGTTACTGCACTTTATGACCTGAGGTTGAGCTGCTTGAAAACAGCTCTCAGACATGTGCTTCTCAGTTCTGGGTACCAAACATTTTTATGAAGGCCTGCCTAGTTAATTTTCAGGGCTACCTGTCTCCTAGTGGCATGACATTTTACTCCGAGGTGAAGAATGCTGAGTAAGGGTAAAGCGTTGCCATATGTGAGTGACACACGCCTGTGCTTGCACAGTGATCACAGGAGGCTGCAGGCAGAGCAGAAGCAAAGAAGATGCTGACTTTTTCTGAGAGAAAGAAACTGAGCTTTGAAAGTTTCGGTCTTGCCTGACTAGATCTGGAGCTGATAGGAAATTAAACTTTTAAATTATCTGCAGGTTCTTAACCTCCTCTGGAGTTTTCAAGGCTGTTGGTTGTCGTTTGGCTCGAGCTTAACTCGTGGCAGCTAGACAAGAGGTTGCCTTGGGATGCTGAATGCCCGATGGATGGTACTTTTGACATTTGCAGTGCCAAAGTTATGCCCGAGTTACTGGTGGAGCGTTGAGCTGGTGACCTCCTGGATGGGCTGGTGGGGGGCGAAGCCCAGCCCCGTGCTCCGGCCAAGGGCTGCAGAGCTGCTGGATGGCCGCGGGGTGTCGGTGCCTCCCCACACTCACTGCGCCTCTGCTGCGGCGCTGCGAGGTTGAGCATGCAGGGACATTGCCACATGTGATGTTGTTTGTCTCTTCTTGTCTCTGTTTCCTTCCCCCTGAATAAACTGGCTGTTTTTTCTTGGCAGAAAAGGCCGGAAGTTATGAGGTCGTGTACACTCTGTTTTCAGCTGGCAACTCATGTGAGCCTGTAAGGACTTTTATTTAGTAAATAAGATGCCCATCACTAGGATATCTGCCTACTGACATAGTTATTTAAAGCAAAATGTACTTTGAAGAACAGCTATCTGCCCCTGTTTTGATGTGAGCCTGACAAACATGGTTGGAACCTATTTCCTGTCTGTTTTTCCTGTTGGATTGCAAAACATTGTCATGAAGGCTGCAAACGCAGGCAGAGCAGGTACATATGAGAGCGGCACTGCAGAGTGCTGGGCACGTGCTGAAATGGGAGGGAGGTGGCTCCTGCTGAAAGCTTAGGCTCTGAGAGAGACTGAAACCACACAAACGCACCCAGGATGCTGCTTTCATACATGCTATTGATTTCTTCAGAGTTGTTTTAATATATAACTCATGATTCCAAGTGTCAGAGCAGAAGGGCCCTGCAGGGGGAAGGGTTGCTTTTCACCCCACAGGGAGCTGCAGAGGAGTGGTTCTGAAGACTGGTATCCAGTGACATCAGTGACACAACATGAGAGAGCAGGGGGTACGCTGAGTTGGAGCAGGACAGATGGGGCAGGTGGATGGCAGGTGTTGAACCGAGCTCAGGTTTTGAGCAGCGTGTTGCACGGGGCAGAGGTGGCACACTGAAGCTCTGTGAGAAAATGGGATGTTAAATCCACATTTTGACCAGACCCAGAGCAAACCCTCCAGCCTTGACTTGAGAGGCCACGGAGGTGGGAGGAGAAGCTGACGCTTCTCCAGTGACTTGGAGATGCCTTAGCATGGAGGAGCATTATTAAATGCTGCATTATTAAGCAGACTTTAAATAGGAGATAAGAATTGTGTTGCAGCTTCTGACCGACTGTCCCTGTGTAATCCCGTAGGAGTGGCCACGAGGCCTGAGCCTCGGTCATGGGTCACAGCCTGGGTGCTCGTGGGGGAGGTTCCTTGCGGGCACCCGGCCTCTGTCAGGCTCTGTGAGTAACCCAGAAAGCAGCACTTACTACGTCTGCCGGATGCTCAGCTTTTTATCCAGAAAGTTCTAAATGATAATAACAGTTGTTGAATTCTTGTGGTGTGAAGGTCTGACAGCCGATAGAAACGTAATATCACAGTTAATACAGTAAGAATGATGCTACCCCGTGAGTGTGACCATGCGCACTGTGAGTAATACAAAGGATGTTTCATTTCTAGTTCTGCTTCACTGACTTGTAGAGTTTCTGAGTAGATTTGGCTGAGTAGGAGGACTTGAAATCTATGACGTGGCATAAAGCAGTAAATTCACTTTCATTTGAGATGGTGTTGCAGAGAAAACTACTGGCCTTATTTGCTAGCCGCAGGTATTTTTCATCTGACACTTCCTTGACTCACAACGTCTCTGTGCACAGCTCCAGAATGATTACCTCTGTGGTGGTTATTGGGGAGGCATCGCTACATAAATAAATCCAGTAAACGGTTTATATTGCTACCACACAGTTTGAAATGAGAGTAAAGCTGTGTTGCACTCACCCAGATTTGGAACACCTTCGATTCCTCTCCACCCCCTTTCAGAGATCTGAAGGCTTGAGTCAATTTGTGCACAAGTAGAGTCCTCAGAAGAGGGAGCCAGCGAATGCAACAGGGACTTTTTCATAATGTTTCTGAAAACTCCTCTCTGAGTTCACCTGTCATCTTCCTGGCACTTAAACCCACCCAACTCTCACTTGACTTTTGGTCTACCTGTATTTTATCTGTCGTAGCCTTTCAGAGATACAGCTAAAGCAGGGAACTGAGACAGGATTCCACCCCCCCCCCCCAATTTGTTTTGTTTTAGAATGGTTCGTGAGACTTTTTAACTTGTCAGTCTTCTGTGTAGAAAAATACATTTGGTTAAGTATAGCTTGAAACACCCCTAAGCAGTGGGAGAGACACCTGGTAAATGAAACTTCATACCAGTATTTTCTAGCTAGTATGCAGCAGTAAATGGGTGAAAGGAAAGAGAGCTTGATTTTTAAGGACCGATATTGAATTTCTTGAAATCACTATATAGAATCCTGAAACTTCATGGATATTTGTGCACTCTGATTGCTTTTAAGGTTCAGGTCTCTGAACTTGTATTTCAGTCTTGCTTCTCATGTTGTCTTTGAACTGCAACTGAATCCTTACGATGCCAAGAGATGTTTTTCATTTTAGAGTGAAAAAGTCCTGTTTTGAACTTGGTTCTCACGAATAGGGCTTGTTACAAATTCAGAGAGTTAATATTTGTCTTTCTGAGATCACTTTGCTGGAAATGAAACAAACAAACAAAAAAAAACCCCAACCCTGCTGTGTCTGTGGGAAAGGAGGCCTAACCATGCCTTTTGGGTTAGTAAGCTGCAATTTAAACAGTTCGTTAGTACGTAAGGGCCCTGAATCTGAGCATGTTGGGATGCATGACGGGTAAGAGAGACAAGATGAGCAAAATAAAATGGATTAAAATATCTGCAGAATTGGAGTCTATTTCTACAAGCACTGAGAAGGTGGAGCATGTTCTGAGCGTTCTTGTAACATTTTTAATAATGTGGTTAGCATTAGTTCAGTTGCTTGAATTGCTTACTTATCTCAAGCTTGTTTGTGTGGGTATTTTCACCCTTTATTCTTTCAGTAACTCCAACATCAGACTCCTGCTCACCTTGGTGTCTAAGGGAGTTGAAGTACAAAATCTCTCTGGAAGGGGAAAATTTATTTTGTGACTTAAATGACTGATGGGGTCCTTAAAAAGAACACACAACTTGTTTCTTCTTTTTATATGAGACAACTTCAAAGCGGTGGTTAGTATTTTGTTGAACACGGTCTCATAATTTGAAGCAAATGTGCAAGTTGTACTCCAATAGGAAGGTGTGTTGGAGCTGTTGTCAGTGCTGCGGTGTGTGGGTAGAGCTACGCATGGGAGTGCTGTTCAATAAGAATTCACGGCATTTCTTGAAATAACATCCAGCTTTAACAGAAAAAGGTCAGATTGCCCTGGTTTTTCTCCTTTCTTTAGGCTATCAAATAAGTCATTTATGCGATCTTTAGTTTAAAAAAAAAGACAGTGACTGTTGCTGGCTTCATACCTAAAAGTCTAAAAGTGCAATTTGCTGTTGATCACAATGTTACTTAGTTTCTGCTGCTCTCCTTGTCAGTGAGAAAGATTGTAACCCAACAACCCATCATGAAAGGAACCTGCTGGGGTAACTGAGCCTTAGCCCTTGAGCGTAGGCGGTTGGGTGTGCGATGCCGACGAGGTGTCTTGTTAATTGTGACCCGTCAGTACAGTCAGCATGTGCTCCTGGCTCTGGCTTTGTGCCCTGGGCGTGCAGGGGCTCTGGCGGCCATGGGAGCCCCCCCTGCGGTGGGTGGGTCTCGCATGACCCGCTCCCCAACGCGCTGTGCAGCGGGCTGGCCTCCGCGCCGCGCTCGGGTTTCCCTACGCGGAGTGATGGCGGTGGGGACGGGCAGCGGGGACGGGTGGGCTCGCTGGCGGGGACAGGCCCAGCCCTGCCACCTTGTCTGTTCGCAGCTGTCCGAGGAAAGCGGCACAGGCACAGAGCTGCAAGGGGTACTCACGAGGGCTCCAAAAACAGGGGCGTGTGAGATTTGCTTTGAATTGTGTTCGTGTGTGTTCTCGTATATGGTGACCAGAGTTGCACTTGGGGATGTTTGTCGTAAGGCTTAAACATCTGCTCCCTCGGGCAGCGGAGCAGCGGCAGTGGAAGTGGTCAGCTCACCGGCGGCAGGCTTCGGTGGTTTTGCTTTGCTGTGCTAAGTGCAGCTGAGCGTAGCTCTGAGGGCAGTCGAGTAACAGGCTGCTATTCCTGGCTTAGTATCTCTGGCAGCGTCTGAAGGAAATGCTTGTACGTGTGCACATGCTTGTGTGTTCCTCAGAGTCTGTCTGCATGCTGGTAATGTTTGAACAGTGTGTGTATTCCTTGGGGGAAAAGCACCCTCATTTCTCTCAAGTGGAATATAATTGAAAGCCAAAAATCAGCTTTCTTCTACAATTTGACATTTCCTAAAACAACCTAAGCCCGTTTTTTTAGGCCAGAACAGAAGCATGTAGGAACACTTTCATAACCATTTTTTCCTTCAGAAGTACCCCGTGTAAGTCTTCTTTAAATGTCTCTTGCCAGGATTTCCCTCTCTGTGTTTGCCCCAGCACAGTGAGCTCTGACCTTTGGTGTTAGTGCCCCATTGCCCCACCTCCTCAAGGCTTCCCTCCTTTACTTCTCTGAAGGGATTCAGGTGTAGGAGCCTCACTGGCTCCTTGTGTGAGATGAGCTGCAGTTCCCTGTAAGAAGAGGCCAAGAGACAGCATTCCAGCGTCGCTGCCCCTGGGACGCTGCGGGATGTGGTGCAGGTGCAGCTTCAGGGAACGGGCAACCTGACATGCTTTGCCTCAGCTCTGAGGTCCTGACTCTTGCCTGAGATACAGCAGCACTTGGGGGTTTTGTTGTTAGCAGAAAGGGAAGGAAGTCAGTGTGGAGGTCAGACTCTTCCAGGTGCTCTGCGTTGCCTTCAAAAATGTATCTGTGCTTCTGTTGTTAGCTGACCGCATCTGACCACAGCAGTGGTGACGTTACCACATCACTTCAGCTGGGTAAGAGAAAAACATTTTCCCCTCTTCCCTCCACTCCCCCACCTCTAGTCATGTAGTACCTCCTGCTCGCTCGCCCGTTGAAGTGTACTTACAGGAAACTTCTCTGGGTGGTGTGTGTGCAGGTACACAGCAGCCTTGTTTAGCATACAGTTGTTTTGTATTTTTTGAGGAGGATGACTGAGGTAGCTTTGAAGTAGTAACTTTCATGCTTGTGGGTCTGTAATGCCCAATCACTTGGAAGAAAAGTATTTGCTTTCTGAGGGGGCTGTGCTTGACTCTAGCCCTTCTGATGTTTACTTCAAAGTGTAGTTTCCACTAATCTTGGGGAAAGAGGAAAAATCGCATCTGCTTAATGTGCAGGTCGGTCTTATGTTTAAGTGTTTAGAGATGGCAGCCAGCTTGGGCAGGAGTGAGGAAGTTCAGCAGATCCACTTCAGTAGCACACCAGAAAAAAGTACTTCCAAAATGTGGGTGTTAGTGGAAACGGAGATTGGCTGAACACTCAATAGGTAGAAGCGTACTATATCCTATTTTTCTGGATTATATCCAGATTTTCTGAAGACGTGCCGCTTCTTAAAAATGTCTGTGTTAGGTCAGAAATAAATTGAGTTTTCAGGGAGTTTTTTGGCCTTGGTTTTCTGATAGCTATACCTTTAGAGGTTGGGGTGTTTTGTTTTGTTTTTTTAATGCATCAGTGGGATGCAAGTAATGGTCTGGAAAGAGATGAAGGAGGTTTGGAAGACTTAAAGTAAGGAAAGTGTAAATTCTGTGTGGTTGATTGGCTCGAGAGGCTGTGTGGTGTGCTTTTCCTGTTTCTCTCTCATAAAGCAGATCACCCTTTTCTGGTTTTGTGAAGCAACATTATGATAAAGGAAAATTTTGATTTGAGTATCAGCAGTGTGAAAACTGAGATTGCCCTCTCTGGCTTCCAGATTATATTTAATTTGAAAACACTGTGAATAAAGCAAATGTGTGCATCTGTCCGTACTAAAGAATAAAAAGTGGCTTTTGTCTTCATCCCCCAGAACTCTGGCTGCTGCTGTTTGCTCAGAACTAAACCCACTGGCAATGGGTGAAATGCGTTTCTGTCTTTGTTCTTCACTGAACAGGTAGCCCCAAACGACGAGGCTGTGGTAACGCTGCTTTGTGAGTGGGCTGTGAGCTGTAAAAGGTCCGGTAAGCACAGGGCCATGGCCGTAGCCAAGCTCCTGGAGAAGAGACAAGCGGAAATTGAAGCAGAAGTAAGTTATTTCTACTTCCAGAATAGTGCAAACAGTACGCCTAAAAAGTAAGATATTTCCAAGGAAACATCACCTTAATCTCTACTCATTACAAAACAAGCAGGTTTGATGGCATTTGGAGCACCGGGGATTTTTGTTATCAATCTACAGTTTTTAAATTCTAGATAAATTTAAAATGAAAAAGCCTTCTATTTAAAAGAAGAAGTTACAACCTGACTCAGAATGGTTTGTATTAGCTGATTTATGTCTGTCTGTCTGAAGGGTTTGACTTCCGTGGAGTCCCTTAAGAAGGGGGCTGTGGGTCTGGCCGGTGGGTCAGGGCTGTTTGCCTGGCAGGGACCTCTGGGAACGTTCCAAAACTAAGATCTGTTTTGAGGCAAAATTTGAGTGTCACTTTAAATGTGGCATTCTGTAGGACTCCTTTGTTTTCAGGGCAAATGAAACGTGCCCTGCCTTGGCCTCCCCACATCCGCACAGCGTGGGGGTTCTCCTGGCCTCGGGTTTTGCCCCCAGGAAGGTGACGCAGGGTTCCCGTCCGGCCTGGCTGCAGGCACAGACAGGTGAGAGTGTGCTCTGAGGTGCGTCTCTGCAGACAGATGTACAGACAGTGCACAGAGGTGCAGGAAGATGCTCCCTTCCCAGAGCCGCTCTGCTTTGGCACCACATCATCATGCTGCTTTTTGCCTCACTCCCACCGAAATCCCCTCAGTAACTCCCTGGTTATTACTGTCTGTAGTGTAACGTACACAAATGAGAGGAGGTACCTTTTGTATTCACGTTGGTCCTGGAAGTTCTGTATCTTCAATTTTTGCTTTTATATGAAACCATGTCGTTGCAGATGATGGTACATGTCTCAGACATTCCTTTTCAATAAGTAATCCAAAGTGATTAAATAAACCACCTTAGAAATAACCAAACTAGGTAATGGGAAAAACCTGTCGTTCTAGAGCAAGTCTGGATTTTATGAAGAGGTAGGAAACAATCACACGTATGGTTGCCTCAGATGCAAATTGTGGAATGTTATATGCATTTGTGTGTAGATACATGCCTTTTATTTTTTATCTGACTGTGCAGAGATGTGGTGAATCTGAAGTCCTAGATGAAAAGGAGTCTCTGTCTTCAGCCTCCTTGACAGGTTCCAGTCTTCCTGTTTTTCAGAATGTCCTACTAAGGTTTTTAGATACACAAGCTCCCTCATTATGTGAGTATTAACTAATTTATATTCCAAAGTAGGTCAGAAGCAACTGGTCTGCTGTCTGGCTGCTGAAGTTACTGTTGCTGTTGTGCATGGTTCACAGTTTCTGTGATAACCTGCTCTATTTTCATACGCACATTTTTTTTTTCAATCTCCTGCCTCGTTACAGGATCTTTCTGTGATTTTTATGTCTTTCTTTTCACAAAAGGAAAATTGGCAGAACCTATGTTTATTTCTGTTTAAGCTGTAAGAAATTTGGAGGAAATTCCTTGCACTCTGTGCATATTTAACACTCGCCTCTTTTTGACACATCCACATTCGAAGTGGCTGACTTGGAAATTACACACAAGTGATAAAATCAAAAGCTGTTAGCTGACAAACAGGTGGATTGAAAAAAGGATCTTTGTTCACTGTAGGTTGCTCTATGAAATGTCTTGGTCTAATAAAACTGCCTGATACTGTAGCTTCTGTTTATGGTATCTTAAGTACTGCTAGTTAGAGCATTTTTTTTTTTCTAGTGCCCTTAAAGTAAAGGGGATTTTAAGTGGTTCGAAACATGATACTGAAAAATCTCAACATCCGAAAAAGGAGAAACTTCTTAAAAATTTGTTACAGACTCTGAGGTATTGGCAGTGCCCTGTTTTCGTTCCAGTGGTGACCCTGGTTTTAATAAGCCACCCAAACTATTTGTGTTATTTAGACTTGTGTTTCTGACGTGCTTGTTTCAAATGCGGTATCGTCCTTCTGCACCTGGGTAGCTCTGTGAGGCAGGGTAGGGAGAGCAGCTGGGCAACGAAAACTTAATAACAAAATTTTATATGTTGTATTTCTTAGTGCTTTGGCACTGGCAAAATAACATGCATTTATTTTAATAAACTTTTTGCTGATGTGCATGAGCACATTTAATAGATAAAATACACTATCAAGATTTAATAAAATATTGCTTTTACATCTTGGAGGCCTGGCATGCAGAAATCTTGAGTTCTTTGAAAATATTTTAAGGGGTTTTCTGTTATAAATACAAAAGTACTATAGATAAGACTGTGACATTTACTGTAGTAACGTAATTTGGGAGGGAAGGACAACTGTTGGGTGGTCTGTTACAACCCAGAGCTTCAGCTTTAATTTTTCTTTACACAAGGAATGTCCTCGCCCTCTTCCCCCCTCTTCAATTTTTAGAAGTTCATGAACATTGTGCTTAACTGCTGACACCCTGCAGCTGGGGCAGGTGAGTATGGGGTAGGATGCTCTGGAATCCCCTGCTGTCTGAAGTCTGTCCTGTGTCTGGAGCTGACAGCAAAGCGAAAACATGCTGATTAGATGGGAAACGGGTTGTTCTGTGAGACAAAGAGAAACCTGTGCAGGGTGCCTGAGACATTTCTAGTAGGCCTTTAAACGTAATTTTCTGGAGTTTGCAATTTAGGTAGTTGAAACTACAGTCTAACTTTTTTCTTTTTTGGGTAGCTGACCCAAATAGCGACCATGAGAAGACAGAGTTTGTGAATTTGGTGCTGCTTTTTTCTGAATTCACTCGGCACGATGTTTTCTCCCATGATGCGTACATGTGCACTTTAATATCACGTGGAGACTTGTCAATCACTGCAACTACTAGACCACGTTCACCTAATGGGGAAACTGTGGATGAACACTATTCTAAGGATCATGATGTGAAACTGGAGGTAACCCTTCATGCTGTTTCTCCCGCGTGTGGTACTCTGTTTTGTTAAACATAGATTTTCACACATAGATAGTATTTCAGATGCGAGATACTAAGTTTTTTAATCTGTGTCTCCTTGTCTCTCTCTCTTTGAGAAGACTGAAAGTGATCCATGAGCTTCATTCATGTATATAGCTGTAAATATTGCTGGTTTGGTGCAGATACACTGACCTGACAGTTATCTGGTGATCTGAATAACTTGGGACAAACAGAAAGGCACAATGTAGACTTCTGAATGTACCAGTGGAAAAACTTATTTGCAGAGGTGCTTCAGCTGAGGGAAGGGAGAGCAGTAAGCAGGAGGAGTCCGCGGGGAGCCTGGAGTAAGCCCCTTGTCCTCTCCGTAGCGTGGGGCTTGTTGGCCCTGCGCAGGCCAAGCGCTGTGCAGCCCTGTCCTCTGCTGCTGGGTGGTGGGGAGCTCGCGGGCTGCGGGGCCAAACCTCACGGCTCGTACCTGCACCGTCCAGGGGCAATCCCGAGGCTTCCACCAGATGAGCAGTTCGTAACCTTTTCTGAAACTACTGCAGGAGGAAGGCTGTTCTAACCTCAAGACTGCAGACCACGTGTGTACTCGTGTGATGAGGTGTAGCCTGTTGTTCTGCTGCACGGTCCACGTGGAGCCTGTGGGCAGCTGAAGCATCATCCTCTTACACGTCTTTGTAGTTTCTTTTGTATATCTCTTACCTTGGTCTCATGGCCAAATTTGCCCTGAAATATAGGGGGTTTCTACAAGTTGCCTTTTGTGGTACAACAAAGTAAGAAATAAATCATGGGAAGGTACAAGAGTTGGCTTCCTCTTCTGTAGGTGTCCCTGGAGCAGAATTGCTCACAGGAGTATGCTGTAAAGTTTTGTTTCCCCCTTTGGCTCCTGCCCTTTTCTGTGCTTTTGGGGATTTAAGCTTGAGAAATACTTCTGTGAATTAATGCTTATCCTAAAGATTTAAAATTCGAGATCTGAAAACTTACCATTAATACTTTTTTCTTAACTCTTAAATAGGTGGAGTGTTTGGGTTTACCTGTGAGCAGTGAAATGGGTCTTCAATAAAATGTAACTGATATTTGTTTTTCTCTCTGGCAATTATTAGGATCATAGTATTATGGAACACATGGGCATTGACTCGGGAACTGCTGGTATTTTTGATGATGTAGACAAGAGTGACTTTAAGGCAGATTTTGGTTCGGAATTTCCAGTAGGTTTAACTTTCAATTTTCTGCATGCCTTTGATGCCTGTGCCTGCTGCCTGCGCTTCTCGTGGAGTGTCTCTCCGTGCCCCTGGCACCACCTTGCTGCTTCCCCCCACAGCCGATGTCCTTTGGTGTCCGGTCCCTGCCATCTCCTGTGGCAGCACATGGCCTCCGTTCTCTGCATCCCTGCCATGTGACAGCTTGCTGCTCCTCCCTGCGTCCCCTGCTTCTCCGCCTGTGTGTTCGCACACTCCTCTGCCTCCTTCCCTTCCACCCCTTGCCCTGGCATCTTCAGAGTGCTGCGTATTACAGTTAGGCACGAATAAATACTCAGAGCTATCCGCTTCTGTGACATTGAGGAACCCCCCCGATACCATTTGCTTTTTCCAGTGACTGCTCTGTGTTTCGGCTCTGTCTTCCACATGTGTTTCCCCCTCTCTTTTTCCTTGCTCTTAGCCTGATTCTGCATTAGTCTTGAATCTCCTGGTATCTTCCTGTGGACTGGGCCTTGTCCTACATCCGCATGGACTCCTCTGCCCAGGCCTGTCGGTGCAGACCCTCTTGCGTGATATTGGCGCCCCTGTTTCTGTCTGACATCTGGCGTGTTGGTGGTTTCAAGCATGTCCATGCGTGCCTGCAGCGTCTTGTCACCTCCTGCTTCACCCTTTTCATTATTTTCCCTCAATCACTGGAACACCTCATTGTGGTTTGTGTGTCACAGCAGCATAAGAAGCGTGGAGTTTGAATTTGTAATGCCTTTCTTCCTGACTGAATACTGCTAATTTAAAACTTGTCTAATAACAGTGGAGGTTTGCATAGAGATCTGATGTGTACATGTATCTTAAGTTTCAGGCTTGATTACAATTGCCCTTGCTCTGTCTATCTTTGAGAACCCTCAGATGTCTAAAAAGTAACTGTAAGCAAGAACAAAATCTCTGAATGCAATTGCTGAATTTCGAAAGCTAGAGGTTACACTTACCTTAAACGTTTGTTTTACATGACTTAGATTTTTTCTCCGATGCCTGGAGAGTCGTGTGAGAATGTGAACTCTTCTTTGGATAGAAGAATTTCAGTTACCAGCGAGAAGTCAGTCAAGAGGGAAAGACTGAGAGAACTGATTTTTCCATCCAATTACGACCTTCTTCGCCATTTGCAGTATGCAACACATTTCCCCATACCTCTGGTGAGTGGCCCCTGCGCTTGCGTGTGTAACGGTACTGCCTGATGGGACAGCAGGGCAGTTAAAGCAGCAGAAGTCGGCTGTCTGAAGTTCGCTGGGCTGTGTGAGCTCTGCCCAAGGGCCGCTGCCCGCGTCGCCTGGCGCCGTGGCTGCCAGCGCGCCGGCAGCTCTGCTCTAGTGGAGGGGGGTTCGCTGGGAGAACGCATGAGGGTGTCATAATGTGGGCTGACTGGCTTGGGTTAGGGAGGCAGGCACCACAGTAAAGCCACCATGTTCCAGGGTCTAATAAGAGTTTGCTAAATAGAAAATTTGATACTGTAGTTGGGCAGATGGATGAATAACAAAATATCTGAAAGAAATAGTTCTGAGATGTGTAGGGGACAGAATGGTATTATTTCCTCCCACCCACTCCTCGCTCTTTCTAGCATGGATTTTTGGCAGCTGGTGCTGCTGTGTGTGTCTGTGGGCTCATGGGAACTGAAGAAAGCCCCACGAAGAACATTCCAGACCCCAAACCCTCATTCAGATGATGACTCATACTTTCTGCTGTGCTGGAAAAAGGGCCTAAGTACTGAGCAAGCCTCGAACTGGAATGTATCTACTTGAGAATTTTTTTTTTTTAAACAACAATGATAACTTTTTAACAATACTAAATCCTGTCAACACAGGAAGTGTCATGTGAGAGTCTGATGTGATAACCTGGGTTTTCTTTGCTTTAAATTTCTTACTTCACAAAGTTTGGCTTCTGACTTATTGCAGGTGAATTGATATGAGAATACTGAATGAGCTATTTCTGTTCAGGACAGGTTAGAATGCTTGCTTAAAGTTTGTCTCATACTTTACCCATTTTAAGGATCAGAAAAAAGAGAACTTGATTTGGTTTTGTTTCTGAAATGTTTTTGATTTACAGATGGAGCTAATCCAGGTATCTGGATTTTTCCTGTGCAAATTGATTTTTAAATTTTGATTACTGATTATTCTATATATGCATTATTTTTTGGAAGTAATTGTAAATTAGAATATTATAAAAACACAAGCAAAGAGAACACAGTGGATATTTATACTTACTCTTTATCTTAATTTTAAAATTTCTTTGAATTTTCTGGGTAATAACATGTTAGCTTTTTTCATATTCATTGAAGCAGCAGCAAGGAGAGGCAGTGGAACTTGGCAAGAACAAGAAATTTATAAAAACTGCAGGTGTGATGTAAGCAGATACAATAATTTTTAATCAGTGCAGCTTAAAATCACTTTCTGGAGTAAATAATGCCCTCTAAAGTCTTTTGGGTTAATTGTATATGTGAAAACTTTGCAGCTGAAGAGCCGCTATTAAATAATCTCTTCACTTGATTGTACCAAGTCATTTAATATAGTAAGTATACCATCTTTAACTTAGAAAAGGTGAGTTCAGGTGTTTTTACCATAAATAAGTACAAGGTATGATTGAGTCTGAGCACGTTGCGTTCCGAAGCGTTGCCAGTCCCTGGTGGGTCATCCCTGGTACACTGAGCTGTTTCTGAAAAAGCGTTCTGCTAGTTCCAACCCACTCTGTGAACGTGTAACAAAGCCATTGGTACTGCTCAAGCTTTTCCTTTCTGCTTGGGCTTACGGCTCAGCAGGAGCGTTGCTGGCCACGGTAGCTGTGCTCAGCAGGGGCCTTGTTGGCCACCGTAGCCGTGCTCGCAGTTGCTGGTTGTAGCATGGGCCTGTGCTCTCCTGATGTATTTCAGAATCAGCACTTCTGCATCTGCTCTTCACTTCTGTGTTGTTCCTCTTCCTCTGTGAAAACCTTTGCCTCTTTGGGTGCTGCAAAAGTCTCGCTAAATTTCAGTCTGAATGATTTGGACAGATGGTAATACAGAATAGGGTCGAAGCAGAGGTTTGATACTGCAAAGAGCAAGGTGGATTCTTTAGCTTTGAAGAGAGCTTGTTTCAGGGAGCAGCTGGTTATGGTATCGCTCTGGCTCAAGGTGTAGGGGATACGGACAATGTGGTACGGGACAAAGCACAGTAGGTAGCCTGCAGTTACGAGCAGGATGTTGATGAGGGCTTTCTTCACATTGGCGTAACTCTCGCTGTATTTGTTTCGGTAGAGTTGTCTGACAACAAGGAAATTGGAAATCAGTATCACAGCTGAAAAATTCAGGAATATTGCTGTGCATATGAAATTCGTAAACACGTGCCAGTCTCTTCCAAATTTTGTTTTGAAATCGATGCATCCCGCACCAGGTCTTTCTTCAATGATCTTTATTGGAATAGCCATGTTGGGCACCGTTACGAGGAGAACCATTGCCCATACGACTGCAGACAGCATCTTGGCAAAGCCAGGCTCTTGAATGCGGTAGGTCTTAGAACTGTGCATTAACTGAAGGCAACGATCCATGCTTACAAATCCCAAAAATGTAATGGATAAATACATGTTCAGGTAGATGAAGCAGGCTGTAACTTGACAGTGGAATATTCTCAGTTTCCAGGACGCAACTCCTAAGTCAACAATAATCTTTACTGGCAATGCCAAAGTCAACAAAAAATCTGCCGTTAAGAGGTTAATTAAGTAGATGCTCATACACTTCTGTTTCTGATTTTTTTGTGTGAATGCCCATAGTGCAAAACAGCTTCCAATAAATCCCATCAGAAAAATCAAGTAGTAAAAATAGGTAAAAGCTTCCATTTTTTCACCGAGCTGGCAATGTGAAACATTGCTTGACATTGTAAACTTGTGCAAGTTGGTTTTGCTGCTAGGAGATATCAAGAACCTGCAGAATGAACCAAGACAAACATCAGTGACATCAACTATTCCTGAGCAACACTAGTTATTCTCTGAGGATTTTGTCTGATTAATTTCATGGAAAGAATGCAATTGGGAAGAAATAGTTTTCTCTCTCTTCACGCTACTTCACAGATCATAGAATCCTGGAATGGTTTGGACCTTAAAGCCCATCCAGTCCCAACCCCCTGCCCCGGGCAGGGCCACCTTCCACTAGCCCAGGTTGCCCAAAGCCCCGTCCAACCTGGCCTTGAACCCTTCCAGGGAGGGGGCAGCCACAGCTTCTCTGGGCAACCTGTGCCAGGGCCTCACCCCCCTCACAGGGAAGAATTTCTTCTTTAGATCTCATCTAAATCTCCCCTCTGTCAGTTTAAAACCATTACCCCTCATCCTATCTCTACATGCCCTTGTAGAAAGTCCCTCTGCAGCTTTCTTGTAGGCCCCCTTTACTCAGGAAGGCTTTGTTCTCATGTTGGAAAAGGTTGGAAATGTGTTAGGATTTGTTCTAGAAAGCATACAGACTTCTGAGAAACTTTTCCACTAGAGCAGTTCTTCTGAGTGTTTGGTTCAATCCCCCCTGCCCCAACCAACCAAAACACCAAAGAAGAATGTTTGAATCTGTTTAAGGATCTGGTTAATACTAAAGCTGGTCATACTAAAACCTCGTAACTTTTGGACAATTGAAACAATGCTAAAAAAATGTAATATTTGTAGCATTCTTGTTCTATAAAAATGTATTAGGAGTTTTGAAGTTAAGGCACTATCAAACCAATATACAGATGAGCAAATAGTTCTAATCAGTCCTGAGTTTCTGTGAACTGTTCTCTCTTCCTACTTGAACAGAGGAGAAATTAATCGCATATTTTTATGAAGCCTTTAGAAAAAGCACATTTTGAAAGAAGCAGCTATTAAATAATTTTGCTCACTTTTTAGGCTTCACTAGAAGTTAGAGGGAAGAAAAGTAGATTTTGGTCTTACTTTAACTAAATATACTACTCCCTGACTGAGGTGTTTTCCTGGTTTTGTCTGCTATGCTGTCAGACTGCTGCATGGAATGTCTGTGGGAAGGGAGGCACATTTGTTAGAATTTCTTGGAATGAAAACCAGTACATTTATGTCATGAATGGCATTAGACTGCAGCACTCTTATTTCATGATATTGTTCCTAATTTTAATATACAGTATAAGAGAACTACTGCATTTGCACATTTGTTTTCTGCCGTAAAATATTTATGCAGGTGTGCATAATCTGTAAACCAAAATGATTGCAGATACTCCAATGATTTAAAACGGGGGAAAAAGCAGTTTGTTTCTTGCAGTTGGCTTTCTGCGGGCAGTCGCTGTTGTCTTGAAAACACGCGCCCAGACTGAGCTCGGCTCCGCTGGGTGAGGGTAGGCGAGGAGCGAGCGGGGCTGCGGGGCTCACCGCCACGGTCCGGAGGCCCTGGGAGCTTCCTGCGCCGCGCACTGCGCAGCCCCGCTCCTCCTCGGCAAACGGAGCCCTGAAATCCTGCGGAACTGGGGCCTCCAGGGGTGCCACACCGCCGCGGCCAGGCAAAGCTGGCTACAGGCAAAGCACAGGCTGCTGGGCTGGGTGCTTGCGCCTGCCCTCCGCGCGGCTGGCCCCAGTGACCATTTCAGGCAGGTCTAGATAGGCTGGGACAAAGACTGACAGCACGTACCTGTCTTAGTGGCCTCTGGGCTCTTCTGAGCATTAGTCTGCGCAGCTCTGGTGGCTCTCGGCGACTGCTCTGGCAGCCCGGTAGCGTGTTAATCTTTTCCTCTGGCTGTGTCTGCTGGTTTTTTAAAACACGTCTGTGGTTTTTAAACGTGCTGATTGACGTAGTTCAAACTGGCGTTCAAATAACTAAACCGTGTGGAAGTTACCTAAGAGAGAGGTAACAGAAAACCGTAGGCGTTCACGGAACGCCCCGAGAGACCTCTCTTTCCTGCTTCTGGTGTGGCGGTGGGCAGGAGGTGGGCACGGGGCAGTGCCCTTCCCCACCCGCTGCCCGGGACCAAGCGAAGAGCGATGGGGACAAAAATGCCTGTGGACGAGCTGCGTTAGACATGTCAATGGGGCCAGTGGCGTGGATTATTACGAGTCTTGCAATTCAAAGCATGTTTTTGTGGGGAGGATGCTCGGAGTCGCTTGGCCCATCAGCGTGAGGGAGCCACCAGGGACGATGACAGTGCCGTAAGGTGGCGGATGGCCGGTGGGCCTGAGGGCAGCGCCATCTTCGCTCTCTCCTCCTAACTTCAAACCCAAAGATTTACATTTAAATATTTATTGTGTGTTCACATGTGCAAGGGTGACAAGACAGGTGTGGTTTGGTCAGCCCTGGCATGTGGCCTTTTTCACGTAGTCCCTAAAACTTTATCGGGTGAGTTCCAGACTCTTGACCTGGGGCTGTAGATGTGTGGTGTCAGTGGCCGTTTCTTTGCTTTTGTTTTTAAAAATCTGAAACTCTCTTCCGCCCCGCTCCCTGTCTTACATTTAAAATCTCTCTGGAATCAGGGGTTTGCAATGGAGCTTACCCTCATTCATTACAATATTCCTGCATGAAATTCCAGGTATTTTTAGAGTTGCAACCTAATTCGCAGATTTAAAGGCACATAGGGATTCTACTGATAGCAATTAAAATTCTAAACCTTTGGACATTTGCCAAGCACTATTAAAAATAAAAATGACACATTGGGGATATAGGGGAAATGTTTATAATTAAATTGGGGTTTTTTTGGTTTTAAACCAGGAGAAACTCTCTTAACACCGGCTAGGGGGCGGAGAGACTGACAACGGTACTAAAACCCCAAAATGTTAGCACTTTGTTGTAGTTGAGAATCCACAGGAATTTACAAATTGTGTACCAGAGCTTTGTGAAGAAACAAATTACGAACGTCTGGTTTTAAGTTTAGTCATAAGCTTGAAGTTCAGACCACGTTTGTTGAAATGTTTGCAGAGCTTCATAATCTGGAATGATCCTGTGTTCAGTTTTGAGCAAACATGAGTTAGTTTTATGGTGTTACGCTCATCATGAAAAAGTGATCTTTCCATACTTGTATTTTTCTTCTTTTTTTTTCTTTATACTTGAAACATAACATTCAGTTGTTTTTTTTTTTTTTCCTCTGTGTGTGTGTCTCCCGTTTTCTATAGAGTCAGTTTACAGCTCAGAAAACTTTCCCAGGTCTAAAAAGACAAGGTGGTGGTTAGGTAGACCTTTACTGAGAAATGGTCTATGCTTCTTACAGATGTGTTTTGGGAGGAGAAGAAACATGAGAATGTGAATCTATTGAGTCATAATCCTGTTTTTATTGCGGTTTGGTGTCATCCTCTTCCCCTGTCTAGATGTCTAATTTGAAAGGCCATTTTAGTTCATAAATTACAGATGCAGATGGTAGATTTTGCTGTAATTAAAGTTGCTAAGCGCTTCTTATCATAAAGCCCTCTTTTTGGTGGTTTAAGCTTTGCTGAATTTTTGACTTGTGATTTGCAATTCTCCGTGGTGCACGGCTGCTGAGGCTGACTCCTGGGACTGGGGTGTGGTGCAAGGAAGGGGAGGGGTGCTGTTGTGGGTGGGAATTCAGCCAAAATGATTAAATAATTTCTGGGAACAAAGCTAGAAAAAATAGCATCTAAACCTAAAAAAACCCCTAAATCTGATGACCTTTAAGAGCGCATCAGGTGCCTTGTGCTTTGAGTTGGGCGCACCAAAGCCGTATGTGGGTGGTCCTTGTATCAGGATCACTTCTGATACCTCTCCACATTTCGCACGTTCACCTGGAGAAAGGTTTCACCTCCAGGAAGTTTCCAGAGGTTTTCTGAAGCTCTGCCGTTAGTAGGCTTTAACCCTTTTTTCCCCTTCCGAGCACCCTCCACTGCAGGCGTGGTCCAGCCCAGCGCCTGCCACCGGCACTGGTGCCCCGGGAAGGGGGAGCCTGGGACTCTGGCCCCGCTGAGGGAGCGAGCTGGGGCTGGCCGCGGAGGGCTGCGGGCTGCCTTACCCGCGGGGGAGCTGGGACAAGGGGCAGGGGCCGAGAGCAGCCGGGGTGGAAGGGGAGTGAGTTTGGATGTACCTCAGAGTCCTTGCGGGGTCTCCGCGCCTGGGGTTCAGCTCTTGGGAGCTGTGAACTGTGTGTGGGGAGCACTGGGGCCGTGTGGGGGGGAGCAGGCATCTGCCCGGCCGGGCTCTGCTCCTCAGGGATGAAACACTTCGTGTGACGACGCGTGACAGCGCCAGCGTGGGCTTGGGGTGCGCTAGGACTCGCCTTGGCTGAGGATCCCCCCCGGGAGATGCCGCTGTGTGTTTTGTCCTCCCCCTTCAGCAGGTCACCTCGTTACCCTGAACAGGAGGCCTTGTTCAGAGTTGCTTAAATTTTATGTGCTTGCTGTCCACAGGAAAGAATGTATTGTTTACTGGGGAACTGTGGGCCATATAACTGTTTCCCATCGTGCCCAAGGACACATAGTACGTATCATTGTCTGTACAAATGTTTCTCATCAAATACAAGGACAGATTGGACGCATCAGCTAGGTCAGTCTGTTCCTCACACAGTCAACCATAATTAGTAAGGAACCTCTAATCAGGAGCTACCGTCCTTGAAGAGGCGAAACATCCTGGAACATGGAAGCTTGTTAAAATTGTTTAATATAAATTAGTTTAATTAGAGATTAGACTGTCCTTTGGAAGAACTAGCCTCATTATAGTCGTAAGAATCACACCCACTGCTTTGAAGACCCCTTCCCGAATAAAGCTCCTCACCCTTTGAGCTTGCACAGAAAATTAAAAACCCACTGTAACTTTAAATTGGAGCGAGTATGTTACTAACAGTGAGGGATAGAGGTGATAAGTAAGTAACCAATAATCATTACAGTAAACATGCAATCATGTAGTTTGGAGTGTGTAAATGCTTTGAAGTTCTTTGCTGTGGTGTGCTTGATTATGGATGTTTTCCACCTAGCACCCTGCCCAGAATAAAGCAATATTTCCTCTCCAAACTAATCTTGGTTTTGAGAGTCTTTATTTCAGGTAACAGCCTCAGGGGTTATTTACTTAGGGCTCCACAGATAAGTGTCCCGTGGGATTTATTCGGGATTAAAGCTAATTAAAGATGCACTATAAGGGGCGCAGTTAAATTTAAAAGGACAGTTTTCTTTAATTTTGTACTGGAGGATTGCATGTGAGTGTGCATTTACAGAATGTTTGTCCTTATTTCTGCAGCTTACGGTGAGGTGATGTCTCTGAGCCCCTTGTTTTCATTGTGTGTTCCTGGCCTTCAGTCCTGGGGAACATGCAGTGTTAGCGAGCACTGGCCCGGCATGGGTGTTCAGGGCTCTGTGTGAGCGCCTCTCTTTACATCAGGAAAATATAGAACAACCTGTTCATCCAGCTGGTAGGAAGCTGATGTTTGAATCTGTCATTCCTATCCCTGTCTCTTTTAAATCAGGAAGGTTGTCAAGCTGAGGGTTACCGATTCCTTTATATAAGGTTTCTGAGCCTGCTTTCTGTGCAGTTCCAAAAGTAAGGCTGATTTGCACATCGTGCCCACGTGGACTCTGTCAGATTTCCCAGCCTTGGGTGCAGTGGGAGAAAACTGGGAGAAATTTCACCCACACTTAGGTGGGGGAAGGTAACTGTCAGTTCCCTGCGGCGTGGGAGGGTGCTGGGGGTGCAGGAGGCCTCCCCTCTCCCAGGAGAAGGGTCCAGCCTGAGAGCAGGATCAGGCCCTGGTGGGAGTGGTGTCAGTGCAGGCAGAGCCCAGTTCCTCCTCCCGACCCGGGCAGATCGCCAGAGCCGAAGGATGTTTTGGGGTGGATTGCTTGCGGGAGGGATGTGGCTCTCCCAGGATTTGCCCTGTATAAATGTGCTGTTAAAGGCACCGAAAGTTTGAGATTTTATTTTGAGTTTTGGTTTCTTTCGTGTGTGTTTATGTGCCTGTACAAGCCAGATGGAGTCAATCTATGAGACAGAACTGATGGGAAGCCCTGCTTTTATCATGATTTTGTATCATTTACATGATGGTAGACAGGAAAAAGACCAGAAGACACTTGCAAACAGTTGATTTTCTTTCAGCTTATCTTCAGTTGTGAGGGAAGTGTTCAGAGTCGCTGTCAGTGGCGCAGTAATGAGCAGATGGCACAAATGAGTCCTGGGAGAGTTCTCCTCTCTTTCTGTGTGCGGCTGTCACAGTCGTGTTCTGGTGCTGAGGTATGTCTCTCAGGAGCAGTCTGAGTGGTGTCTTTGCCATGCTTTAATCATGTCGCCAAGAAGTTTTTTTCACGTGCAAACATGTACAAACTAGGAAGCTTAGTATTTACTCTTACTGCTTGTCATGACTTTCATTGACAGATTAAAATTTTTTGTCCTATTGTAATGTCTGCATTGTAAATGAAAAATAGGAGTGATCTTGGCACAGGGGAGTTACAAATTCTGAGCAGAAATAACTATTTCTGTTGAAAACTGCTTCGTGTATTTATTTCAGAGCATCAGGTGTGTTCAGTGTAGGGGGGGTCTGCCCTGCCTGTGTGTGAACTGGGGGTAGGTGACCCTGTCCTGGGGGTGTGTGTCATTGCCTGGCAGCAGAGCACCCCCCCTCCTGTCAGACAGCCAGCGGCTCCTCGGCCTGCCCCGTTGCCCTCCATCAGTTACCACTATTTAGTTTTAATTGTTTGAACAGCCTTTTACAGGTGTGCAGTGCCCTGAAGTGATGATTGTTGGACGTGCTAGTGAAGATTTCTCATAAAAAGAATAAAGTGCTTATTTATTGGGCTGGGATGGGAGAATATGTGTGAGGGTGTTGGCAGAGGGAAAGTAGCCCTTCCTTCCCGTCCCTTCTGTGTTAAAGTTAGCAAATACAAGGGGTGCTCCCTCGTTACATCGGCTGGTTGTGACTGTGTGCCCTTGTTAGGTAGATTAAACTGACATTTGCCCCCTCTTTGGTAAGTTGGTTTTGTTGTTTTTTTACAATACAGGTCACTTTTTGAGATGACACCCTGCAAAATTAAACTATGTGAGAGTCTTATTGATGATTTCTGCACAACCAGAATTTTTTTATGTGTTGAGGCAGTTGTGGAGTGAGCTTTCTGTCCTGAAGTAGTGCTTACTGTGCTCTACCGTAGTCCTGAAGTAGTGCTTAGAGGAAATGGTCTGTTTTGAAGCCTTACACCCCGATATTGGCATGAACAACCCATTGCATGGTAACTGCAGCCCTGTCATTTGTGCAGGGCCATGTTGAGGCGGCTGCTGGGTGCTGTTGCTAAGGGCCAGGGTGGTTTATGAGGTGATGCATAGTTTAAAATGGGAGATGTTTATGGGCTTTTGGAAGCAGCTTTATGCCACCCTACCTGGGTGCTATCTCAGGGTTTTGAACAGTGGAACAATGTTTCCTTACAAGGGAGTGGCCTGGGGGAGAGAGGCTGCAATGTGTGAGCACGGCAACTCAAAGGCGTGTGTTTGCTGTCTTGGGGCAGCCCATGATGCAGGCTGGTTCTTTCTGGGGCACCACACCTTTGCAAGAGATCCCTCTCCACGTGGATAACCTGCCTCTCCAAAGAGAAACAGACCAACGCCAGTGTCTTGTTCCTGTGGTGCCGGGGAGGGAGTCATGGGTACGTCAGGAGGATGAGCTGCAGCGGGGGACTGGCCCTGGGTTACCCATAACCTTCACTGCAGGAAGTCTGGGGAGGTTCCTCCAGGTGGGGGGTGGGCAAGGCAAGAGCTGGTACTTAGTGCAACCACAGGACGTCTGGTGTCCGAGGAGCTGGCTAGGTTTATCCAGGGCGTGGTGCACTGGGAAAGGTGGGAAAGAATTCACTTACCCAGTGCAAAACAAAATTGGCCCCACATGTTTCGGTCCGGGTTCATACAGCAAAGTGAAGAGCAAGGCTGGGGACATGGTGTGGATGCTTGCTTTGATAATGGTGTTATTTGAGACTTGTCACGCAGAGGGTGGCAGGTTGCAGTACGGCCGGGGTCACAGAAGTGTTTTCTGACTAGTGAAGCTATTGGAGGAAGATTTTTTTCAAAGCAAACCAAAAGCTAGAAATTTAATGTCACTTCTTCAAAAGTGTGTTGGTCAGCATTCTTTCCCCTGGGTGCCTGTATGTAGATTTTAGTCATTCTAATATCAGTAATCTGATGGGGTGAGGAAACCATTTTGCAATATAAATAATTTTTTTCAAAGCTTGTGAAGTAATTAAAAAGTTATATATACTATGGAAGTGTTTCCATCTCTGCATGACAGTGTGCTTTCACAGCTGCAATTACTTAGATTTACATAGCAAATACCACGCCATGCCATGTAAGGAACTAAAGATTTTTTGCCATAAACGACAAAAAAATCTCCCACAAAGCAACAGATTCCCTTCCTCAACAGGCTGTTTCCCTTGCTTGGAGGGAAGAGCCTGTGAAGTCTCAGTTTGACAAGAGTCAGGGAGCTCTGAAAGAACCATATAAATAATCTTTTATGTATTCTCTTTAAAAAAACCCAACCACACCGCAGCTTCCTCCTGTAGTCCCTGAGGGCTGGTCTGGGCAGAGGGTCCCCCCGCCCCTGCAGCCCGGTGAGCACCCAGGGTTTGGGGTGGGACATAAATGGAGGTAAATACACTCCCCCAAGGTGTGTTTAAGCTCAGCAGTTCTCTGGCCCTTTAGTTGAAATATAATCCTGTGTGATGGCAGAGTACTCTACTGCAGGTCGGTGGTCTCAGACCAAGGGAAGTTACCCACAGCCTTGGAGGAGGATCAAAGACTGTGTGTTTAAATGTCTTCCACCCTGAGGGATCATCTGTTAGGACTAAAATGAAGCACAGTGGCAGAAAGGTGAAGCATGTGTTATTTCTGGTTTTATTCCTGTATCTTCTTTGTTAAGTAAAATGAAAGCGTTCAGCTCTCAGAGCCACTGCCTGAAAGCTCTTGTGGGCACTTCATGCACTGGTGTGTTTTCCCTGTACAATGATAAAACCAATCAATCAAAAAAAGCTGCACTGGAAAATACAGTTAAAAAAGAGATAAAATTTATATACAGAAGGTTGGTGGCTTTCAGCTATTACCTTTGTACGGAGAGAAATGCTTTATCATCGTGCCAAAAGCATGGGAAAACCAACAAATCATTCTTTCTGGAGTTAAACGTACCCCAGAGTTTCTGGATGGCTGTACGTGTGTTTTTTTTCAAGCAGCTCCTTGAGTGTTCTTACCTCCTTCTGCAAGAACAGCAAGGGAGTTACTGAAATCTCAGTCAGTTTGGCGTGAACATTCCTGGTGTACACAGTGTTACTTCAGAAAAGTCCCGAGGAATATGGTACAGTGTAACTGTGCTATTCAGTTTATAGAAAGCTCCTCTTTAAACTCTTGAGCATCACATTTTACAGAAATAATCTGACATTTGGTGCATAAGGGTGACAAATAGTCATGCTTAATTTTTAATTTTACAGACTGTTTCCCTTAAGAAAATCAATATATATCCTTTTTAATTTTACCAAGGGTTTTTCAGGCTCTGAGCAGATCTTTGAGGATTTGATGTGTACTTTTTCCTTTTTTTTTTTTCCTTATCTCTTTCCCCCCAACTTGTTGGAATAGTGTCCTTCCTTAAGCTGCACACTGCCTTCAACCCTTTCCTTCGTGACCCGGTTAACACATGAGATTTCCCCTCAGGGTCTCAGTCCTCTTTTCCAGGCTGGTGGAGGTCAAGTGGAGACTTGTGCTGAACTTCCTTGTGTGGCTTCTGCAGGCACTGCTGGGGCGGGGCTGGAGCGAGTGCTGGGTCCAGCCCTTCAGGCTGCTTTGTGGGGGCTCGTGTGTGGTGCCTGGCTTTGCGAGAAACAGCAGCAAGGCAGTTTGATGGCTGGGGCTGCCAGATAATCCGCTCAGAGACCATGGCGGGGAGCTCCAGAGTGTGTTGTTCCAGTTACTCCTTTCTGTTTTTTTGAGATGCAGATAGGTCGTATCACACCATCACGCAATCATAGCATTAACTGAAATAGCACGTGGTAAATGTATTGGCAACATGCAGTAATGTTTTTATACAAAGAAACACCACTTGGTATTTTATGCTGAAACATTTTTTCTGTTTTATTGCTGGCTCACATCTGTTCAGGTTTTCTGAGACATTTGCATTCTTGAATAACTTTCTGAAATGTGCATTATTTTACAGACCTGAACCTACGCTATGTTTATACTTTCCCGAAGTGTATTTGATCTTCTGGATTTAGAAATTTCAACCTCACTTGAAGTTTTCAGCTTGAGATGCAGTTTCTGATACAGCTTTTCTTTAAAGGGTAGGCAGAGGTAAAAATAAATAATGGGATCGAGGCAGACATTTGCAGCAGACAGTACAAGAGTGAACTCCTTTGCATAGAACAGGGTTTTTTTTGACTGGCAGTTGAACTGTGAGCTAGTCTGGCTGAGAGTGTATGGTGTTCTGCAGAGGTGGTAGGGTACAAAGCAAACGACAAATACAAACATAATGCTGAATATATTACGGCTGGTTTTTCTTTTGGCCACATCTGAGTTCCGTCTGAATTTTTTATAAGAGCTATATATTTTTTTTGATATAGAAGTGTAAAAAATGATTAGCAGAAAAAAAACAACCCAGAAAATCCCTGTGCTAATATAACTTGATGCCTTGTGCCACTGTCTGCCAAGCTCACTTTTAAGACCTATACAGTTTTTGGAATAATTTTCTTCAGTGATTTCATTAGTTAATATTATATTTGGAAAGGATATAAGTATTAACAATAACCATATGATTATAGAGACCACCTTACTGTAGTTAACCGTGTGAACAAAGGAGGTGAATAAAGGCTTTACAATTTTGTAGTATCTGTCGAAACCTATGAGGCCGAAAAAAGTTATCCCGATATACATGTTTGTATAAAAAATGACTGCAGAGTATCTGCACACGAATGTGTTGAGCTGTGGAGGTCCAATTTCTGAATCAGCAAGAATTTTGAAAGGAAATGTCAAGCTCATTAGGAGATCAGCAACAACGATGTTTTTGAGATAGACAATAAAACTCTTTTTGCTAGAAACATACAGAAAGATCCATGCTGCCACCCCGTTCAGCAAGAGTCCTACTACGAAAATGAAACAGTAGATCAGGGGAAGGACTGTCTTGGTTATTACTGTGCTGTGACTGCAGTTGTTTCCTGAGGAGTTTGTGCTGGAGTTGAACATCTTACAGTATCTTTGTTCCTAGAAGCAGAGAAAGGTTATTTCAGTAGGATAACATGGTGCTATGCTTTCCATTAATTAGTATAAGATTTCTACTCTTAATTCAAAATAAACCTGGCACACTTCTCAGAAGTGACCACATTTCCACACCGTATCGTTTCCAGCAGGGATACATCATTAGTGGTTTCCGAGGGGTGCCGTCTCACTTTTTGGTGATGTTCAAGGGCATGCTGCTGTTCTGAACAGAGGATCTGTTTGCTTCTCCTCCATTTGATTCATTGTTCAAGCCCTGTGCTGCTGCTTTTCTGCAGGTATAAGCCTACACGCTGCAAGCTAGGAGGGTCACTGGGCCACAGTGATTTTGTAACTAAATATATCTTATTAATCCTTAAGGACCGGTATGTATTTTTAGCGCTGGTTTACCAGGAAGCACGTGAGGGATATGAATACTCCTTTTACAAGTGTTCTGTTTTGTATACAAGCATAAAAACCACTCTTCCGTTAGGCAAGCGTGGAAGTATCTGGCATATGCCAATATTTTCTAACGTTCACTTGAAAGAAACCCGTATGTGCAGCTAGCACAGTTTGCTTTAAACTTTTAGTAGCGCAACACACAGGAGTGTGCCTGTGTGTTAGCATAGCGTGGAGGCTAGAGCTGTCCTGTCAAGTCATTCAGATTTACATTTTAGAGGATCTCCAAGAAGCAATCACATCTGCTGTCTGCTTTTCTTTGACAGAATGTTTATGGGGGTGGATTATCCTCTGTAGGGAGGGCAGAACAGATATAGATATAACGCTGCTGTATTTAGCAAATGAAAACCTAGGCGACTGGAAAATAAGTGCCATGGAGCTGGGAAAAAACCCATCTTTTAGAAAATAAAGAGTTTCCTTGTGGCCACAATTCAAAGTCAGTAGCTGATGCTTTTGTGTAGCAGATTGGAACCTGAATGCAACCTTGCAATAACTAGAAATTGAAATTTTATTTCAAATAGGTAAAATTGTTTCCTTTGGTATGTTGTTTTCTGTGTCAGACGCTGCAAAGGCTGACCAGTTTAGGTGCTGTTCTGGAATTTGCAGGGATGAGTGGAGCAAGGGAGCAGGTGTTACCTGTGTTCACACCCCAAGCCCGCAGTTAATCTCTTCCTGGTAGCTCTCCATAGGAGGACCTGCCATCCCACCTTTATGTTTAAGCTCTAGCCATCAAAGCATTTGTTTGTGTTTGGTTGGGTTTTTAAAGGAGAAGGCTGGTGTGGAGAAGGGGGTGTTATAACTACCATGTGAATGGGTGCCTTAGGATTAGGAGGTAATGATGGGTAAGGTTTGTTAAAACCAGAAAGATCTGGAAAAGCACCAACAGTAAATGGCACTTCTATTTAAGATGGTAACACACTGTATTTAAAAACTGTTCTTTTCCCATCTCTGTCTGCTGCGTACATGTTCTCTTCCTCCTGTCAGGCTGTCTGAGCAGGACCCTCTCTGCATACGGTGTGTTTAGAACTTGTTCCTGCGCTGTAGGGTTTCCTAAAGCAAAGTCCCTGGAGCTGGCTCTTTCTATGCTGGGGCTTAGTAGCAGATAATAAATGGCTTAGGAAGTTCATGAAGTATTTCTTATGTTGAGGCATCATACAGCAAAGGATTATTTCAGAAGCATGTGATTAGAGTTGTGGACATTAAACCTTGGTCAATAATACTGTGTCTATGCAGCATGGACGACACCCTACATGAATTTTACATCTGATACAGCAGATTTATCAACTGCCTGTGGTTGAGAAGGAGGCCAGAGTCCAAGCCAGACTCTGTAAGTCTTTCCGTATCGATGGCATGTCCTTACCTTTCTTGGTTTGACTGCTGCGGTGCTCTTTGTTAAGGGTCTAGAGCACCTTCCATTCTCAGGCCCGGGGCCTCTTCTCTTGCTGGGAGACCTACGTGAGAGACAGGAGAAAACAGTTGTCAGAGTTGTGTATCATAACGCACGACAGTGTAATTCTGCGGGGCTGAGGGGTTCCCGTAGCGCAAGGATCTAACGACCGGAGCTGCAGACAGCTCTCCAGATCTTCCTGGAGGAGGTCAGAGTTGGTTAGGGACAGAGTCAGGGAGCAGTCGTGTTCACCCTAGAGCCCGTCACTGCGTGGGTAGGGCTGGAGGCCTTTGTGTCCCCTCGGCCATGCATCCCATCGTTTGTGTCCTGACCAGTTTCAGCTGCCGTTCAGTCACCGCGGCAGAGGCTCAGCTCTGGCTGAAATGCCTCGTCCCCACTGCCCTGAAGAATTCCGCACTGGTGGCCGCCGCCACCTCGCCCGCCGCTCCCTCCGCCGGTGGTGGCTCCCAGCGTGGGTGCCACAGGAGCCGCGGCGACGCGGTCCCGCCGGCTCGGACTGTGTGCTGCAGCAGGAGCACCCGAGCCTGGCGGCCTTTGCGCAGCTGCACGGTGCCATGGGGTCCTGGTGGCCACGGCCCACAGTGCCTGTGCTCTGCTGCTGCGCAGGCTGCGGGGCTGGGCTGCCCGTGGCTGGCAGGAGTTGTGCTTCCACTTCCTAGAGGAGCTGCCCTTCCGTGCTCGCTCTGGCTGCGTCCTTGTTCAGGCTGCCCGTAAACCTTTGCAATGGGAACATCCTCTTCTCTGGTGAGGACGTGGGAACTTGCAGTGGCTCCACCACATCACCCGCGATTTGCAGTGAGCGTAGATACCCCTCATTCCATGTTGGGGTTCACCTGCGAACTGTGAATAGTCCTCATCTGATGTTAATTGGTGGGTCAATTTAGGACCTTTTTGTCCAAATGCTACTTGAGGTGATGACTAAGCTTAAGGAGGCTTTTTTTTTCCCCCCCAGTTTTTAAAACATTGCTGTTTTTTTGCTGCTACATAACTGCTGTCACTTGCTGGCATGTGTTGTCAGCACTGAGCAATTTGTGGTTTGTATGTGAGAGCAGCCTGTCGTACCTGAGCAGCGTTCCGCATTCAAATGCTTGGTCCAGCACAAAGTGGTTATTCTGTGTAGATGATACCGACTAGCTGTGCAAAACCAGCAAACTTGATTCACCAAATTAACAAGATTGATCTGGTAAAATATATCAAAGTTTGAACTTTCTCAGTTTGCAAATAGTGTCTTGGCAAAATACAGAAAAGGAAAGTTGCATAAACCATTAAAAATGTTTAGCTCCATCTGTATTCAGACTCTTATGCTGTCATTTGTAACCCTTCCAATATCCATTAAGGCACTTTTTCTTGACTTCTGTAACTTGGTTGGCAAATTTCAAAGTTCATGGCTGCTTTACTGAACATAAGCATAATATTTACAAGTTTTTGGTTTTGTTTTTTTTTTTTCCCCTCTGAATATAATGAAGTTTCTGTAGCACTGAGTGCACATTTTAGCTATTCATGGAAATTAATGCAGCTGCTTGATAAATAAATATGCAATGCAGTTACTGGGTCAGAAATTGCTGACAGTGGTCACTGTCCCCAGAAATCTTTTTTGAACTGCAGAATGGAGTTTATCAGGGAAGATCATGCTAGATGTTATCTCAGATATTACGAGAAATCTAGAGAAAGAGGAAGTGCAATACACAGAACACAGCAATTGCGAGTTGTGCTGCGTTGTGCTAGAAGAAGAATAATTTTTTTTAAGTTTTCTTTCCGTTGTGGTAGGAATATCGGCCACGCCAGTGTGATGCGGTGGGAAGGCAGCGCCCAGTGTGGACACGTGCCCCGGCCCCGCGGTGTAAGCTGCCTGCTCCGCTCCCCCAAGCTCCCGTGGTGGAACCATCGGGGCAGGCTGCCCTGGGGCTCCTCGGGGGCTGAAAGCTGCTCGGTGGGGGGCTCTGGGGTAGGGCTGGCAGGGGCCATCCAAGGGCACCTAGCGGGTGGGTGCTCAGGGCGGGCCTGCTCCCCTTCCGTGTCTCCGCGGAGGTGCCTGACCTGGCAGCAGGGGGAGTGGGTGCCAGCGTGGAGGCCCTCAGGAGCCCTGGCTGTAATTGCTGCTCTCATTTGGAAGGTGCTTTGTGCAGTGACTGTGGAGGATATGTTGGTACACTTGACTTCTTGCAAGTTTGCCAAGAGACTAAGATTTTGTTATTTTTCTGTTCTTATTATAACATTTGTCATAAGGCAATGTCTGGATTTTAATACTTAAGAGAATAGAAGTATGCAAAATACACTGTGTACTATTTCAGCCCTTTAGAATGGCGTATCTGGTGGTAGTTGTTCTTCTTTGTCATAGAGGCATAGGATGTAGTGCAGGAAAATGGGATAAATAGTCGAACTAGGATGACGGAAAAAATAAAATAGCATTTGCAGGAAGTAGTAAGCGAGGAACTGTGAGCGAGCATTGTATGTGGTGGTGCTCCGTGCCCGCTTCCGCTGGCGCGGCTCAGGGAAACGGGGCATCGGTAATTGTGGCAGGAGGTTCCGGAGGGTGTCGGGTCCTTGCTGCTGTGTCTTCAGCTCTTGCTTTCAAGACCCCTCACGTCTGGTGTGAGAAGACAGAGGACTGCCTGAGCCGTGTTTCTACTCAGGCTGCTCCTCGGGGTGCTGGTGAGAGTAGTGTCCCCTGTTAAAGTGGCTGAGAAAGGCCGTGTGTCCTGGGAAGGTCGCTGCTGCTGCGTCCCCGGGTGTAGCCGTGGCTCCCCCTGAGCCAGACGAGGCTTGGGGACACTGCGGGTCCGTCTTGCTGCAGCTCTGGTTGGTGAGGGGAAGGACAGAGGGGTGCCCTCTGTCCTCTGGGGCTTGTGTCCTTCCTGATGATGCTGTTGGGCCTTGTGAGCTGTCACCTTGTGTACTGTCGGCTTTTCTCCTCCTCATCCCCAAGCCCTGCCTGGTCGCCCCTTCTGCCAGCGTCCCCACGTTATGTCCCTCGTGCCTGTGCAGGGACCACAGCCCCGGAGTGACCTGGGACCCCCCATCTTGCAACACCCCAACCCCCCTGCAGCCCTCTGTAGCCTTGGGCTTTGCTGCAGGCAGCACCAGGTCTGAACCCGGACTCTTTCCTTCCTCATCTCTTAACCGAAGGGAGCAGTGGACTTGCTCAGTTTGGAAGAACCTGGCTGTATCA
Organism: Strix aluco; assembly: GCF_031877795.1. NCBI lineage: Eukaryota > Metazoa > Chordata > Aves > Strigiformes > Strigidae > Strix > Strix aluco. The sequence continues at coordinate 31,349,759 of NC_133939.1, read as the reverse complement.
TCTAACCTTTAAAATGTTATTTTAACAAAAAAACACGGAATAAAGCCATGACATGTTTTGTGACCTCTCTTTGTTGGGACTGTATTTGCCCCTGGCTGCCTGTATGCTCTTGGTTGGTTGTGTAATTCTCGGGGGAATGTGTGTGAAGATTTGAATTTCTTTGTATAACACAGTCGCTATTTATAAATGCTTGTGAATTAATTATTGTATCTGTCTTTTTTTATTCCTTATATTTGCAAAAACAGTCCCAAGCTTTTAAGTTCAGTGCATTATGAACATTTCCTGCCAGTGATTGGGCTGAAAGGAGTCCCGCTAACACCTTTCAGAAGTATGCAGTATTGCAGTAGAAAGTCTTGACTTTCTTACGGTTGTGAATGAATTCTTATTTCCAGTTGGATACAAAACATCTGTTTCTACAACTGAGGCAGATCTGAGTGCTGAGCTTTGCTCTCCTCACTCCCCTCCTTCCTTCCTTTCCTCCCCATCTGCTCCCCCTTTAAAAAGTGTTGCGAGCTGATGTTTTCAGGCAGCCTGTGGAAAATCGGTGTGTTTGTCCCCAGGGTGGATGGCAGCAGTGTGGCAGGAGGTGGGGGGTGCAGAGTCCAACTGGGTCGCCTTCCTGCGTGTGGCCCCGGCCCGGCTCGCGGCCAGTGCTCACTGGAAGGCTCAGTGCCGCTGACTCGGCCGGGGATGGCGTGTGCGTACACCGGCACCAGGTCCTCCAGACCGCCCTTGGCATCGACAGCGTTTCGTAACAGATCTTCCCCGCCAAAGTTACTCCATCAGTTAGATCATGTGTGATGTTTTCTTGGCATGTGTGATTAATTCCTGGTGTTCTGAAGGACACAGCGAGTGGGAGAGCCAACATGTATAGAGCACGGCTGTAGATAACACTGTTTATTTCTTGTAAAAACAGCAGACTCTTTGCCGGGCAGTGCAAGCTCATTTGGTTGCAGTGTGAGGACACCTCAAGGGTAGAACTTTTATTTCTGCCTCACAAAACCCACCAGTAATTGTTTCATTTTTCTTGTTGCACAGGAGTCCCTATGCTAGTTTTGAAATCTGAAATTTAACAGCCTGATTTTCCTGATAAGTTAAACTTTTCATTCTATTTTCATTTCTGATTTTTACACAAGAGTTGAAATTACTCTAAACCCACAACCTTTTAGCATTAAAAGATTAGAACCTATGAAGTATCTGTGCAAACCCTGATATTCACACCGAAACCTGGGCAATGCTTTGAGCTGTTTGCATGTAGGGTCATTTTCAGATCTAACCCAAATATTCAGGTTTTTTTAATTAAGTCTCAAAAAAACCCCCACTGAGATCCTTCCTATCTCCCATCAGTTATAGTACCTGAATCAGGGAGTGGTGGATGTAAGAGGAAAAGTCAGGACAAGGGTATTGGGAATGGTCAGTTTATGCCTTGATATTAGAGGATTAAACAGACCAGCTTTTTGAAGCAACTGTCCTACCAAATTTGGAATTATTCTAGTATGAGTATGTCAATAAAACATTTTAATGATTAGTAGTTTTATTGCCCTAAAACTGGATATTTAAAAGTAAAATGTGGCTCAAATTGTTCCCTTTAATATTCTATTTTAATAGTAACATTTCTCATTTAAATATTTGGGTTTTAATTCTATTTTCTGATGTTTTAAACTGTGAGTTTTATATTGCTATGTTTCCTTGGTCGTAAATTAAAACAAAAGTAATTGCTTAAGAAAAACATCTTTTGCCAAGATACACAAGACAGAACAATCCTTCCCTGCAGACCAGATCTCTGGTGGCGTGGCTGGAGGCTGTTCTGTGTCTCAGCCCAACAGGTGTAGGAGTTTGCCTGCCTTGGCTTTCTCTATTTTTTTACAGTTATGACAGCTCATTTGTGTTCTAAGTAATTTGTTTGTGGTTTGCGTAACACGTGGATGATTTCCTGTTCACCTTATTTGTCAATTTAAAAAAAACAAATGATAGTAGGAGTTATTTAAAAATTAAAAGAGAATGTTAGAGAGTGTTGGGAATGTACAGAAATGTGTAATGAAAGCAGAGTCTTTCACCTGGAAAGAAATGTAAAAGTGTATGTGTGGTCCCTCTTCAGCTAGGAAAGATTTACAGAATAAGCCCGTTACAGCTGCCTTATGATGTAAAACACCACAAAAGCGGCGCAGGCTGCAGAGGTTCTGTCACTTACCGGCTGGAGCACAGTCCTGCCTCTGCTCTGCTTGGCCCATGGGCGGCTCGTCCCGCCTGGACAGGTTTGGCTCTTTCCGCAGGTGCGGGGCGGTCTTACCGTGGGGCGGGTGGTCGGTGTTACCGTTGGGCGGTTGGTGTTACCATCAGGCAGTGTTACAGTCAGTCGGTTGGGTGGGCGTTGTTACCATCAGGCGGTGTGTCGGTTGGTCGGTGTTACAGTCGGTTGGTCAGGCAGGCAGTGTTACTGTCAGGCGGGCAGACGGTGTTACCGTCGGTACCTGTTGCAGTGGCGGCGGGTCAGCGTGGGCTGTATGGGCGCAGGCAGGAGCGAAGCACTGGTGAGCCGTGCCTTGCTGTCGGGCCAAATGTGGTCGAGCTCTGGAGTGCTGCAGATGGCCGGTGCTATTTTTGGGCTCTTACACGCACTTCCATGAAGATCAGTGTTGAACTGGTTTCAAGAAGGACACGTTTGTGCAGCTGGCAAAGCAGTAAGCAATCTTAAGTTAAGGGCTGGTGTTTTCTTTTCTTAAACTGTTCCCAGGCCTGGCTGTGACCTTTTCTGTAAAGCTTTACTGCCCTGATAGCTTCTGCTTTTGTTAATGGGAGTGTTCTGAACTGCAGCGCACGGGCTGACGCTCTGCTTGCTCAGGGCGTGCTCAAAGGCTGGGAAATATATTCTTGGGATAAGTGATGAATCTTTGGTGTATGGCTTTTTTCTTTCTTTTTCTCCTCTTTTAACATTAATCACCTGTCTGCCTCTTCCCTTCCTGTTCTCCCTACATGTTTACTTAGGAGGCTTTGAAATCAAGCACAAAATTAGTGGAAATGTATGGAAATGGAAAAGCTAACCTCTTTTCTATGAATGTGGGTAAGTAGTATATGCTGAGAGCGATCTGAGGTTTGGGGAGAGAAATTGAGGTTTATATTTTAAAAAAAGTGATTGAAGTTGCATACACTAGCGTTAATAAACACTTAATACATGACTTGAGCTCTGCTTTACAGTGAGTAACCCAAGCCTGCCCTTCTCCCAAATCTCACTGAATCTCTCTCAGCGAAATAAGGGGGTGTATTCAGAGACAAAATTGTCTTTACCTTATTCTGAATACTCCTGCCCCTCTTCTCATTTCTGACACTCTCAGATCAAAGCCTTAACGGTCAATTAATCGTTGCTTTTGGGTGATGAGTTTGGATGTTGGTTCCATTGACAGTTTTTATATACGCCTTATATTCCATTTCTGCGTCAGTGCGAGCACTCAGCCTGTCTGGGAAGCTGAATCCGAGCCTGGGGCCTGGCAGGGAGGTGCTGTGGTGCAGCAGTTCGGATTCAGTTGCCTTCTTGGGTGCTGGAGGCTGGGGCACCCTCTGGTCCCCTCTCAGCTGCCCGCCACCGGGTGCCCTCCTCTGTGGGCAGTCTCCTCGAGCTGTGGCAGCTCCCGCCGGTAACAGCCCACCCTGATAACAACCCTCCAAGATGACAGCCAGCCTGCTGTGGTGACAGCCAGCTTGCTTCCCTGGCGCAGCTCCCGTGGGCCCCGCTGCACGGCGTCTTCCCGTGGGCCAGCAGGCTGTAGCTTTAGGATTCACGTCCCACGGATGTTGTGTCACACCTCGTACCGTCAGGCTTCAGTTTCAAGCAAACCGAAGGAAATCTGTCTGGCCTAGTGACTCGTAGCTCTTCATGCACCTCATGAGAAGAGGGGGTTAAACTTGTAACTTAGGAAGAAGTGGTGAGTGCCAGAGGTTGTAGATTTTAACTCTCCTCCTGATGGACAAGGACCCATCCTCCTGGGAAGGCTTAGAGGATCCTGTCCCTTTACTCTTTCCCCTGCCCTGCACCCATCTCACGAGTTTAACCCTTTCACGCACCCGCCCAGGGTGACCTGCCCTGCTTCATTCCCGCTGCCGCTGCTCCCCCGTGAGTCTGTGTGTGTGTGTGCACATGCATGTGCATGTCCAGCTTCCTCGGGTGCCCACGCCCTGCTTGGGCCCTTTCCCCTCTCTCCTGGGGGAGGCTCGATGGGGACCATCCTCCTGCGTTGCACCGGTGTCCAGCGCTGCTGGGAGCAGCCGCAGGAGCCGTGTTGCTTTGAGCACTGTGCCAGACTGGGTTTTGCTGGGGATGGTGGGGACCCTTGAACTGCTGTTCCTGGGACGCGTTCCCTTGTCAGTGAGGGTTTCAGGCAGGGCAGGGGGCCCCAGAAAAGCCTGTTCCTTCCTCTGTTCATCATGGGGTATTATTATAACTGAAGCATGTTTTGGAAAAACAGGGATTCTGTTTCCGTTCTCATTCTCGTTCCAAATGTGGCAGTCGGCTAGAGAAGGATCACGCCTGTGTGCTGGGAGCCCAGTGGCACACTGCCAGACGTGAGCTGGTGGCAGCACAACCTATTTCTTCTTTACAGCTGGGCTGCAGTCGGTGTTGTGCAGGCTTGGAGGCAGCCCGGGCTCAGGGCTGTGTGACACAACGTGGGGGGAAGCACTGGGTTCCCAGCCCATCCCGCTCCGCTGCGGCGCGGGTGCCACTGTCTCCTCGAGAGAGTTCGCTGTCAGGAGCAGGTGTCGGGGGTGTCGGTGCATCTCCCGGTGGCTCCAAGCCCTGAGGCCCGTTCCCCGGGAAGCTCTGCTGGAGCCAGCTGCTCTGGGCTGGGCCCAGAGGCCTGTCCAAGGGAGGGTCGGGCAGGACGATGCACAGGGCCTGTCAGGAGCTCCCCAGAAAGCACCCAGTCAGCCAAAATTTTGATCTATTTCCATCCACCTTACTGTCATTTTTTGAAGCAAGGATGAAAGGATGGGTCAGAGGAAGCTTTGGCTGATCACAAGTGCTTTAAAAACCTCTGTCCCTCTGAGACAGTTTGTAATTAATTCTAAAAAACACAAACTTTTTGTTTTGTTTTGTTTTTTTCCTTTCCCCAGAAACAGCAGCAGAAGCCTCAATATCCCTTTTGAGACCAAGGTCAGCTTTCAGAGTGTGACCCACAACAAACTTTTTCCAATAGCTTCCTTATCTAAGCCTAAAATTAAAATAAGCAATGTTCTGTTTGTGTCCAGATGAAATCCTTGCAAAAGAGGAACAGAAGTGCAGTCTGCCGAGACAAGTGAGTTTGAAAGAGAAACATAAAATAAAGGATAGGAGGAACTTCTTGGCAAAGCAAAATTGTCCACCAACCTCAATTAAATCTCTCCCTCCCAAGGGCAGTTCTCACTTTATGTGCAGCACTCCAGGCTTTCTGTTGGAGGCCGTCGTTCAAAGACCTAGCAAAAGGGAAAAATTGAGCAGTGAGAAAATTGCGTAAACATTCCAAAGTTATTCCCATTGTTTCAAGCAATTGAATGTTTAACAATAACCTTTTTTGCTGATTCATCAGAAAATCGGGACTTGAGTCTGCTGCCAACAGTTTGGATCACACTACCAACCTTTGTGTGACAGAAATAGTCTTTCCTGCAGGCTAAAACAGCAAGCTTGGCACTGGGGGACTGGGCTCTGGTAGAGTCAAATGCCATGCAACAGAACTAAGATCGTCATTTGAAGCCTGAATGGTTCAGTGCCGCCTGGCAGGGAAGCCCCGAGCTGGCCCAGGCTGGCAGCCGCCCTCACTGGGTTCCGTTCAGCTTTAATTCCCAGTGCGATGGTAAAGCCTTTTCCTGCTTGCTCCTCCACACCCCCCGCCCAGCTCCTTTCCAAAGGCACCAGCGCACAGGCTGCTTTCCCCAGCCTCCGGTGAGCTGCAGGAACAGCAGCAGGGCTTTTACCCCATTTCTGCTGGAAAAGATGCCGAGGAGGGGGGTTACAAAGCAGGTTGAAGAAGACACCAGGGTTTCCAGGGTGCCTGTCGCAGCAGGCTTGTTACACTGCGGCAGCGCCTGCTGCTGCAGTTGTGCTGCAGGGGCCCTTTGTGTCATAGGCAAAGCGGGGAGGAAGCACTGTTGTTTTAGTACGTTATTTCTACCCCCAAATTTTTTATTTTCCAGTTTCCCTAAAGCGGCCCAGAAGCACTTATGTGCTTTCCCTCATCAGCAGAGGTGAGTGTGCACCGTGTTGGACCTGCAGGTAGTGATGTGCTGTGGAAGTGGGACTCCTGCCAGCAGTGTTGCTCGCGTTTCTGGAGATGGCTCTTAGGCTTCAGCACGGCCAGAGCCCATTGGTGTTACTTGTCTATGCGTGAGAACAGAATTCTCTTCTGCCACCTCTGCGTTAGCAGTGTTAGAGCATCTCCGGGTCACTGCAGGTGTGCTGGGTTCCTGCAGGAGGGGTAGGCATGCCCAGCTGTCCCCTGAGCTACACCTAGCTCTTCCCTACAGTGCAGAGCAATTTCTCTTTTATGTTCTTCTGAAGCATAACGGTCCTTCTAGGGCTGGTTAGCTGGTTTAGAGTCCACGCCTAGGCCTCCATCCCCGAGTGACTCAGTAATTTGTTATTTTTAGCTCTGTAGAGGAGACCTCTCCTAGCTAACTAAGGTGGATGTGAGCGCAGGCGAGTGACTTGGAGTGCTGACGCTGCCCTTGCAGTGCTCCTGCCCTGGGAGGGCTCAGGCCCGACCGTCCCGTCCCAGTGAGTGCAGCAGGAACTGCCCTTTTCCTCTGTGTGGTCCCATCCCTGGACTGGTTTTCTGCGCAGCCTCACTGCTGTGGTTGGAGGGAGAAATGCATCATGCTTGTGTCTTCATCTGAGTGTGAAAGAGAGGATCTCGGTTCTCTCTGGGATGCCGTTGGTGAACTAGCGCTCCTCAGGGCAATTATTGAGTGACCAGTTGGAAACAGACACAGCTGAGTTCTGTACGTAGTTGTGTATTGTCTCTTCTTTTCGATGGAAACAGCTCCAGAAGCTTTCAGTCATGGGATTCTGTTGTCCTATTGTGAATGAGAACAGTAAGCTTTCTCCATGCTTTGCCTGCAGATTTCCTTTCTTAGAGTCGTAAGATCCAGAGACCCAGACTCTGTGCTCTGCAGTGTCTTAATTGGAAAGTCCATGAAATTATCTGTTGCCACTCAGAGCTGTTGTGTGTTAAATATCTTGCACCATCAGGGGATTCACCTGTTAGGTTGGTGCTTTAATTCTCTTTACTAAGCAGAGGTTTCCTAGAAATGTTGTGTCTGGCAATCCTCTCGGCCCTGCAGTGGGCCCCGCCCTGCCAGTTACCTGATCCCCTAAGCCTCCGGGGCTGCACAGAGTTGAAGTGCTGTGGGGGCATGTCTTCCTCTTCCAAGAAAGGTGTTTCTTCATGGAGAAACCTCTTGATTTTTATTCACAGTAGATGGTCAGTCCCTGGCTTTGTGGCAGGTAGGAGCGTAGGCACACGTGAAATCCCCGCAGTCGTATCAAGACCCAGGCTCTGGGACTGCACGGCTGTAAATGGGAACTGCTCGAAAGATTTCCCAATTCGGCGTGTGCTGAAGCAGAGTGATGCAGTTGTCATGTCCGGCTGTGAATGTTGTCATCTGTCAGGAGTTCATTTGTCAGTGGGACAGAACTTGTGTTTTAGATACTTCTGGCTCTGAGTGAAAGCACGTGGACAGATTGTGACCGAGGTGCACACCGATGCCAGGGCAGGCCGAGCTGAGGCACAGAGCTGCAGCTGATCTCCAGGGTGAGGCAAACTGTAGGACAATTTTGACTGCGTGCTTGTTGCATGTTTGGGCTTTGATTGTGTGTTTATTATTCCCTATTTGAAAGGCTCAATTGGAATTGAGAGTCTGACCTGAGAAATTCCAGCTTGCTTAAAAGGCCTTCTCAGTGCTTTCTAACACTCAGTTCCTTTCCTGGGGTCTCGTATCCGATCAGGAGTTGCTCTCATACAGCCTAGAAATGGGGCTTTGATGTTGTGGAGTAAATACATCACTTACATCCCTTAGTTTGGATCCTAGTTGTTTGGATATCCTTTCCCATCCCTCCCCCTGCTGCTGCCTGCCCCCCGCCCAAGCCAGAGAATGCTTGGAAACAGAAAGTGAAGCATCTTGCTCTTGTCAACTCTGATAACATCAGAAGCAAGCTGTCTTGTGTGCTGTGCATATGGCAGGGCTGGCTCTTACTTCTCAGCTGCCTGTCCTTATTTTTCAGCTTTGTGTAATGGAGTTCTGCAAGTAAGCGCCTCTGGGTTTGATGTGGGGTGAGTTTAGGCAACTGTAGTTTTTACTGACTTTGTTTCTCTGGAGAAAGCAATACTAGCACCATATTTGTGACTACTGTGGAACGTTATGTGAATCAGTTCTACTGAGTAACTCCCGGTGACAGCATAAGCAGATCGCTGCTGCCGTTGGTTTCCACCAGTCGCGTTAAGGGGGGGGTCCAGGTTTGCTGGGGGGTGGCTGATTGGCCTTTTAAGGACACAGAAGACCAGGCCCCCATGCTCCAAGGAACATCGCATGCCTGTCCTCTGCACGGGCAGGCTTTGTGTTGGTCCCTACTCGCTGTTCCTAGTCCCACGACTTTTCAGAGCAACACCCCTGAAACTGCAGGAGATGTTTTTAGATCGGTTTTTGTTTGGCTCTACTTATGTAATGTAATTTCATCCCCAGAACGAGAGCACGGAAGAGTTGTTACACAAAGCCTGCCTTTGAACAGAATCTTTAATTCAGTCTTTCTAGAGGGGACATTTCTTTAGGTTGAAGTCAAAACTTGACATTTAATTCTTGCAAAGTCAAGGGTTGTTTTCTGTGCTTTGCAAAATATTTCTGGGGAGTTAAACCCAAAGTATTTTAAAATAAATTGAGCAGGATCTTTGGGTGGGCAGTGTGACCCTGCTGCTCAGGCTTGTGGTTTAATGCTGTAACTCACTAATTTATTGCCCAGAAGGAAATAAAGATAACAGTATTTGCCTTTAATAGTGAGAAAACAACATAATTTTGTGTGTTTGTTTAATGTATTGAGGAAGAGGAGGAAAAGCTTAAAATCAACCCTCAAAATGCACCTTTTCATGTTAAATGTTCAAAGCTGTTCTGGTGGCTTTAAATAGCCATCCTGTATTCAGTCTGGTTAGTGACATCTCCTTTCTCCCTCTCACTTCCCTTTATCTGTTGCATTATTTTTCCATTTTGTTTATTGTTTGGGGCTTCTGATGACTAACATTGTACTTGAAATACAATACGAACTAAACAAAGCATTCTAGCAGACTGTTGCCAGGGGAGTTTATCAAAAGGCTTTTGTGTGTGAGTGGTTTTATATGGATGTGGTATAAAGCAGACATACATGTTTAATGTGCTCACACCCTCTTTTTGTCCCAAAACTGGTTTCTTGGTTAGTTAAAACTTGATCATATTCTGATAGATACAATTGCTGAACTAACTCAAACCGGTAAACTAATTAACTCAGAAATCGTTTTTTACGGTGGTCAGGAGTCATTGCTTAGGAAGAAAAGAATCAAAAGGCAGGAGGAGTGGTGCCCGCTCTCACTGTAAAGCACTCGCTGGTTTATAGACATCCAGAGCTCCAGGCTGTGCATGGACCCAGTATGTTTGATTGCCCTGATACACCCAGGACCTTGTTTACATACATATTTTTTGCAAAGCTTGTTACCTTCTTCAGCGGGAAAGTGGGTGACACAAAATGAAAGAGGTAAGCCCCTGTGAACAAGGCAGTGCTACCAGGTACACCTTAAAACCAGAGTGTAATGGCAATAGACTTCAGCTGGGGGTGGGAGTTTAATGTAAAGCAGTCCACGCTGCAGATCTAAGCCTGAGCTAAGAGGATGCTCTTTCCCATTTAGCTGGTGCTGGGGAAGGACATACCTGCTGTGCTTGGCGCTGCTCCTGCGGTGGGGCTGGGGGCTGCGCAGCCGGTGGCCCTTGGCGCTGCTCCCTGCGGGGACGTGGCTGCGGGCTCTGGCCGCTGCAGGGGATTGAGCGGTGGGAGCAGAACACTCGCCAGCGGACCAGGAGCGAAGTGTCACTGGTCTTCCTCTCTGGGGATCACGAGTGGGCAGTGTATGCTGGAAAAGGAAGTCAAATCTAGGCGGGCAGTGTTATCTCAAACACCAGTTGAAGTGCTAAAATGTGTGGTTGGTCTGTGGTTTCTCTCTGAAAAGTTGTGCAGGTCTAACCAGACAGTTCAAGCTTCACAGCCGTCAGGGTGAAATTATTTAAAAAATGGTGATGTGCTGAAGGGTAACAGAACCCAAGGGTGAGCAACTTTGGGGATGACTTTTCCATACTTTATATTTTGAATTTACGCCATTGTAGGATTGTCTAATGGCATGGCTGTACCTTTTGGTTTGAAATGTCATTCTTGGTTAAAACTTGTTTAGAACTGTTAAACTAGAAGTAAGTACATCAGTCACATTTCTGCCTCCAGCAGAAGATTGAAGTGTCCAGCTCTCCATGAGTATGTGAAGGACCAAAAGAAGGAGAAATTCAGTGTTTTCAAGCGTAAGCTGCTGTTCTGTGATGGATTAGACATTGCAGCACAGATAAGTTTTTGAGTGCTTCAGAGAGAAGTAAGCAGTCGTCCAGGGCAGAGGATTAAGAGCTTAAAGAGCGGGGAGGGTGTCTCAGCTCTGTGTATAGTTTCACCCCATTGGAATGACTGTAGGCTGCAGGGCAAACCGAAGGGTTGCTTTGTTATGCAAACATGGATATTTTTCCAAAATGCCAGCCAAATTTAGTATTTAAGGATCTAAAGATACAGCCCCTATTTCCAAAGGGTTAGAAAGCGAGCATGATTGCCAGAAGACCCCTGCTGTATAATCATAAAAGTATATGGCTTAAGGTGGTGTAAGAACAAACTGATAATGTATTTTACCTTTAGCCGTAAAAGTTTTTTACTTCCCCCAAAATCCAAAATTCACCTCTGCTGGCTTGGCCATTGTTTTATTAAGAAAATAATTTGAACTTTTTGTCTGAGCTCTGTGCCTATGAAAGGAAAACTTTTTTATGGTCCTGCTGATGGACTTCTGTGTCAGAACCAAAAATTACAGATTCATAGGCAGAGATGGGAGAAAACTGGTGGTGTATCGAAGAGTATCTGGTGACTGAAAGGGCTGGTGGTGCTGGTGATTTGGTTCTTCACGTGTCTGGTGGCAGAAGTGCGCGCTGGGGTCGCAGCTCTGAGGCCTGTGCTGACAGGAATGTGGCTGATGGGTTCAGACTTGTTTTTTTTCTAAACGAAGGCTCTTACGTCACCAAACTATTGCCATATATAAGCAGCATTTCTGACCCTAATCTTCTTATAGGTCTGTGTCCTGTTATCAGAACCTTCTAATGAAGTAGCCAGCGCTTCCCACCCTACTAAATGTGGGAACACATGCCTCGTGTTACATCTTTGGCCAAGCTCTGTGAATTGATAAAAGCAGGATGAACAAGATAAATATTTCTACAGAATAATCCTGCTAGAAGGCATGCTAATTACAAAAGCATTGCAGGACTTCTGGATTTTGGTTTTCACCCCATCAAAGCTGCTGGCAAATACTTTTGGCCTGGTTTTGTTTTGCTGACGGGATGCTGTCTGTGCATCATGGGTGGGTGAGTAGCCTTCTGAGGCCTTACAAGGGTCTGTCTGAGACTTAGTGGCGAGGCCTTTGGCGGCGTTCGGATGGCACCGCTGCGGCGCAGGCGTCTGGCTGCCCGGGGTGGCGCAGGGTCCAGGGGGGAGAGCTGAGGAATGGGCTGACGCATGTTTGAATGAGCCCAGTCAGGGCCGCGCGAGTTCGGCAATGACGATTGCTTCATTCGTGAGATTCTGATATGTGTCAATACAAAGATACATTTTTAGAACATTTGGGGTTTTAGTTTCTTTTTTTTAAGGACTGGGGAAAACCACAGGAAAGGTTATTGCTAGAGAAGCCTTGAAAGTAAAGGGCATAATATATGCAGTGACAAAAATCTCGCGCAGGTAGTGGTCTGGAGCTGTCTCTGAGTACCTGTGCAAATAACATTTCTTCCACAATAACCCCATGGCATGGAGGGTTCGGCTGGGCTGCTCAGTTACAACGTAAGGTAAGGCTTCCTAAACAAAAAAAGTCACAAATGTTTGCAAATTGTGTGCTCCTTCCTTTCTTGGGTCTGACCGGCTGTTGTGCATCCACCTGGAAAACCACCTTTCACATATAGCGTCCTACAAAAAATGGGAGTCTCAGGCTGCGCAACCAAAAGTTACATACGGTTCTGTCCTGATGTGGCTCTGAAATGACAGTGGTAGAGCAGGGCCTGAGACTTTTCCTACAAACTTTCATGTATCTTTTTCTTTCAAGAACAACTTTTAAGGACCAAAATTCCCTGTCAAATCCAGACGAATTAAATATAGTTATCTGGTATTTGGGGACTAGGGTATTCTTTTATAATTCATTTTTAGCCCTGGGAAAGTATTTCACAAACAGCATCTTCAAAGAACTGTTGTATATGTAAGTGTGTGTATAAACCAGTGATGAAGGATTGTCACAGATACATCCTGTCAAGATAAAGTAAACTTATTTTGGTGTGATTTTACAGTGAAGTGTTGTATACATCCAAGTTGTCAGGCTTCAGAGCTGGGGCTTGTCCTGGCCGGCCTGTGTGCCGGGTAAGTGCGGCCGCGTCGTCCCTTCCGGGTGTGGGATTTCCTACAGCTGCCCCCCTGCTCCCCTCTGGGACCAGACTTTCTGCAAACTGCTGGATGCTTTATCTCTATGGGCCCCTGGAAAAGGGTATCTTTAGGCCAGGCTTTGGAGGGCATCAGCCCAGGTGCAGTTGCTTTGGGTAACAGATTTTTTGGTATAAAATTCTTACCAGGGAACAGCAGTACTGTTTCTCCTGAGGAAATACCATGTAAATGTGCCCTTTAGTTAAAAAATAAGCGGGGCAGTGTGAAAGCGTGGTGTGTGTGCACGCATGTCCTGCAAGGAGGGCGTGTGGCGTGCGAGAAGAGCTGTCGGGGCCCTGTGGCCACGTTTCCAGCCGTTGCTGAGCTTTGCCGGTTGGTGTGCAGGCTGTGCAAGGGCAGGGGTCCTCAGCCCCTGCGCCTGCTCGGCTGTCTTCTTGCCCGGCCTTTGTGCCCTGGCTGGGGGCAAACAGGGATGTTCCCACTCAAGGAGCTCTTTGGGTGTTGCTGGAGTTGGTCAGGAATCCACTGTCTGCCTGGATGTTATCATGGGCCCCCGTGCCTTCTTGCACCACAGAAGATGGTCGAGGCAAATCAAGATAGGCTTTACAGTACACAGAAAAATTCTGCTCAAAAGATTAATACTGGAGAAGGCTGTAAGAAAGTAAAAATACAACAATACCCACCTGTCTTGTGTGCTGAGCCCATGGAGCACCTCGGGGAATGTGCAGTAGCACGAGCTGCCTGCCTCAGCCTTGCGGTGACGTCGTGGGCACGGGGTGGGAAAGTGTTGCAGCCTTGTAAATAAATGACCTTGTTATTGCAAGATTTTGTGTAGCAATCTCCCTTGGTGGAAAAGACAAGCTGTGTGTACCTGCCTGTTCCTGTGGGTGTTGCAGAGGTGTTGAAAGGGGAATAGCTGCAAAGCAGAGACCGGAGTGTGTGTGTGTGTGTGTGTATGAATTTAACACAGTAATTATTGAGCACAGTTTAACAAGCCAGAAGCCCTCCTGTGATTTACTACTACTTGTGTCATAAAAGGGAGACCAGAAGCACTTGGTCTTGGCTTTCTCTAACCATGTAAGACCTAATAAGAGAGTCATTGGTTATTAATGTCTGTGTGTACATAACTGTTCCTAAATACTGCCATTTCACAGAACCAACCCAGTATGCATTTAATTTGGTGCTTATGAGAATTTAAACTATGCAACACAGTCCCCAGAATGGTTCTCTTAGTACGGTTTTGTATGTGCATGGACCTCTAAGAGTACAAAAGGGCAAATTCGTTCCCAGACTAGTCTTTGAGGTTGTGTGTGAACGTAGATTTCTACAGAGCTGGTTGGAAAAGAGGGTTTATTCTGCATATTTTAGCCATTTAAAATATTTTTAAAGTAGGGTAAATATCCAAAATACCCTGTTTTCCTTTTCAGAAAGATCTCCCTTGAACAGTGTAAGTAGTTGTGTAATAACTTGCATTAATCCAAATATTATAATGCTCACACTTCAACTTTTTCCTGATGCATAAAACAGAATCTAAACTAACTGTTAAAAAAAGGAAGAAGCCCACCCTTGTTTCAGTAGAAAACTGGATCAAAGGTGTTCTCATGCAGTATTTTATTATTTGAGTGTTGCATTTCCAGGATTTTTTTGTCAAACCGTTTTTTTCCTATATTAAAAGGGAAGTCCTTATATGAAGAAGGCACTTGATGATGGACTGTTGCCATCTTCTGTTTGTTCACTCGCACTACACTGCAGAAGGTGCGTGTAGAAATGGATTGCTCAGAACACCTGTCAGCCCCTTACAATCTGCATTTTTTAAATTGACTGTTTCCTTTGTACCAGCGGCTTTTGCTTAAACAAATCTGATTTAATCCCCGGTGAAGTACAGGACAAAGTGATTCACATAAACGTTGTTCCCTTTCCAAGATTAAATCTGAACACATCCCTGTAGCCTTGCGTGGCCGAATATGTCCTCTGGTCTGGCAGGTTGCGGGGCGAGGGGTGGAGGTGCTGGCCTGTGCCTGTCCCTGAAATGCTGTGAATTCGGGGGGATCTCGGGCAGTCGAATTCACGCCCCTGGGTGGGACGGTTCCCCACCTTCCTGCCCCTCTGCCTGTGCTCGCCCTGTCCCTGCCTTCCCACTGCAGGCCCTGACTGAGCAGCTCTAGGCTCCCGGGGCAGGTCCCCTCACCGTCCAGGGGCAGGTGGCCTCCGAGGAGGAACTTGTCCTTGCCTCTGCCTTACCCCAAGAGGTGCCCACGCCACAACCCAGGGCGGAGGAGCTGCTGCAGCAGCCTTGGACCCTGCATGGCTCTCGCCACCCTCTTGGCATGGGTGCCCCTGCCCCGCTCCGCTGGTGCAAAACCAGCTTGGAATGTTTCTGCAACACGTTTTGGTTTCTTCTGCCCTTGTTATAAATAAATCTGGAGTGCTGGTGGCTGCTCGCGTGGAGCGAAGCCTGCCAGAATCTCAGTAATGACTTGAGGTGTCCCAGTCAATACCAGCCCTGGTGGGGACTCTCCAGGACTTGCTTTTTTCTTTTAAATAAGATAGTAGTCAACAGTTTCTCATGCAGCAGCTGCTCTGTTGGCCTTTTGTCATGCCTTTCTTCTTGCCTTGATTTTGGGTGCTCGCCTTTAATATTTCCTCTGCTCTGGTTGCGTGTACCGCAGTGTAAAACAATACCCTGAAGGTGTTGCCTAAACTGCTCTTCAGAAATGAATTTCACCTGCTTATCGCACACTATTATAGTTTCCAATTGAAAGCAGCCGAAGTTATAAATAATTTTGAACAAAAAATCCCTAGTGCTTTAAGTCTTATTCCTGTTGTATTAAGCAGACATAGAAAGTGCTGGGAGACTGAATTTCCAGCGTGGTGCTGATTGCTCAGTCTTGTCACATGTGAGTCTGTCAATGGACATTTTTTGTTGTGTCCTCACTTGGAATGAGATTAATGGGAATTAAAAGCTGTTTTAACAGTCTTTATTTCTTTTTCTTTTTTTTTTTCCTCTTTTTTGGGAAGAGACTTAAACTAGGGTTGTGCTTGAGTTTTTAATGTTTGATATTTTGCAAGGGGTGAGAAGCACTTTGGTAGATTTGACCTGTGGGCGAGACGGTGCTGTCAGCACACAGACACCGGAGAGGAAAAGCCGAGACGCTGTTGGCCAAACGAAGCGCCGTTCCCGTGGCTGGAGCCCCATGGCCGCCCTGCCTGTGGGCACACCAAGGGGTCTCTGCAGGACTGTGTGCCCCCTCCCTCCTTCTGCTCCTTCCCCTGCTGCGAGCTGCTCTGCAGCTGCCTGCCGGGTCCCGGGGGTGCTGACTCCTCTCATCAGCTCCCACTCTGAGGCCAGAGCTTGTCCATCCCAGCTGGAGCCTCCTGGAGCTCCAGGTTGCTTTCTGAGCTTCTCCTGGCCTTTAAAAAAACAACAACCAAGCAACCAGAACAACCCCCAAACCCCTCTGAAGTGAACTGATCTCTGTGTGGTTTTAAGCTTTTGAATTTGGAGATGGATGTTAGTAAGCTGAAATGGAAAAGCTGTACATGTCTCTGCATTTCTGAATGAACTTCCATGGTCAGATACTCAAAGATCAGTTTTATTTACATGATATACAAA
The DNA here is from genome assembly GCF_031877795.1 of Strix aluco. NCBI lineage: Eukaryota > Metazoa > Chordata > Aves > Strigiformes > Strigidae > Strix > Strix aluco. The sequence continues at coordinate 31,333,446 of NC_133939.1, read as the reverse complement.
CATTCTCACAGATTAGCAAAAGTCTCTGTGCGGGTGACTTCAGACATCAGTGTATTCGTGGTATATGCGCACTTCTGATCGTCTGACGCTCTGAAGCGATCTAATACTCTCACTCCTGGTTCTCATGTTTGATTTTCTGAACAGCCTTCGCGAGAATGATCTACACATGAAAAAGTAAATTATTGGATCCAGACAGACGTTACATGCGGACAGAAACAGTGTCATTTCCTTACAATAATATAAGATTTTATGTGCGGAGTCGTCTAAAATTTTATCTAGGTGGCTAAAAGTGAAGGGTATTCTGCACAAATGGTATGGCAGAAAGCAGGTGAAAAATACAGCCACAACCACCCTTATACTTTGATTATGCTTCCGCTTCCTGCTTGATGAGCTAATAAATTGTTTGCTCGATTTATAAATGTACCTGGATATCGCAATATAACATCCTATCAGTACTATCAGCACCACTACGAACATGCAGGTGTTGATGTAAACGACGGCTGTGTGCCACTTGACCCCCAAGGGAGACTTGAGCTTGAGGCAGTCGTCGATGTTCTTCTTTGTCGGGTAGCCGTTGGTAAGGATCAGGTTCGGCAGAGCCAGGAAGGCCATTACAACCCAAACGCAGGCAGATAAGATCTTGGTGAAGGTGATGCTGTACATCCTGGAGTCTCCAAAAGGCTTCACCACTTTCAGGTAGCGGTCGATGCTGATGAGTCCGAGGAACACAATCGTGGTGTACATGTTTGTGTAAAACAGAACCGTGGTGTAGCGGCACAGGAAAGAGTTGAAGTGCCACGGTCCCAGCTGCGAGTCCTGGATTATCTTGAATGGGAACGTCAGTGTCATGAGCAGGTCTGCCACCACGATGTTTTTGAGGTAAAATATAAAACTCGTTTTATTTCTGATGTGGAAAAAAATCCACACTGCTAGGCCATTCAGCAAGATGCTCGCCAGGAAGATGATGAGGTAAAGCACAGGCAGGACGATGGTGGTGAATTCGTTGTGCGTGGAGTTCCCGAGTAAGCCTGCCGTGGAGTTGGGTGAGGTACTGTTGTCTTGGCTCAGCCGATCATCTGTGGGATTGAGGGACAGCAACAAGTTTAAGGTATGTTTGTAGAGTTTTGCAAGTGGAGCCATTTTAGAACTGTCCTCCAGAAAATGTCCCATCTCTGGGCAATTCTGGAGGCTGCTTGGATTAACCAGCCTGGAAAACTTGAGTTTAAAGCAGTGCTGCTAAGTATTGCACGTGTCACAATAATTGTGCTGGTGGCTTGCTGGCCTCCGAGCACAATGTCTGTGCATCCTGCTGAAATACAAAGGTGCTTCTGCAAATAGTTTCACAGGAAAAAAAATGTGGGATGGGAGCGCGTGTACGTTCCCGAGGCTGCCATCTCCCTGCCTGCCCGTGCTGCTGCCTGCGCTGCGGGGACTGGAGAGCCCGGCGCGGGGGGTGGGAGCTGCATGGCGAGGGCAGAGGCACAGCCCGGCTGTGGCTGAGCACCCCGGGAGTTTGGGCCGTTGGACGGAGCCGTCAGAGATGCAGCGTGTGAGGGGCGGGGGCAGAGCCGGCCGGGCTGTGCTGCACAGCTGCTGGGGGGCTCTGGTTGGCACCGGCTGCCCGAGCAATGCTGGGGTGCGGAGAGCAGCAGGGCCTGGCCAGCCTTGCGGCAGCGTGGGACTGTGCAAGTGAATGTCTTTGCAGTGTTTGAAGAAGATAAAACAGCCTGGAAATTCTCTGTGGAGAGAACCAGGGGATCTGGTTTGTGAAATGTGAGGAGGGATTGAGTTCCCTTAGTCCGCCTGCTGTGGAGTGGAGCTGGGCGCTCCCCGTGTTGCGGGCCGAGGTCTGCAGGGCCCGTCGCTGGGATCGCGGAGGGCTGTGGGCAAATGCAGCTGCATGCCAGCAGGTTGGGAACGAGCTGTTGGTCAGAGTTACAGGCTGTCAGCTCTTGCTGTCCTGACAGAACTCAGCTTGTGAGCTGAGATGATTATCAAGAGATAGGGCTCTGGAGAGACTTTCTGGGCCTATTACAACACTGCTTTGAAACTTAGCTTACTTAAATGTATTTAAAAATCCCAGTCTCTGGGGATTTTAAGATTTCATGTGTAAATGTTTGTGAAAAAACTTCGGTCTTAGAAATTCTCTCATAAAACTATAGCACATTGTATTTCATGTTGTTTATACTCCTGAACTGGGCTGGTGTGGTGAACCGGGAGTGACACCCACAGGGGCAGCACTGGGCAGCACTTAGCCCTTCCTGAAATGACTTATTTCTTTAATGTGTTGGTAGGAGCTGATAGTAATACGATAAACACTTCTCAGTCACTTAAATTTCCAACAGTAGTTTACCTGGCAGTTTTCCATAAGTCAAATTGTACCCCATCATTTGTGTTGCTGTAGGTTTTCAGCTGAAATGCTTTTCAGGAGTCCCACTGGCAGCCGTAGATCCAGGACGTGGTGTGGGCTGTGCCAGCATTACGTTCTGGGGAAAATAAATGGGAATTAAACCCAAAGCAAAACAGAAGACCCCACCTTCCCCTCCCCAGCATGGAGAGGAGCTCTGTGAAGTGAGCGTCCTCCGGAATTCCCGGGGAAAGGGCTGAGGCGTGCTGGTCTCTGGATGCTGTCCTGTGTCGAGGTCTGTGTTGCCCCGTCTTCACCTACAGCAGGCACCCGCTGCTTCGCTTCAGGCAATCCTGCCACGGTAGTTTTCATAAGCCTACCAGTTCCACTGTTAAAACTATTTCCCTTTCTCCACCTCACTAACAAGCTGTGCTGGAGCCTTATTGTTATAATATTTAGCAACATTATTCTAATTTCCAGCCTGAATGTCTCCGTGGCCACTTTCTGTCTTGTGTGTTCTTGTACCGGTGCCTTTCCTTTAAAGAACCTGTCTCCATCTCGGATATGTAGCGCTCTGCCTGCATTTCTTACTCTGCTGAGACTTCACTTACTGCGCTGTTATGAACTGCGTTGAGTTGTCACTAGATGGCAGTAAAACAAATCATTACATTTTAAACCCTCAGTAAAAAGTTTAATTGGATATTTTAAGCTTTTTTTTAGTTTGGCTTCTTGTCTGGTATTGTTTGCTCTGATAACTATGGGGTCCATAATGAGCTTGTCAGGGGTATTTTAGATATTTTGTTTTCTCTTGTTCTGAGAAGCAGCACCCTATCCCTTGTTTGCTGTTGTTCATAACTTGCAGCTATCCTTTTTTGCCCAGAAGGCATCGAGATCAAAAGAATATGTGATTTTATAAAAAGATGCATATCTATCTTCTTACACAAATAAGATGCTTATTTCCCTGCTTTTCAGAGTCCCTTTTAAGTCTGTGTAGTTCCTGGTCCCGGTCCCCTAAAGCTCCCTGCTCTCCCAGATCCTCAGAGCAGCAGTGGCCACCTTGCCGGGGATTCGAGGCGGTGCAACTGCTGCCCCCCGTGTGCCGTGACCCTGGGGGGCGCTGCGGGGCTCCATGGAGCGGGGGTCGGAGCTGTGCTGGAGGGACTTGGCGGGTGCTGCCGGTCACTCGGCAGGGGGGTTGCGCCTTCCCTTCTGCACCTCTGCATCCATCCTCGCAGGTGGCTGTTGTCACCGTGAGACCATACAGATGGAACACACCAGGTAGTGTCTGTGGGTGCCTCTTCACGTGCAGACAGCCCCTGCGCTCTCCGTGGGTTCTGGCTCTTGTTTGACATCAGAAGCCGGTGGCCGGTTTCTGATGCAGTGCGAGGGCTCCCTGGCTGCAGGGGATCTCGACCTCGCTGTCCTCCAGCTCGCAGGGGTTGCGTTCCCGTCGGCATCCTGTGCTGTACTCTCAGCAGCGACGGGCCACCACAACATCCTTAAGGCTCTCCAGCTCCTATTCAGCATGGATCAAAATTCATCTTCCTTCCTCCTTGTGGGTGGTGTCTTGTTTCCTGGGTGCTGTTACTCGTATCCACTGGGCTGTCTGAGTCCTGGGATTTCGCCTGTTGTTTTACAGCTGAAAACTACTGCAGAGGGTGGACTGCAGCCCCTTGGGCTGGAAATGGCTAAATCACTGTCACAGGAGGCTCTGCCCGGTCGGGCATGTTTCTTGCCTCCCCAGGGAACATGTTGTGGTCCCCAGTCTCTGATGGGTGCGCCGGTGCCTCTTGGGGTTCCATAGTACCAGCCCTGCTCCCGCGCTTGCCCTGCAATGCCTCCGCTCCCTGAGGGTTGCTGAGGCAGCCCGGCTGCTCACCGCTGGCTTCCAATGGCCCTTCCAGAGGCAGCGCAGGACGGCGCTGCAGGGGGGCAGGAGCAGCGGGATCCCCCATCTCTTCTTTTCATGAATCCCACACGGGCGTGCCGATGCCTGCCCAGAGTTCTGGCCGTGGGGCTCCCTGCCGCATCCACCCGCCTGGCCATGGAGGTGTGACCATGCGCTCGTGGCCCGGGGAAACCCAGGTCACCCGGAAGCCGTACTGGGAGTGCTCGTTGTTTGGTCAGGCCTCTGAATGGATGGCTCTCCGTCATCTTACTCCTGATGGTTTTAATGTTAGAACATCTTCCAAACCAATCCCAGCGAAGCGTGGGTTGGAAGAAGAAAGCGACAAACTCTTCCCAGCTGCAAACCGGGGCAGCCAAACGACATGAGCAGTGCTCCGTGTCCTGCCTTGCTGGCACAGCTGGGCGCAGTGAGAGGCTTTGGTGCGCGCTGGGGTGCAGGTTAGAGACAGCACCTGCTGAGGGCTGCCCTAATTATGCGCTGAAGACTGTCCCTTACGCTGTTGTAGTTTAAGATTTAAAGTCCTAAAGAGGTTTGTGCAGAGCAGCAGAGAAGTGCAGGCAGGGTGGCCGCTGCTGCGCAGAGCTGGTTGTGTGACAGAACTTTGGGGTACAGAGGTGGTCCTGCTTAGGCTCACCAGGCCAAAGGCGTATCCAGAGCTTCCCACCTAAGTGTGGCAGGCTAAGGGCTGCTGCGATAGGCAGAGCACTTGGAGCAGTGTGGCGTCATGATCTACATGCTGGGGGGTGAGCAAGACTCGTCTGAGTCAAATCTGGCGCATCCCTGTGCTACAGAAGCCTCATTGTTTCCAATAAAGACTCTATGAGATGGAAGAAGGTTATCACATTTGGAGAAGCCACCCTTTTCCATGTGTTCTCTTGGAATGGGAGATGAGTCTGCCTTCTCTTTAAAGATATTTTAAGATATTTTATAATTGTTCACTGACTATGCACTCTGACAGTGGCTTTTTTACTTGTTTGAATGTGGTATTTCTGTGCTGGGCAAGGCTGTTTTCCACTCCTTGTCTAGTTCTCTGGCCACTTTTCTTCTGACCAACTTCATCCTAACCAGCTGCCTCATTCTTCCATATAAATATATTCTGCTTGGATGGTTTTGAAGATGCGCTTGGAGCTACTCCTTTATTCAAGCAGCTTTTTAAACCAGAATGCTTTTTACTTCTTGTAGTTTATGCACTTGGTCAGCTGGGTTTTTTCTATCATTCCCCTAAAGGCTGTCAGCTGCATTAAATACAAGTTAAGTACATACTGCTTCACAGGTGAGGTAATCTGGTGCTGCTGATGTTGACAGACTGGTTTATATACATGACTGATAGAACCTCGGATGAGAAATTAAATAATAGGCTGCATGGTAGACTTGTGTCATACGGGTAGGGAATGACTGTATAGTTTTTCTAATGACTAAGGCTTTAAGTTGCCTCACTCTTTAAAGAAATTCTGTATCCTTAAATCTAATTGCTCTTTTTTCATCTTACAACTTTTTAAAAATTAGAAAATTCTCTGTGAACTAGACTAGGTATTCTAGGTCATAGGGCTGCCGAGTTTTAAGTGTTTTTTGTTTTTTTTTTTTTTTAATTTGAGCACATAGCTTTTGGACGTGGGGCTTCTTGCCAGTTGATCTGCATTGGCATAAAGTTTGGTAAATGACAGAGTTAATGTAAACAGTAGAAGCGTGAGCCAGTTTATTAAATTTGCCATTGACTGGCTGGAATTATGTTGTTTTCTGTTGCCCATCAGAACCAAATCACGGAGTTAGTTGTAAAGATTTAGGGGAGAAGAGCATTGGTGTAGACTGCAGGGTAAGTGTACATGTGCATAAAGCTTCTGTGAGAGATGGATGCAGTGGGGCCCACGTTCCTGCTCTCCTCTTCGTTTCAGTCCACTCCTGCCCTGCCTCACCTCGGCAAGTCTTCATGTTCTGTTTTTCCCTGCTTACACCCACTGATCTTCCTTAGTGCTTTTCCTTGTTCACTAACTGAGAGCCCGATCCCAGTAACTAGGGCACTACCACCTTTTCCTTCCTCGGAGGCCTCTGCTAAAAACTGTCCATCTCCCTTTTGGTAAAAGCGTATGTTAATGTCCTGTTAATGCACAGTGGAATAACTTGATATTCCGGTTGGAGTTTGTACCTACAGTGAGTGAGTATGCACCTCTTGCTCCCTTGTGCTTTGCACACTTCCTTACTTTCTACATTTTTCTAGCTGTCCCATCCCAGTCCTCTGAAGCGTGCTGTGTGCCAGCTGCGCCCAGAGGTGCCGTGCGGTGAGCGGTGATGGCGTCACGCCAGGCTTTGTGTCAGCCCCGATGCCTGTGCGCTGCGGGACTGCAGCCGGTTGGTGACCAGCTCCCGCGTACGGCGCCTTTCCTCTGCCGAGGGGCTGGCAGGGCTGATGGGGTTCCACCGGCACTCAGGGGCAACCAGGGCCTGCGGGGGGAGCCCGGCTCGCTCTTCTCAGCGACCCCCCTGACCAGCACCGGCTGAGACTCCGGAAATCACATCAGCTCAAGAAAACACTTTTTTTACTGTGCGGGTGGTCAAACTGTCCCTGCCCGGTGCGGGGGGTTCCTGGGTGCCCCCGCCTTGGCCACGCTCTGCTGCTGTGGTGGAGCCCCCACTCCTGCAAGCCTGCTGAGGTGGAACTGGGTGGGGGTGCCCAGCACCCCGCATGTCTGACTGGCACGTGTTGGCTGCTCGAACGGGGAACTGCTTCAACAGGGGGTGAAAAGAGCCCCTAGCTGGGCTCTGTGCCCTGGGCTCCCGGGGAGTGTGGGCAGGCAGGGGTGTGCTGGTTCCCTGTAACGCTCCCGTGCCTAACCCACTGAACCGTGGGGAGGCTGCGAAATAAGAACTGGGTATAACTGTCTTCAGCTGTGGCTTAGGACGCTTGTCTGTTTAGTCAGAGCCAAAAACAGGAACTGCTGCCTCTGCTCAGAAAACTTGTCTGCTTCGGTATCTAGTACAAAATCCCCTGCTTGGTTTTCAGGTTCCTCCTTAAACTTCCCTCTCGATTCCAGCCTAGCTTTCCTCTCGTGTCTCTGAACGGCACAGCGTCCTGGCCTCGGGCAGGCTGTGCTGCAGCCTGCTTCCATCTGCCTTCAGCTGCTGGAGGAGCTCCCTGTGCCCCCAGATCCCATCGTGTCCCTGCCCTTGTCCGCAGCAGAGGATGCGGTGCTCGGGGACTGTACGTCCCCGGAAGGCCTCCGTGGGCACCCAGCTGCCGTCGGTGTTGGTACGTGTGTGGGGGCGGCGGTGTCCCTGTGCGGGGGCATGCTGCGCACAGGGGCTTCCTTCCCCGGGAGGTGTCTCCAAGAAAAGCGTTCTGTTGGCCGTTCCTAGAACCTGCAGAGCTTCCCGCACGCCGCCGTTTGTGGACGTTGGGGGTTTGGTCTTTCCTGGGCCCTTCTACGTGACAGCCACAAGTACCGCGCACGGTTCCAGTGCCTGTGCCCGGCGTCTGAGGAACCAGCTGAACATGCTCCTTCACACTTTCCCGTCAGGCCCTGCCCCTGCTTCCCTGTAGGCATGGCCTGAAGTCTCACCTTCGCTTTGCCTTGTTGCACGGTTGTTTTACAGTTGCAGGAGAGCCTGGGCTGGGTGTAGCAGAATGCTGCAGTAAGCATGCAGTAATGCTGTTTAATATAGAAAATTCTCAATTTTGGGGGAATATGCCCTTAGGATAACATGATTTCTTCACTTTTAAAAAAAATACTATTTGGACATTTCTAATTTTCTCAAAGTCACTTTTGGAACATTTTGTCCAAATGTAATAAATATTTTTTTTCTCGTTTCAAATGAACGATTATGAGCCTTTGTTTTCCCCCGTGTGGGATAGCTCTGACATGAGACCTTCTTGGGCTGCTGCCCAAACTATCCAGTTTTTACTTTTTTCTGTCTTTTGAACTGTTCCTCGTTACAAGTTCATGGATTAATTTCTGTGCAGAGGTTATGAAATCTAGTAAATATTGTTAATCATTCCTGTAAGACTGTTTATTTTTTAAGCTTATTTACAGAACCTAAAGATGCACGAATTCTCTTTCCTCTTGAATCTGCATCGTAGTTCCTAAGTGATGTTGAAGAAATGCTTTCCAGTCCTTTCTTGTGTTAACGACAAGCACGTGCATTTTTCATGACCAAAAAGCAGAAACCCCTGTCACATGCTCACTGTGGGCGCCGGTGGTGTGTGCTCTGCTCTCTGCTCTCTGCCCTTCCAAAAGCAGAGCGGTGTGGAGGTACCGCTCCTTCAGGCTGCAGCTGCTTCTACGCGAAGGGTTAGGAGAGAGCTGCCAACACAAATGGTGTCATGCTGGGCAGCAGGTAAATGGCCGTTGGTGGTGGAAGAGGAGCCATGTGTTGCAATGGCTTGCCTTTTTTTTTAAACAAAAAAAAGTAAGAGAGCACAATGCAATAGTTGGCAGAGTTGGGATAATGAATGTTTTCTCAGTATGGCAGCCTCTAATTAGACATGAGGAAAAGATTAACTCCAGAATGTTTCCTTTACTTCTTTCTAGAAGATGCTGCTGATGGTTGTTTCTGGTTGCACAAAACCTACAGGAGCTGGACTGTGACCCTACAGAGCTGCCTCCTCTGAAGCCCCGTTATGATGGTGCCCTGCGGGGTGCAGCCTCCCTGCACAGTGCTCTCGGCGGAGTTGGGTGTGGGGGCAGTGCCGAGGTTCTGAGCAGCGGGGTCCTGGCCTCCCCCCAGCACCGCCGCCCGGTTAGTGCCCCCCGCAGCCTGTTCAGCTCCTCCCTGATACTGCCTTTGGCAGGTTGTTCCTCAGCTCCGGCTCCCGGCTCGGAGCAGCAGCAGCTGCGGACTGTGGCCGGTCAAGCAGGGGGTGTCTCCAAGGATGGAGACCCCACAACCTCTCTGGGAGACCTGTTCCAGGGCTTGAACAGCCTCACAGTAATCAAAAAAACCAAATCCAAAACACCGCCAGCACCAAACAACCCCTGTGTTCAGAGGGACCCTCCTGTGTGGCCGTGTATGCCCTCTGCTTCCTGTCCTGGCACCGGTCGCCTGACAGGGACCTCACTCCGTCCCCTTCGCACCCTCCCTGCAGGTGTTTGTACACATCGATAGATCCCCCTCAGCTGCCTCTTTCAGGCTGAATGGTCCCAGCTCTCTCAGCCCTCCTGTACATCAGTTGCTCCAGTACATGAGTTGTCTTTGGGGCCCTGTGCTGGGCTCCAGTATGTCCCTGTCTCTCCTGTACTGGGGAGCCTGGTTGCCATGGCCTCGCAGTGCTGAGCGGGAAGGAGGGATCCCTCCCGTGACCTGCCTGCCCTTGTGTCTCTCACACTGTGTTTTCCCTGCGCAGCCCGGGAGGCTGTTGGCTGCCTTTGCTGCAGGGACACACTGCTGACTTGCCTTCAGCTTGTCCACGGGGCCCTTCACTGTGGGGCTGCTTGGCGCCCCAGCATGTCCCGGCGCGAGGGCTCTTCCTCCCCTGGGCAGGACTTTGCGCTTCTGCTCGCCGAACGTCGTGAGGTTCCTGTCGGGCCCTTTCCCCAGCCGGTTGCGGTCCCTCTGGACGGCAGCATGACCCCCCGGGGTGTCAGCCTCTCCTCCCAGTTTGGTGTCCTTGGAAAAGTTTGTCCTGTTTCCACCCCACTGGATTACTGGTCTTCTGCAGTTTTAATCTCTCACCAGGTCACTTTTCTAGTGGGGGGAGGCCAGAAGCAGGTTCACATTGACGTGTATTCCTCTGGAATAACTTCAGCTTTTCCCTCTTTTAGTCCCTTCACAAGCTTCTCTCCCAGCCTCTCCGTTCCTGTTCTGCTTGTGTTTTCGTGGGCGCTGTTCTTGGCACAACGGGCAGCATGGAAATCTTTGTCAAATAATCACCTTCAATTCCATAGGCTGTTCCTTACTTCCCAGTGTGCTTCGCTATCCCGAAGTCATAGTCTTTTAAATTTAGGATTTTATGAACACCGTAGTTTGGGCAAAAAGCAAAAACTGGTTATGAAGTTTGAGCATGTGGTGCTTGGGTGGTCTTGAGCTGCTTCCAGAGGAGCTGGCAGGCAGCTGCTGGGCTCAGTGCTGCCGGCGGAGCTCGCGCGGGTGCCCGCCTGGATTTGCCAGAGCTTTTTGCTGAAAATACTAGCTTTTAGGTTTGATTATTGGTATTATGCAATGAAAAGCATTAAGTTAAAAAGCTCGTAATGAAACTTTAAAAACAGTCAAGGTGTTGTCTGGGTCACAAAGGAGAAGACGAAGGTGTGTGATTGATCACACTGCACCTTCACCCACTGTGGCTCTGGCTATTGTGCATCTGTCATGTCTCTCAAATACCACAGGGGATACTGTGGAAAAATATCTTGTGGGGAAAAATAATTATTATTGGTATGTGCATGTAGATAGTGCCATTTAAACTTTTAAGTAATTCTAGTCTCGCTTTTAGATGTTCTACTTTGCATTGAAACAGTTTCTATTGATTTTTTTAGATGCAATTCGACTTCACATTGCAAAAGGACAAAAAAATCCTCATCTGCTGTTGTCAGCTGGGGTTTTTGTGCTTCAGTATATACTGCTGCAGACAGTTGACCATGTTAGGTACTTGCAGCAACACCACCATTTCAAAGAGGAAGGAAAAGGACACGGGGATTTTGGGGTGCGACTGGGAGAAGTTCAGATGAGTTCCTGCTCTGGCTGCTGTTCTCGGAAATGGCCGGACTGCGAATCCTGGGCAGGGCTTCAGGGTGCTGGCTGCGGAGAGCTGCTGCGCCTCTGCCCCAGCTGCTCTGGGCTGACCCTTGTGTAGTGGCAGTGAATGTGATAAAAGCCTAACTTATGCTGCTTGTTGTCAGTTGTCACTTTGATATGTCACTGATATTTTCCCAAGAAAAAACAAGAAATAGTGTTTATTGGAGTATCCATGTGAAGTCCAGCATTAGTCCCATGTGGAAACTTACTTTCGATAATTGAGGGTGTGATTATTTTTTTTGTAATTTTTTTAAGTCGGTATGGTAATTTTTTATGTTGGGAAGGGTTAAGACCACTGAAACGTAGGAATGAATATCGCCGCCTTCCTCTGGTGCTTTCTTGGCAGCACCGGGGTTAGTGCCGCTCGCAGGCTGGTTTCCTACGGAGCCCTGGTAGCTGGCAGCAGTAGGGTGGCTCTGTAGCTCTTGGTTTGTGTCAGGCACGTTTTTGCTCAGTTCCAAACCTTTAATAAATACTCCACGGTTCAAGCTTAATGCTACAGTCTTCCTGTGGGTGTCTTGGCTGGCTTTTCCTAGTGCTGAGCTGCTGGAAGAGGAGGTCCTGCTGAACTTCGCTGTGCGAAGGCGAGCAAGGGACTTGTCATCAAAAGAGAAGGAGCTTCCCCCTTCACTTGTTCCTGGATAAATCTCATCCAGGGCGACGTGCAGTGCCTGGAGTAGGCGCTTCCCGGTTGAGAAGCAGCATCTGGCCTCTGCAGGGCTGCCTGGGTGTCGGATGAACCCCGGGCTGTGACTCGCTGCCTCCCTCCCGCTGCCGGTGGCCTGTCTGCCCGGCGTCTGCTCCTGATGCTCCAGCACCCGGCACAGTGCGTGCTGGCGCACGATGGGCTGCGGGGTGCAGGTGCTGGGTGAGCTGGTCTCCCTGCTCCCTCCCTGCCCCAAGGGGGCCCCGGCAGTGAGGGAGGGAGCCAAGGGTGAGACATCAGGGCTGAGCTGGGAAAGGCAGCCCTCTGCAGGGAGGGAGGGAGGGAGGAGGAACCGGCGGCTGGTAAGGCTTAAAATTTGCTGCTTTTTTCTCACACGCCCCCAGTGCAAATTTCTGAGGTCCCTGCTTGCCCTTTGGCCTCGCTCCCCTGCTCTCCTCTCCCTCCTGCAAGAGCTGAGCCACGTCCTGCTGTGCGGGGCGTCGTCCCCAGGTGCCACCAGCACCCTGTCCCCAGAGCAGGGCGGGAGGAGAGCTCTGGCAGGTGCCCCCCCAAGAGTGAGGGGCTCGTGGCCGGAGAAATGCTGGTG